>NC_138580.1:32514055-32888776 GCF_964289735.1 Phaethon aethereus
TAAAGGAAGAGTAAAAGGGTATGGGTTTCCTGAGTTTTACATGTGCAAAAATACACTGCTTAATAAATGATGTTGACATTGTTTTGCAACGTGGAAGCTGCTGTCATCAGTCATTGCTTTTGGAGTTCACTGCACGCTAGTAGTAATTATGTACTTTTATGTGAATAAAGGTGTATTGATATGGTGTCAAATATGTTCTTTCTTTCCAGAAATATTCTTTTGTAGCACTTCTAACAGATGTCCTGGAAATTGAGGTTAAAGACAAATTTGCCAAGAGTCGTCCAATCATCAAGCGCTTTCTTGGGAAGTTAACCATACCAGTTCAGAGACTATTGGAGAGACATGCAATTGGGTAAATTAATACATTTCTTAGTGTTAACTTTTGTTGATCAGGGAGACTCAGCATCCTAGGATACTGGCACACAGCAGTGAATTTCTACTGCATCTGTAGTAAGAAATTTAGTAGCAATATTAATAGCCTATGGCCTCACTGGAGAATATCAGTGTTTCTAACCCTGTTCTGAATGCGCGTACCCATGTTTGTGTATATATAATTTGTTTTCAACTTAATTTCTTTACACAAAAAATGTCATCCTCTGGCTAGCTAATCAAGAAGCAAGGTGTTCTCACAATACAACATGATTGTGTGCAAATTTTTTAGAAGAAGCAGATTTTATTGTCTCATTTCTTTTACAGTTCAAGTATTTTCAATTATCAGTTTAATAATCAGAGATTTAATACCTGTTCAGCTAATAGGCCAGAACTGCAAGGCTGTGACTCCTTATTTTTCAGAGTGCTAGTAGTAGTACACAATTAAAATTGCCTTTTGCTATGAATAGTGCACCGATGGGACTCAAAATTCATCTGTTGTGCTGTTTTTAAAAAATTCTGTTCATTTCTTGATAGTTAACTGTTCTGGTATAACGATGCAAGTCACTGAAAAACTTTTAAGATGTTTTATACTTCATGATGGTTACTGAAGGGAAGCATAGCATAGTCAAGTGGATGATCCAGTAAGGCTTTCATATAGCCATATGCACTGAGAAGGGGCTGACACTTGATAATTAGGCACTGTGATACATTGCAGGCGTGAAGCAAAAGGCTGGAGGTCAGCAAGTGATGTAGCATTGTGTGCAAAAATGTAATTTTACACCTAAGACAAAGTCATAGTTGTACAGCATATTGTTCTGCTAAAGTCTTTTAACATGTATATCTGTATTTGACAAATTAGAAAAAATAATTCCTTGAAAGACAATGGGAGGAACTGAATTATTCAAGTGTGTTTTGTATAGGACCTAACTCAAAGTCTGCTAAAGTTAATGTGTCTCCATTAACTTCAAAAGGCCACTGGATGAGACCCATGAGAAATGATAGTGAACTAAAATGCATATATTCTTCCCTGAAAGTTTAAGAGCATAGCAAAAAAGCAGGATATAAATGACTGGCCTCCTTTTTCACAGATATCCCCACCAAAATAACAAGTTGCGTAAGTGGACAAAATCAAATTCAATTTGAAAACAGTTTTCAGCTTTAAGTTTCCAAAGTGGTGGTTACACTGGTAAGTAAAGTAAGAATAAAACTGTAAGAGTAGCTTAAAATTTTGGTGATGTCTTCTGATACAGAGTTTATTAAAACAAAACAAAACAAAAACCCAAAAAATAACTACTGCCCATCTGTTTTATAGCGGTATCCAAGAGCAGTGCAGGTGTATATACAATCTAACTCTTCTAAGAAATGCTTCATCCTTGAGTTTCAACAAATTGTGATAAGTTGAGCAAGCAGCTTTTTCTAATAAATTTGCACACTGCTATAAACTCAAAAATAGCACCGTGATACTGACTGGTTTCAAAACCTAGTTCAAGGTGTTCATTTCCAAGCTAAACCCCAGAATGTTTTTCTGCTCTGGGATTCCTGGTGCTGTGAAGTTTGGAAATTACCCATTTACTGTGTTCATCAGTTCTTGTCTGTGTTTTTTCAAACCAATATTCTGGAAGACATTTCCTGTTTTCTTCTTCATACTTCAGTTCTGTATATTATATATATCATATATTTTTAGTAAGGGCTGTATAATAAGAATATAGGTAAGTATTCCATTTGGTTTTGCCATATTGCTATTAGAAGTGACATTAAATCAGTCTTACAGATATTTTTACCTCTTCATCTAGAATTTATTTGTCGATTTACAGTTTCTGCATGCTAATAAGTTGTCAGGGTTCCTTTTTCATAAACATTGTAAAGACAGACAACATTTCACCAGAAGTTCTGCAAAGTAAAGGAGTGGTTAATATATATATGTGAAGTAGAAATGTACCAAGCGTACAGTCAACTGCTAATTCTCTTGCATTTTGTTTTTGTTCAAGCAAGTAAAACATTTGCACTTTCTTCTTCGTTTTGGTGATGTCAAGGACACTTTAAATCCTGTACTGAGTTAACATGTGAACTTGAAAAATTAGATGAACAAAGACCAAGGACTTACAGTACACCATATCCTTAACTTGTCCTTCCCTGTATTAATGATCAGTACTAATGAATGAAAAGGTGAAGTCCAGAACCAGCCACTTTTAGACAGACTAAACTAAAATTCTGCCCCACTTTTAGGTGTTGTCATAGCTCACAAGTTTGCATAACAAAATGGCCAAGTGGCTTTAAATTTCATGGAAAGTATGATAAATGAGCATGGGAATGATCTGGTATTGATTCAACTGAATCCAGAGCAGACTCTATTTATGTTGTGGCTTTACCTAATCTCAAATGGCCTGGAGTAATACAAACCTTATGTAAAAACTGTGGAAAGCTCAAATGGCAATGTTCTGAGGACACCCCAAGTCTAGATGAAGAGCTGTAGTTAGAGTACAGAGCAATGGATCTGTGACAGATCCTGGAAACACTACTGTAATAATGTGATATACTGCAGCCTATAGAGCAGTGTGGGGAGGCTGCTTTGCGTTACGTTGTCCACTCAGGACCTTTTTTGCTAAAAGCTAATGTTTGGGTACAAACTGCTGCAGCTTATTTCACTACTAACCTTGCATTTGTTTTGGTCTGTCACTTATATTGCAGTAGAGATGCTCCAAGTAAAGGAGAGGTGTTTACACCAGTATAAAATTATTTGCATAAATAATAATTTCCTATGAAAGTCTTCGGAAGCTCCCTCCTCTCCCTTCAGCTATCCCAGCTGGGCTGAGGGGGGCTGGGGCTGGGAGTTCTGGCTGTGCCTAATAAGAATATATAGCCTAGGATCTGATCCTAAGTCTCAAGCTGGTGCAAGTGCTTGAATCAAGTCTGAGTCCCACTGAATTCAATAACTCTTAACAACGTATTTGAAGTAAAATCTGAGCATTAATGGCTTTTCTAAATAGGAATGCAGAAGTGCTTTATTGAATGAGAACTGAAATGTGAAGAAACTGGGAATTTTGTATATGGTAAAAACCACAAGGGGGCAGAAGGCTTTAAAAAATTAAAAGTTTTGTTCATTGTAAAACATATTTTGGATTGGGGGAAGGAGGATGTTAGGGGAAAGGCATCCTTTGCAATTTGATTTCTTTAAGACTTAAGAGATTTAGGGATGTATAAGAATTGCTGGGTCACAATCTGTATTTGGAAATGATCAAAAGTAGTTTGTCAGGCTGTTTTATCTGTTATCTAAAGGTATTTTACACCATTGTTGGTGTTTGTGCTTTTCCATACAAGCCAGAGTATGTGGCTAATTTTAAGATTCTAATAAGATTCTAATTACCTTCTATCATGCTGACTCTTATCTGATAAGAGCTTCTGGTACAAAATTCTGGAAAAATAAAACCAGTTAAAATTATAAAAAAACCCCAACCCCAATATGTTTGTTTTTGCAGAGACCAGGTTCTTAGCTATAATCTTGGCAGAAGGCTCCCAGCTGATCATGTAAGTGGATATCTCCAATTCAAAGTGGAAATCACATCTTCTGTTCATGAAGGTGAGAATTTGTCAGTGATCTGGATCTCCAGCCAGTTGCATGGAGAGAGTTTCTATGTATCTGTTTCCAGGATTTTCTCTGAAAATGTACTTTCTCATTTGTGTACAGTGCCTCTATTACAGATTTTCCTATCGGGATTGAAGGTTTAGATACATCACGTACTGCTTTGGAGATGGTAATTCCAAAACAGCAGCACGTATCATATTGTTTTCCTATCTTGTTAGATAGATTTTTAAATGAATCTGCTTATGATTTGCATTTTATGGGATAGATTAGGTAATCAAATGCATTGTTTCTCTTCAGTCTGTAACACCTTTGGCTGAGATAAGCAGTTGCAAGTAAGATTCTACCTGTGCTCTCCTTCCCTGCTAGTGCACGTGCAGGTCACTTTGTCCTGTCCCCTTTTTACAGGACTCTGCCCTGCTTAGAACCAAGAATATCTGTTATGGTTATGAGACTACATGCTTCCATTAGGCAATTCTTTTATTTCCCTTTTTTCCTGTTCTGAAGGCAACTAGCAAAACATGGCTGCTACAGTTACATATTTATCACATTATATGTGTCTATTTACATGTTTATGATCTTAGATTCTCCTTCATTAGACTTGGTATAATCTCTTTGATAGTGAGATGTTGCTCTATCTTTTAACTTGATACGACCTTCTTGCCTTTTTTTGTGGCCATGTAGTCCTATATATCATTAATATTTTTGCTCTGTCACCATTAAAAAAAAATGCTTCTGTCATCAGTCCTGTTTGTTGCTAGGCACTCTAGTTCACAGACTTCACTGTTAAGTTTCTTGCAGACGTGTACAGACACAGCTGGATTTTTCAACTTTATGCCTGTTTAATTCCCATGTGGGCAAGTTACTATCTTACCTCTCAAATGAGATGGCTTATTTTAATTTCCCTTTTCTATGTATTACTGTAGCACATACCTAATATCTCATGAACTTTACTTCAGTAGATTCCCATTCTTTGCAGTGGAACATTCTGTGAATTAACTCAAAATAAACGTTATGTATAGAATTTGACATCTGTACACAGTTTGTGATTCCTCACATAATCTCAGATGCTGGTTTGCATGCTGCTAAGGATGTAATGACAACTGGTAGTCAGCGACTGGCTTTGTGTAAATCCTACTTTTGGATATGAGAGATATGCTGTAAGAAACTGGTTCCTTGGTTGTGAGGCTGGTTTTGTTGTCAGTTTGGCAAGATGCTTGGAAGTGCTGTGTCTTCTGAAAGCAGAATCGGAGTTCTTTAAAGTCATACTTCACACCCCTTAAATTTTCTGTATATTACAAAATAGTATAGACTTATATAGAGAAAATTCTATAATTGCTGTTATAACGCTGTAGATGTCTGTGTTTTTAATTGTATTTTTTTCCCTTTAGTTGTCTGATTGAAATAAGCAAATGTCTTGAAAGATGTGTATTTTTATATCACTTCTGTGATGCAGGCAAAGTAGGATGCATTGTGTTTCACTTTCAGTATTTGTGTTTCTGCAGATGCTTCACCAGAAACAGTTGGCACTTTGCTAGGAGTGAACTCTGTAAATGGAGACTTGGGGAGCCCTTCCGATGATGAGGACATGCCAGCAGGACATCATGATACATCCACAGTGTGTTCCAATGGTCCAGTCCTCGAGGAATCTTCTGGAGAAGCAATCCTGAGACACCCTTTGAGGACTAGTACAACTCTGGAAACGGACCAGGATGAGTTGACCTCTGGTGCTTCAAGATCATCACCTACTAGAGGTCGCCAGGACTCACTAAATGACTATCTGGATGCAATAGAACACAATAATCACCCCAGACCCGGGGCATCTGCCTGTGGTGAGCGTCCACATGGAGCCTCCCCAAAACTGAGGAGTAGCTTCCCTACTGACACAAGACTTAATGCTATGCTTCATATTGACTCAGATGAAGAGGAGCATGAGCTACATCAAGACCTGGGTTTTCCATCTTCCTTGGAAGACGATGGTGGTTTAGTAATGCTTAATGGTGCTACAAGAAATGTTGAAAGAAATGGTTTAAATTACTCATCAGATCAGGCAATGCAAGGGCCTGCAGAGAATGAAAATGTTTCAGCCTCTGAAGCTCCTGTGCCATCAACTGATGACCAGCAAGAGACTCTCCCAGAGCTTCCACTATCAAGAGGTGAAAGCCTGCAAGGTTCTCAAAGTGAAGCACTAGCAGACCAGGCTAGTGAGTCGTGTCCTGCTCAGGAGGCAGAGCAGCCTCCTAGCAGTGCAGATGCAGGAGCTGCTGATGCTGCTGCTGGGAGCAAAAGGGGTGTTAGTGAAACGGAATCCATTGATCAAGGGTCTGAACCTTCCCAGATGTCATCAGAAACAGAGCAGAGTGATCCTGCTCGCACGGAAAGCGTCAGTGAGGCTAGTACCCGGCCAGAAGGGGAGAGTGACGTGGAAGGGGCAGACAGTTCTTGCAATGAAAGTGCAACTGTGCGACGTTCCTCAGTTGAAATGCGTTGTTCTTCTTTTGAAGGTGCCAGGTTTCCTGAGACTCCAGCCTTTTCTTCTCAGGATGAGGAAGAGGGAGCTTGTGCCACCAATGTGGCTAGAATTGAGCCAGGTGCTGAAACACAGGACACTGCAAGTACTTCTGGTTCTCTACCTGCGGTACAGTTACCTCTGGAGGAAGTACAGGAGGCTGAGGCAGGTGAATTACAAGACCAAGAGGAAGCAGAAGAAATCTGGCAAAGAAGAAGAAGCCTGCAGGCGGCAGCTGCCAATAACCAGTCTCAGGATGAAGAAACAGAAGGAGCCCAAGCAGCTTGTGAGGGTGCCACAGCACAGGTTGAAGGAGCTACTGGAGGTAACAACTGCACTTTCTGAAGTGACCTTTCTGCAGCCAGTTAAAATTATTTTAAAAATTAACATCTGAAAACTTAAGATCTTCATTTCTCATTGTCTTTCAAGATTTTTTTGGTTGTTGTTCCGCTTGAGATTTGTTCCCTTCTTCAAGAGACTCTTAGGGTTTTTGATTTAACAAAGAATCAAAACTGAAATACCCAAGACATGTTATTTTGAAATTGGATATATTTTAATTCTTGAGTAGTGAGAAGGAGGGTGAAGAGGAGGAATCCACATATTACCCTGCTTGACAATCAAAATGGTTATGGGGGGGAAATAATCCCAGAACTATAAAATGCAAACTAGAATTTCTATTTGGGTCTTTTCTCTGGTGTGTTTATGGGGGGAAGAACATAAACACATATACTAGCATTAAAACATAAGGGTAATCAAAAGAAAGAGGAGAAAAAAAAAAATGTTTTTTAGTCACACTTTAGGCTGTTTATCTTCCCTTTCCCAGTCCCTTATCTGTGTAGACACATCCTAGCACAGCTGGGACCATGGAAGGAGAGGAATGTGTTACTGAAGTTAACACTGTAAAACTCTTACCAATTGCAAAATTGTTTTAACAGTTGAGAATTTTGTGTCTTACTAAAATCACCAAAAGTAGAAATGTATCCCTAACAGATTGTTTTCAAGTACATTTCACAATGAATTATCTGTTTGATTTCTTCAGGGATTGAAGTGGATCCAATCAAGCGGGTGCAATCAAACTAGATTTCTGGAGGGGTCTTTTTCATAACATTTCAAAAGTTTTGGGATCTATTAATTTCTTCTCTTCATAAACAGCTCTTTGATTTGGAAAGAATAATTTGGCATTTATTTCCAATACTGTCAGTATGTTCTTTTACATAATTTTCTACATGTTTGGGACTCTCTTTTTATTAGGTGTCAGGTTGCACTGTGTTTTGCAGATCATTGTGGCTGCAGCAAGGAAGGTCAATGGAGACTTTCATCTCCAACTCTTACAGCAGGTGGCCAGGTGAAACTTTGCCCTTGTCCCTTGCTGCGATATGGCTCAGGCACATGCTGTTGTTTCTGTGCCCTGGCTTCCACTGGTCACAGGTAGATGTGGCATGTCCTAAGAGGTGACATTTTCAGGCCAAGGACTGCAGCGCATCCCAGAGAAATCGCTTGCCCAGAACTGTAGACATAACTTACTTTGCCCCCCAAAACAGATGACTATTGGATACATCCTAAAATATCGTAGTCCTGCAGAAGCTTTAGCATGTGTTGTTCACTTCAGAGGCAACTCTAGGGCTTCCCCACACTGACTGAAAAAATAATTTTGGGGCATTTTGATTCCAGGTTCTCAAGCCAATGGCCATCAGCCCTTGAGGTCACTGCCTTCGGTACGTCAGGATGTTAGCCGGTACCAGAGAGTGGATGAGGCTCTACCACCAAGTGAGGTTCTTCATACTTTAATTGGGGGATAGGCTACCTGGATCTCATTACTGAGATCTCAATGCATTTATTTTTTAAATGTGAGAACTGAGAATGAACAGCTGACAAGTTCTAAGTGAGGAGTGATGATGATGAAGTCTAGTGCTGTTCTGTAAAAGGCATGTGCTCAGTCTGCAAACTATCAGGGTGTGTTATGATTATTACACCTGGTGTCTTACAGACTTGCTAAGTGACATTTGCAGAGAAGCAGCAAGGCATGGTGCTGCCTTCTCAGTATGCAGTGCACATAGGTAGGGAGGTGAGGCGATATACTATATGAGGCCTTGGAGGGAAAGATAGCAAGCACTCCGAAATCTCCGAATACTTCTTGTATGGTGACGATTTACAAAGAAATATGTAACATCTTTATTCTCCGCAGATTATGCGAAAGGTGTCTGTGTTTTTCTTGCATTTTTTGAGGCAGAGTGAAGACTTCTTGAATTAAAATAAACCTAGGTATTAAGCAACAGTTACATGAGCCTAAATTGACAGATAAATTGTAATTGCTGTAATACGTATGAAAAATACATTGCTCCCAATTGTTGGGCTGATTCACTTGCTTAAACTTGGGACAGTGAAAAATCTATTCAGTATTAGATATTTAAAGAAAGAAGACAGGACCAAAAGAGAGCTATACAGCTAATAGGCAGACATTACTTTAAAACAAACAAGCAAAAAAAAGTTAAATTCAGACCCACTGAAGTCTGCGGCAAAGCTCTATTATTCTAAAGGAGTCAGGAGTTCAGATATTTAGTGTAAAATGAATAGATCTTTATTTCACAGTATGGAATGGGACTGTGTGTGCCCTGTAATTGGAGAGGGTAACTGGAAGGAATCTGACAGAAGGTATAACTATGTATTGGAAAGCCAGGGTGATGAGAAGGTTAGGTTTTGCTCCCTGCTGCTTCTGTCATAATCAGTGCATATAACAAATTAGTCCTGAGTGCAGATCCTAAAGTTAATTAACTGCCTCCTCAATAAACCAGTATAATATTTTTTACAAAATTGTGCCTGGGAGATGTATATGTATCTTATCATTTTTCATACTGAAAAAGACAGAGACCATTATGGGAAATACTCAGAGATCAGGTGTAATAAATGAGAAATGCATAGAGATAGCTTTTATAGTACCATGGTTTATACATAGATTGCTTTTTATGTTTCAGAAGCAAACTATACATTACAATAACTACTTGGAAAAACTATGGAATGTTAATGGAAAAGGTCTGGCTGTGTGGTATTCTGATATTTCTGACATTTGCTGTGTTTTTACACAGTCATGCATGGGCATGCATATACACATGCTTTACAATCAAAGCCCAATGCAATCTTTATGTGGCTCATTCATTTGCTAATGTGAATAAAATTTTAAATATTAATTGTTGCCTAGATTCAGTTTTTTCTCCAAAGCTGTGCTTTCAATATGTAACAGTTTTAATATTTTAATAGTGAAAAATTAGAGAAAATATTTAGAATAGGATTTTGAGTTATAAACTGTAATTTCTTTGTAATTTGGGTTGTATTCTATTTGTTGTTTCACCACAATCAGAAACTAAGAAAGAAAAATACGTGTATTTCTTTCAGTTGTGTGTAGGTTAAGTTAAAGAACAAGAGAAAGAATTGTAATGTTCATATAGTATTTCTGCCTATAACATGCAACATTGTGCTCCGATTCATTGGGAAAAATCATCAAATAAGCTTGACCACACAACCTTGATTAATTACAATTTTGCAGTTCAGCAAGCTAAGTTCATTGTAACACATTTGACTAACAACAATTTGACTAATGGAAGGTATCCTTGTCCATCACAACACTGATGCAGATGCTTTACTTTAAACACTTGGACAATAGCTTCTAAACTGGTATATTTAAAATTGAATGCAGGTAAAAATGCTTTTCTTCTGCAAGACCATGTTACAGAAATGGTGACTGTGTGTCAGAATTGGCCATATAATCGCCACAAGGAAAATGTCAACTATTATGCAGTAGTTTAGGTTTTGACATTTAAGCAGAATAATGAATTCACAAATTTAAACTGTTCTTTTTTCGTTTGTTTTTCTCAATGAACAATTCTGTCCTTCCTGGAATACTTACATGTTTTATTTTATTTACAAACTCTGGTTAAAAACTTGGTTTTTAAAATGTTACTGCGGTAAGTGATGTTCCCTGGCTTTGAAATACAGAAAGTCTTTTCCAGAAACCTTATGAGCTTTCAAAGATTGTTTTTCAACTGATGTGATAAATGGTTTGCATGTTTTCTGCAGTTGCTTGTGCCCAAGAATCAGGCATACCTGTTTCTCTCTATATAATATTTTAATATTTTTTAATTATTATGTGGCCCCCAGCCACAGTGTTGTGATACCTTGCTCATTTCCTAACCACTTATTAAGCAGACAGTGTTTCTGACCCAAAAATCTTATGAACTAAGGCTTAGGTGTTGTGATGCACCTGTTTTTTGCTGAGCACTGAGAAGCCAGATGTGGTTGGGGAAAGGTCCCAGCACCTTCATCTCTGCTCTCCTGGTGTATCTCCATGGTTTAGACTTCTCACATTGTAGCTTGTGTTGCAAAACGCGGTGGACAGCATTACAGTTACTGCTTGCACAAGAAGTTGCATTTGCTGTGATATTTGCAGGATCAGCAATTCTGGAACTTGTGTTTAGTATATGAAAGAGTTTGGTTGTTATAATTGTCTATCTTCTCTGGCAGGTCTGCTTACCTTTAACACAGGTCCATGTAAACCCAGGAGAAGCGCTGGGATCTGTTTTATTACTGTTGCTACTAGCTGGGGAAAAAGTGACAAGTGTCAAACTTTGCAGGATTTTTGGTACTTATCCGTTGTTCTTTTGAACTGGAAATAATCCTCAGAGATAGGATCTTGAATTACTTCAGTCCAAGAGAATTAGACTAAGTATCCTGACTTTTTTTTTTTTTCCTGGGACATTTACTGGTTTAGGGGGAGATAGAATAGAGAAGGGAATAGAAATTATTAGATACGGATTCTGCAGAACCTTAGCTACAGGGGGGAATTTGATTTATGGGATAAAATAGGGAAAAGCCAAGTCTCTTAACCTTTCAGTGAGAAAGTTCTGTGCCAAAGTAATCCTGTGAAAGAGAAACAGCAACTTGGAACAATAGATTCAGCTACAAAAGCAATAGAGCTAAAATAAATAAACAAACCCACCCCTCCATAGTTCACAGTATTTTATTGCTACTTAGACTGGGAGGCTCGAATTGACAGCCATGGACGGATTTTTTATGTGGATCACGTGAACAGGACAACAACATGGCAGCGACCCACAGCCCCCCCAGCCCTCCAGATTCTCCAGAGGTCAAATTCTATACAGCAAATGGAACAGCTGAATCGCCGGTAAGAATTACCCTTGTTGTTTGTGAATTGTGTACTTGCAAAACTGCATTCACCATTCTGAGTATGAAGTCAGGGTCACAGTTGCTACTGCAGCTGGCTGTACATGTTTATTTTCATGTGGCTGTCCCTTTTAATCTGCATGTCAGATTCTAGGGCTTTTGTATTCCACCTGTGTTCATCAGCTATGTGGCTAACAAAAATAATCTGATAATGGTTTTCAGAAATTCAAAAGGCTACTAATACAGAAATTGGAGGTTGATGTATATTAGCCTACATGGCAGAAAAGAGGGGCAAGCTTTCTCGGAGCCAGAATTGGATCATAGTTACCATATACTATATATAAGCCCATTTTTCTAACCCTAGGTACCAGAGCATCCGAAGAACAATGACTAACGATAGGCCTGAAGAGCATACAAATGCCGTGGATGGAGCTGGAGAGGAAACGGACTTTCACCATTCTAATGCAGGTTAACAAAAAAAGACTTCTTTCCCTTGCCCCGCCTCTAAAGGGAGCACTCATCTCATAGACGATTTAATGAGAGTGACACAAGGCAGAACCTAACTTCTGCCCCTGAAAGTCTGGGTGAAAATGAAACCATTCGTTTTCATTGCTGTCTAGTTTTTGAAGATCATGGCTCAGCCTGTTCAATACGTTAAGGAGATAGATGAATGTGAGATTTGGAGCGTTTTTCTGTCAATATCTGACTGGGTAAAAATACAGGCAGGACATTTGCAGTGAAAAAATATAAAATTGTATGGCCTGGGTTACAGATATTTTGAATCTGCTACTGCATTTTGAAATGGTAGATTATAGGACTAGAAAGGGCAGTCATCTGCTTCATCTCTGAGCTGAAGATAGATAGGTTGAGCTGTACCTAAACTGTACTTGCTAAATGCAATCTTATGTGTTCTTACAACATGTTCTTCAGTCGATGGACATGCTGTAACTTTGTTAGTCTACTCATACAGTTTGTCTTCTAAAATATTCTTAAATCCGTCTGTCTTTCCTCGAGGCTTGTGTTTTTAGATCTCAGATTATTTTGTTGGCCTACTCTGTATCGTCTGCATTTGGTCTACAGCTTCTGAGGAATATTTCAGAACATTAAATAAAGCTATGACTCTGCTGTACTGAAGAGATTGCGTAAATGTCACAGCTTACGTACAGCACTCCTTGTACATTCCTGCAGAATTACTACTTTTTTTTTTTTTTTCTGGTAGTTTGACATTAACCACGAGTCTTCAGTCTTTGTTCTGCTAAAATCAGGTCCAGACTCTTGTGTGCAGATCTTTGGCACAAATGTCTATTTTACATCTGGTGTTTATGCAGTTGATTATCCCTACCTGCATACAGGTCTTTGCACTTTTCTAATGTGTTACTATGGTTTTGAATCTTGTCCATCCTGCTGTCCATGTACTGCAGCATCTCCTAGTTGGAACAAGTTCTGACCTCCCTATCCAGTCATTAATAGAAATAATGAATAGGACCAGACCCAGACAGATCTCAGTGAAACATCGCTTGGTGTACTCTTTTTGTTTGACATAAATCATAACTGCTCTTCAGTACATTTTTGAAAACTGCTGCATACCCCTCCAGGTGTTTTCATCTGTTTCAGGTCATTTTCTCCCTCAGCATGATTCTGAGAGTATTATGTATATGTTGTTAAAGGCCTTATTAACATCAAAATACGTGGCCTTTACACCACTCGAGTACTAGAAAAGAGTTTAGTTTGCTATGATTCATTCTTCAGAGATCCTGGTTGATTGTGTTTCTCTACCTTGCTGTCATCTTGTTGCTTTCAGTAGTTTGACAATTAGTTCATGTGTCTTTCTAAGAATAGAAAATACGTCAACTACAGTTTCCTTCATCCTTTTTTTACCTGTTCTTAAAAATTGATATAATATTTATGCCTTTTCTTCTGAGAATTCCTTCAGACCTCTGAAATAACCACCAATGTCTCAGAGATTGCTTCACCTAGTTTCCCAAATGTTCTAGAGTACGTTTTATCAAACTCAAAACGTTTGAAAATACCTGATTTGCACCACAGCCTTTAACCTGCTCTTTACCTATTGTAGCCTAAGAAGAAAGTTCTTTCTTCCTCTGTTTTTTAGTTCTTCTGGTTTTCTGGTCGGTGTTAATTTTTTGAATGAAGACAGAAGGAAAGATCTTTTTTAATGAGCTCTAAACGTCATCACTAGTTTTGCATCTTGCAGAGCAGTTCTCTCCTAGTCATCTTCCTACTACTAATTTACTAATACATTTATGAAGTGAGTTTGTTACCCATCCAGTCCCTTGTGTAGTTGTGTGCTACTATGTGCTTTGTCTTTGTCTCTAGATGGCTCTTGATACTCTCTTACAATACGCTTGCCTAAATTAATCTAATACCCAAGCAAGGCCACCCTTCCTTGAGTTTCAAGTCATTGTAGATCTTGTGGTTTAGCCCAGCGCTCCCTGCATATTTTTTTCTTTACTTCTGCCTTAGTCTTTTCCTTTTCTACCTTTGTGCACATTCATGTGCAGCTAGATGGTGAGTTTTGCTGTAAATAAATCAGTTTAAAGCAAATTCAGGCTAAACCCTAATCAGCAAGTTCAGATGAATAATCTTTTTATAAATCAAATTCATAACCCTCTAAACTGCAGGAAAGACCCACGTGGTGACACATTCGGGTTTCCAGATTATGACAGTGGACTTATCTGTAGCACGCCACAGCATCTTCCCAGGTGTGAGAAGTGACTGGTGTACACCGAAGTTTTGTACCAATATAGAGTTGACGTGCAACCGCGGTGCAGGCCTGGAAGGCACTCCCAGCCCAGTTATTCAGGCGTAGCTTCAGGGGTCTTTATGTTACACTGCTGTCGCTCCACAGACATGCCTCCTGTGGGAGGGCTTGGGGTCTATGGTTTAAGTGTCTCTAAAAATCCTCTTTTTCATTTACTTTTCCTTTACTTTTTACCCTTCCATTTTCTGGTTTCCTCTCATCCTCAGAATAATCATCTTTATTTCCCCCATTCCCTTTTTTCCATAAAGTTTACCCATCCATATTTAGAATTTTACTCTGTTCTTTTCCTCCTCTTTTTTTTATGTCTTCTTACTTTTCCCTCAGTTTAGAATCTCCTTTGCTGACTCCCTTCTCCTTTTTCTGCCTGTGGGATATTCTTTGATACCCATTGTAGCTGTGTTCTACATGATTAATGTCCATTTGATGGGAAGTGTGCAAATACTGCAATATATAAAAGAAAGAAACTGTGAAATGTAGAAGATGGCTTACATTTCAGAGTAAAATCACTGCTGACCCAATCTGAATTTGCAATTCTTCATTTACCTTAAAATATGCATCCAGATGTCCTGTTGATTTTCAAAGATAATTAGGGGCAACAGTTTTAACATTGTAGCAAACACCACTCCCAATAATATTTTCAGTGCCTGATGCTGTTGAAAAATCAGTGCACTTCTAAGTTGCTAGGAGAAGACCCAAATGTTTACTGAAAGTTGAAACTTGAAAGGTGCTTCCTTGGCAACCTGTTTCTTATTTATATAAGCTGGTTAAATATTGTGTCAGGATCAGAGCGGTGTTAATAGCAGGTTTTTTCGTTGTGTTTTTTTGTGGTTTTTTTTTTTAAAGGAGGAATGAAACATTTTTAAGTGTACAATGACTTTTATATCCATTAGTTAGCACTTAAAAAATAACTTAGCTACATACAGCTACAGTGTAGAAATGCAAGTGTGCCAGAGGGACCTTCTTGCATCTTATACACAAGCACATGTTTGGTAACTCAAATAATTTGATGTGATTTTTTAAAAATGATTGTTCACCAAAAGCAAAAATTAAAAGTTACTAACTAATATTGTGATATTTTCAGGAACTTCAGTGCTGTGTTAGAAGTAATTCAAGTACACTTATGCGAAGAATACTTAATAAATCTGAAATAAATGTATACCTAGTGCTTTCTTGCTTGTGCGACTCATATCGATATAGTTGTTTGCAGTGATGTTTTGGTAATGATTATTACTGGAAGTCTTTGTCATTCACTTTGCTGTTAGATTTTCGAAGAGAGAATGTGCTGCCTCACTCTACCTCCAGATCCAGACTTACTTTATTGCTCCAGTCTCCCCCTGTGAAATTCCTTATCAGCCCAGAGTTCTTTACAGTACTGCATTCTAACCCTGTGAGTACAGTGTCTACAGCTGAAAGACTTTCATAAATAAGTGCTTATAAATACAGTTGGCTTGCCTACAAAGATATTGCTCAGTGTTCGATGCCAAGATATTTTTAGTACATAAGGAGGCTGGATAAATTCAAACACTTACCATCATTCCTTGCAATTGGTGGACTGTCAGAGTTGTCCTAGTTGGTGTTATAGCTTCTACAGTTCTTACTTTTCACTCAATTCTTCATCTGTCTTATGATACAAAACTCGTTTGTTTATTGAAGTACTGGCTTTCTTACTGTGCTTTGCAGAGGGTGAGATACAATTCTGAGAATGAAAATTATGCTTATTTTTTAAGAGCACTTTGCTGCTTATGGGATAATTTATTTCCCAGGTTGCCTGGTTTGTATCAAAATGTATTAGAGGTCACACTGAGCAAAAAAAGCATCATAATATATATTTTCCTTTTCTGTTTTGCCTGTTCTTCAGTGTTGCTTCTTATATAGTTTTTTTTTTTTTTAAATATTTCTTCTCTGTGTAATGGGCAGTATAGTGTAAACAGAAGTAATGGAATGAATAACTTGTCTGCAAGCATACTTGATAATAAATTAGTGGGTTTTTTTAATTACTGGTCAGTGCTATTTTGGTTTTGAAATACATGCATGCTTGTTTGTATCTGAATAACTCTGCTTAGCTTGCATAGCTTTATCTTGAATATATGAAATAGGATGGAGGTAGATAAGACCTCTGGACAGGGAGTAGAGGTTTAGGGGCACAGAGTGATTTAGATAGCAGCAGAGTGCAATAGGAGGGCCTATGTCTTTGCTTCTGTCTATTGCTGATGCTGAGAGAAAGACCTGGTTTCTGGTTGACTGGGGTTTTTTTGGAGGGAAGGGCATTAACTGTTTATTTTCCCCTTTTATTTAAAGTTTTCCCTATTCCTCAGTGCTCTCCTTTTACTCTTATTTTAATTCTGTTACATAAATTACACACAGATGTGCAATGATAAGGTAATTTTGAAAAATCAATAGGTGCAAACAATATTTATGTAGATTTGTGATAAGTTCTACAAGCTTAGGTATCCCTGTCCTGCAGAAAACCTTACCAGCTTTATTACTGTGTTCTATGGCTGCATATGTCTCATTATTCCAGAAATGAGAGAATATCTATGAAATCTCTACTTAGTTGCCAGCTGGGGCTAAACCATGACAACTTTTAAAGCAATATTAATGTTACGGGTTTCTTCACAGTTCCAGGGACAAGTGTGGTAAATGGAATCTGTAGTAGATTTCACACTTTGCTGAAGTGACTCAATTATGAAATTTTGTGTATGTCAAGCAAAATAAGAAACACCAAACACTTATCCTTAACCCTTAGGAAGAGGACCATTTTTTCCATACTGTTGTGGCTTAGAGGTGTTTTTTAAGGTTTTATAGATGATTAGATCATTAACTTAACGTTGAAATGTTACCTTTTGTAGTCAGAAGAAATTTTATCTTTTAAAAGTATTTCCTTTTGTTATTTATTTTTCAGAGTGCCTACCGCATGTTTACAAATAACACGTGTTTGAAGCACATGATCACCAAAGTCCGGCGGGATACCCACCATTTTGAGCGCTACCAGCATAATCGTGATTTGGTGGGCTTCCTCAACATGTTTGCTAACAAACAGCTGGAGCTGCCGAGAGGTTGGGAAATGAAACATGACCATCAGGGCAAGGTATCTGTAATGCACATGTTGCTCTGTTGATTGCTCGATCTTGGATGTTGTCATGTCAGGACTCGGTTGCGCTTAACAAGAAAACAAGCGCATGTTCTTTCTCTTGCTTTTGCCAAAAGAGGATTGGAATTTGTCATCTGTGCTGGAAAAGCATTATATGAAAGGAGTAGATGACTGATAAATGGTTGTTAATCATTACAAGGAAAGTTGCCAGAAAATCTATATTCATTTTACTGTGAAATAAGTTGCTTAGATTCCCTTGGATGTTTAAAACTTCTTTTGAAAAGAATTATCTACTGTGTAGATACAGGCAGTTCAGTGAAGTTCTTTGGCGTTTTTCCTGTGTACTTGTAACATAATTTAGATAAAAATTTACTTTATTATTATCTACTGAATTGTATTTAGTTATTGTTGAACCATTTGTATTACCTTTTTTTCTTGTTTAACTTTAAGCTTTTCCTTAGGGCTCTATTTTTTTTTTTTTTCCCTCCTTCAACCTCCAAGTCTTGAGTGGAATTCATTAGCATGCATTATTTACACTTTTTTCTTTAATAGCTAATCATTTTCCTAGGTGAGTCCTCTACCCAAATGCTAAGTAGGTCCAGTGTTCATCAGTTTCTGAGATAAAATGGCTGCACTTAAGACTGGAATAGCTTTGAGGATGATCATTCTCTTGATTATGTATTGATTAACAGGAAAGAAATGGTGTGTACTAAGTTTTATTACTAGGGATCTTGAACACTTGCTAGTCTTACTGCTTTTCAAAACAGGTATCGCTTTTCATTTCTAACAATATATTTTAAAATCGAAGAACAGACACTTTTTTATAGTAGTAATGTAATTATAATTACTATCTAGAATATGATTTTCTTTGCAGAAGATAGGAGAGTTAAAAATAGACTGTGATTAGCCTGTGAGGTAGTGATAAGGCTATCTGTTAGTGTGACAAGTCCTGGTTAGGACTATAGGCATATTAAGCTTCTCAGTCAGTCTTGGTACTTTGTTAGCTGTGAGTGTCCATATAAACAATGATCTTGATGCTTGAAAAGATTACAGGCAGATTCTAAACAGAAGGGTAGAAAAAGTGCTTGAGGGTTGTTTCCTTCAGGGATTTATTAACTCTGGAAAGCACTGTGTTTTTTCATTAGAAACACAACTAGAAATGTGCAATTATACTAACCTTGTTCTTTGCCTCCCTCACTCTTTCCAGTTTTAAGTAATACTTTTTATGTTCAGTTCTTCAGAAGCCAATTTTCTTCTGAAGAATATAGCAATTTTCAATTGACTTTAATAGGCACTCCATAGAGAGAATTAGACCTTTGGATTTCTGGTGTGGTATTTGGTAACAGTGATGCTACCACGACATTAATCAACAAGAGGAAGCACTGAATAAATCCCCACAGGATTTCTTCACTTTGAATTAGGCTCAGTGTTGTTCATTTTCATTATGTTGAATTGCTTTTGTCTCAAGTAGCACTTGTGGCCAGTAGAAAAGCCTATTCAGCACTTGAGAGAGATGATGGCCAGTACATGGTGAGACCAGTGCTTGATGAGACCAAACCGAAACTGGACCTGCCTTTATTAAAGCATAAAGCTAAAGAGAAGCAAATAGAAATTAGCCATGCCACTATATAATTATATTTCCTTTTCCTGGCTACTCTCTCCTGCTGAGACGAGGTTTTCGTTTATTTTTCCAAGTATATTATAGTAAGAGGCTTGGTGGTCTTGCTTGCAAGGCACAGTGATCATTCTGACCCTGATGCAGTGCTGAGCAGTAGAGTTTTTACTCCTCAATGTCACTGTCCTCCAAGCTCAGCTGGGGACTGTCTACCTCTGAACTCCCTTCAAAGCTGCACAGCAAAGCCCAGTTGCCCACTCCTCTTTGACTCTGCCATGTATCTACAGAAGATAAAATCTGTTTGGTATGCACTTCTCCCTAAAAGGTCTGGCGTAACTAGGATGTAGTTTCTGATTGTCATTACAGATGAACCTTCATCAGTCACTGACCACAGGGAGGCAGACGACCACTGGAAAAGGTGGTAGCAGGAAGCATCATACAGGCTAGATAGGTCCCAGAGCTGAACTCAGCCTGATAACTTTGAAATTCTGCATTGCCGCACACACACATGTATATACAGATAAGCATCCCAGTGCATTTGTGCAGTATGTGTAAGCACATGTTCATATTTTAAAGTCAGATGCAAATGTATAAACTTTTTAATTAGATCTCTGCAAGATGTACAAATACATAGTAAGTTATTGTAGGACACTTATTTTCTGTTTTTTCTTTCTACAATGAAATTGATTACCAGTGTCTTCAATAGGAAGAAAAGATACTTTAGCAAGCTTCATAGGCTTTATTTGGAAAGATAACTTCGGCAGCTATCTGTGTTTAATGGGCTAAATGTAGTTTTGGCACTACCCAGCTTATGTAAGTCTCTTCAAGCATCATAGATTTATTGATTATAGCTAGACAGGAGTTATGAGAGGAATTTTTTTGAAAGGAGACTGTGAGCCACACTGTATTTTGAGCTGTGTGCTGCTAATGTCCAGGTTAGCCCAAAGTGTTGCAGCTCCAACGATTACGTTCACTGAAGCTTAAAAGTAGTAGTTTATGCTTTATTTTAAAGTAGGCTACTATTAGCTGCCTACAAGCATTCATATTTAATAAGACATGATTGTATTTAACTTAATGTTTAAATTGAGTTGTTTATTTAAATGTAATGCTAAAGAACGCTGCATTCAATATTAGATTGCTGCATTAACTCAACTGTGTACCGCAACTCTAGGTAGTACTTTCTCCTATATTGAATCAGTACCTTTTTTTTCTAAGCGATTTTACAGTATAATGTTGACTTAATGAAATCAACCTTTGTTTTGATGAAAGTGCTTATAAATACGCATAGACCAGACTAGATAAAATAGTAAATACAGGGACATTAAAAAAAAACCAAACCCTATACAAACCCCTTGCTTAATAAGTGAAATAAACCAGTGGAAATCAGTGGAGAGCAGAATTTTCAAAAAGCCTGGATATGTTCCAGCAGCCTCTTCCAGTCGTTTTCAAGGCCCAAAACTGAAATTTCAGAACGGCTTTCATTCTGCTTTGCTGCTGGTTTCATATTCCCTACTCTGTATAGTTGCGCTGCAGGTGACATCATTATTTGTCGAGGTGAACAAGTCCTGCATCAGGCTCAAACATTGCAATTAAAATGGCATTTATTAAATACACTTTATAGTTTTTTGAACTGTGGAACAGTCAGTTTCACTTGCATATCTGTAACTATGTCAGATGATCAAAACAGAGTTCTTCGTTACTGTCCAGGTAATGCAATTCATTGCTTGTAGGCAAGGTTACAGGTACAGGCGATCGCTGTTAGGGCTATAGGAGGCTTGCTGCCCTCTTCTGGAGCGTTTCTAAGGTTTTGTAACTTTAGTGTCCCTCCATATGCTTCTCCTTCCTTGGGAAATGGAGATATGAACCATTTTCTCCCACCACAATCCGTAATGGTATTTAGTTGCTGTATAGCGTGACAGACTGGTTTATCTACCTACCTTCATAGCAGTCAGAAGAATTGCATTTTCCTTGGTCTGGCTATACCAAGAAGTCTGAAACAAGGATTTCATGAATACTATAAGCTGGTGTTGCTGCCAAAGGAGCCCGTTCTGCTCTCCTCTCATCCCTGGTGGGCTGACCGAGGTTAGAGGAACCATCAGGGAGAGGGACAAAAAGAGAGTAATTTTAGCCTGGACCAGCTCCTCAGCTGGGTTCACTGTGTGGCTACACAAACATTTGTGCCAGCACAAGGCAGGAAGAGTGCACAAGGGATGAAACAAGTGGTCAGGATGGGGGAAGATGAGAATGTTTCTTTTGCTGACACTGCAGGGCTGAATTGTTTATGAAACTGTGGTCGAAGTACCTCACTGGTATCCAAACACAGAAGTGGCTCCCGCAGGCCCTGACCACCTTTCTGCTGGTCCACACTCTTCGATTCCTCAAACCAGATGTCACTTTCCTGTAACTCTTCTGCTCAAAACCGGGATCTTTTTTTGCCACTTCCACGTGTTTCCAGCATTGTGACTGAAAAAAATGAAGTGTGTTGAAATAGAACAGTGCTGGTTTCCAAGTGCAGCACTAACACTGGAGAAAGTTTAAATTTCAGGGCTAAAAATTCTGGGCTTCAGACCTTGCTTTCAGCAAATGAATGACTGGCCAATATGTGATAGTTTTCACCAGTTGTCTGGTTTAAATGTTTTTGTTGCCATCATTTTTGTGTCCCTGACTGACCTTTCTTTTTGGTTTTTGTTTGTCGTCGTTGTTGTTGGTTTGGTTTTGGGTTGTGTTTTGTTTTTTTTTTTTTCTAAAAGGTTAATGAACTTAGAATAATTGTATCAGGAGGATGGCAAAAATGCCTGTTGGCCTGTAGTCATTGTTCATCACAGGATGCTGTCATACACTTGACACATACACACCCAATTATGTTTGTAATTATATGGTAAATAGTTCACAAAAAGGGAATGGTTTTGCCACTTAATGACATCTTTTGAGATGCTTATAAGGAAATGAAAGGGAGAATACACCAGGATTACTTTTATTATAGTTTAAGTCTTCTCTTCTTGACAATCATAATAAAGCTTCCTACTTCCGATACTTGTCAGATGAAAATTTCAAAGGGCTTTATAGACACGAATGAAGTAAGGCATAAAGAATTCATCCCTTCAGTGAGATGAAAAACTCTTATCCCTCTTCTGCCAAAGAGAAATATAAGCCACAGTAATGTGAGGAATATTTTACAAAGACTTATATTAGCGAATGGAACCTAGATCCTGGATAGACATTAACCTTGGACATATGAGAAGAATAATGCTGGCTATAAATTCTTTCTTCTTTCTCCTTCTCTAGGCTTTCTTTGTTGACCACAATTCCCGCACTACCACATTCATTGACCCCCGGCTTCCCTTGCAGAGTAGCAGGCCCACTAGTGCGTTAGTCCATCGGCAGCACTTGACCAGACAACGCAGCCACAGCGCTGGTGAGGTAAGTTGGATCTGCCCCTTCTCTTCGGGAGCCACCAGGTTTTTAGGATCATCTTCTTTCACATCATTCCATTCACAATTCCATGTTGTGAGGAGCATGATTCTTCTGTAAGCATATGGTACTCATCTGTAAATATTTATTATTTTATTTGCTAGCCATTGTTGCTTTTGAAATGTATGAATTCAGAGGAATATCAGATGTGAGTTTCTCTTAATTCACAGTAACCCCATTTAAGCACAGAAGAGCATCTGATTACTTATTACCAGTATCTGTGTCCTGTCTTCCACTGTCAAAATATGTGATGTTGTCTCCCACGGTGTCTGCCAAGTATGTTGATATAACTCTGCAAATAAGCTGTGAGGGGAAGTGCATGTGTGTATATATATCTAGATGTGCAATTTTCTGAATAAGTATAAAAAAAATCTTACCACATGTAGGCTTATCAGATGGTTACATGCATTTGCATATGTATTTCATTTCTACTTTCTAAGCAGAATGCATGGAAAACACCATTTTGTTGCTGTGTCATTGTGGACCATTTTCACCATCAGTCTCCGTATTGTTGTAACTTATTTTTACTTGCAAGCAAGTGTATATACAATGACTTAGACTTCACTTGTACTTTATTTAACCACCATACTGTTCACTGCAAGTTGTCTTTTCAGAGGAAGGCTATTCCATGCCAGGAATTAAAGATAATACAATTTAGAATGAGAAGAGAAATGTTCTGATATATCCTATTTATAGCTCAGTCTTGTGGTAGATGAAGTTCTGCCAGAGGTCTGTTTCAGAGCAGGCATGAATCTTCTCTGCCGCTTCTCTAACAGGGCTTCTGCTGAGCTGCAGCAAGCGAGTGGCATACCGTTGGCTGCATATCTTGTCATATCCTGTGTTAACGTGGTTTAGTCACCCATGATACTTTCCACCCCCCACCCCCAATGTAAGGTGTATTTTACAAATGGTGTTAGATAGCATTTTCCATCAATTTGGTGATGTGATGTAGGCAGTGATGTCTTAGAGCAGGCAAGGAAGCTACAAATGTCTTCATATAGCTATTTAGATCTTCACTAGGGTAAAGCAAGTATTTCTGTTGTGATTGATTTATAACAGAGCAGAAAAAATATTTTTTTTCTTACCTTTGCTAAATATCCACTGAAATTCTCTTTCTTTAAGCAGTGTGCAGAAGCTCTGCACTTAAAACAGAGAGATTCATGTCAACCATGCTGCTGAGGTTGTCAATACTGCAACATTAAGTGTAGTTTATCCCACAGGACGTCGTCATATATATTGCATATACACAGTGCTGATTACCTGTCAAAATTTCCCACTCACTCTAGATACATGAAATGCCTTAATCCGTTTAATTTAGAAGTATTTCCTTGATACTGTTACACTTGTAACTTGAATTGAATGGAAGTATAATTCCAGATAGGAATCTCAAACATAGCAATTCAATGCAGTATTCCCATTCTGGGATTAATGATGTAATGATGCTCATTTATATGCATATGTATGAATCTGAGCACTACTTTTTCTTCTGTACTTATGACTTAAGTATTGCCTGTTTGCTGCTATTTTTCCTGTTTTTAAACCACTGCTTCAAGGAACTATACATTATTGCAAAAGGCGAATACTTAATGAAAAAAATTCTCAAAATACTTTCTTTGGATTTGCCTTGCCACGAACTTTGATGTTTTGAAGCCACTGACCCGGTTTTTACAGGGAGATGCTTTAAAGCAAACATTAACTGGTGTAAGGAATGCCTTTTTAACTAAGGCTGAACTGCAGCGTGAAGCTGGAGCTAATAATAATGGCATTCCTTTTCCAGCACAGTGCCTACGGGAAATAATTTTTCATTTTTCTGAGAGGGTATTATTAGAGCACAGTGATCCTGGGAGGCATCTCAGGACTTCTACTTCTTCGTGATTTCAGAGACTGGATTTAAAAACGCCCTTTATAATTATTTGATCTTTTGCAGTTAGGTGTGATAGATATCTTTGAAGCTTGGAAATCTAGTTCAGATGCTAACCACTACATGTAGGCACAAGAACTGAGAAATAAACATGAAAGTCCAGCAGGATGAAAAAGAGGTTGAAAGAAATGTTTTATATAGATAAAATACAAAATACTGACATAGTAGAAATGACTGAAGCCTCAGCACACAGAAAATTGCAGAAGTTGCCCTGACATCACAAATGCTACCAGGAACAATTTTACATTGTGGTTCTACCTTAAAAAATATTCATATGCAACGTTTTTTACTCCCAGAATGTGAACACAAAAAAAATCAGAACAGTTTTACTGAATGATTGTAGGAAACATATTTTTACCAGTTTTGGACTTGTTTGCCTTGCCTGAATGTGAACTTGCTTCTTTATCCTCCTGCTTCAGCCACAAATTTGTTTCCACTTCAAATTTAGGGAAATTCTGTTCATGCACAGAGGTAACAGAGGTGCTAATGAAGGAGCAGAATTTGATATGTATAAAGATGTCCATGAAGTACAAAATACCCTCTGAAGGAATCCCAGTTTGAATTTTTTAGTCCCTTTTCAGAATGGGACTGTTGTTTAAAAATAGCAATAAACTCTCATTCAGTTTTGAGTCTTCATATTAAAAGGCACAGTATATTAAATAATGTTTTACTAGTAATTGTCATACAACGCAGCTGAGTGGTCAAGCAAAGCATTTAAATACATGCTTAATTTTAAGCCACATGAGTTCTCACTCCTGGGTCCCTGAGTACATATGCTGGCATAGAGACACTCATTGTGGTTACTTGCACATTTTCAGGTCGGAGAGGACTCTCGTCATTCAGGACCACCAGTTTTGCCAAGACCGTCTAGCACATTCAATACAGTCAGCAGAGCTCAGTACCAGGACGTGGTTCCCGTGGGTATGTAAGCATACAGCCTCTTTTCAGAGTTCCCTATGACAGAGTGTGTCCTGTCAGTGTGCACTGCTGGGCTTGGCATTTGGTTGCGGTGGGTGGAAGTTACCATTTTTTATGATTACTTCTGTGCATCAGCATTTCCTAGTTGTTCAGTTGCAGCCTTCAGGAATAATACTGAAAAGTGTCTGTGCAGAACCAAATAACTGATGTAGAGCTTCTGCCTTCTTAGCTCACTTACTCTATGTGGTGACAGGAAGAGTTGAAGCCAGTGAGCTAGGTTGTGTCCTAATTGGACTCCATGTATTCCCGGTGATTTTTGTACAACTTCTGAGCATCTAGTTTGGCAGGATTCCAGAAAGTGTTAATCAGCTTGGAATTAGTCATTAGCTTAACTTCTGTTCTCAGTTACATACACACAAAGTTACTGGCTTCTGTGCCACCAAGACCAGAATTTAGCTTATTGAATCTAACAGCTGTCACATTGTGCTAAATCAAGATAAATTAATCCGATTGACTGTAACTGGCTCTTTGTACTGTGGCATGTTTACTTGAAAATCTCTGCTAATTTAAATCCTTCCCCTTACTGTGGACCTAGTGTGCATACACTGCAGGCTCAGCAATTAGTGAGGATTTGATATGGGTCTTTCCAATGACTGTTTAATATTTGAGAATGGATTTCAGTGCAGTGGAAACCAAGGTCCCTGCAATTTTATTCTAGCAATGAATATTCTACTTCGACCTTAGCTAAGACCGTGAGTGATAAAATATAATAGAACGTGCTAACAAAATTAGAGCCTCTAATAGCGGGAAGGATGTGTCACAATGAGATTTGGTTCATAATCAAGAAGTGTGTTCCCTAAATGTTAGCAGAATTGATAGCCTTGTATGAAAAAGTATTAACACAATACTGCTAAACTTAAAACTATGAAGTCTGCTGTCATTATTGTTCAAATCTCAGGAGAAACGCAGTTCTTTTAGTATCTCCTTGTTTCAGCATGATATTTTTGTTGATGTTTTCAGCTTACAATGACAAGATTGTTGCATTTCTGCGGCAACCCAATATCTTTGAAATTCTACAAGAGCGTCAGCCAGATCTTACCAGGAATCATTCACTCAGGTAATAAAGTTAGTGAAGTCTGCTATTCCCATTTCAATACAAAATGCTAACTAAAATTAGTTTCTTTCATTAAAATCAGCAGTGAAATTTAGCAGATTGTAGACCTTTGGTCTACTCGAACATATTCATAAAGCTGTGGGAAATAGTTCTTTACTGTATTTCTATGTAACTCCCTGAAATAAGGTGTACAGAACCAGAAGTAATGTGTTATTACCAAAAAAAGGTACCTCCAAAAAAATGTTTGGAACAACTGGCATGAGAGATTTTCTGATGTCTCCAAAATGTGCCAAGACAGCTGGATGACATGACAAATGTGACTGTTCATTTGAGTATGTGTACAGCTGGGACTGTGAGGCAGAATGGCATTTGGTTTTGTCCTTCTCAATGTGCATTTACAGAAAGGTTGTCCTGACCTAAGGACCTTGGAGGTAATCTTATATCAACTGGAATTTTTCCTGTTTCTCCAAAGTTTAAAAAATGTGTATCTACAGGTTTTTGTATAGTCCAGTGAGATCTGATGAAGGATAGTCTTTGATTGTTATATGGTTGTTAAAACTCCCTCAAATGGTCAGACTAGAAATCATAAAACCTGAAATGGAGAAAATGGCCAGATCCCTTTTAAAGTGTATCCTGCTCAAAGACACTTTAGTTCATGTGCTTGAGTGCAAAAAATGGAATAACTAACAACTTGAATATTAGTAACTAGGGGTCAAATGACTACCTATTCTTCCTTGGACATTAAATTTTAAAAATGCTAGTCTGATGGTTGTGGTCTGTCCTGTGCAGAGCTGCCAATGCAGCGCTCTGTGTTCCAGCTGCCTATCCATGCTGGCTGGCGCAGCAGCCAGCACTGATTTTCATTTGTTGTTTCCATTCTTATAGTGTTACTTATTGATCCTTTTTCCTCCATTTCCTCCATGTCTTGCAAATTCCCAAAATTCAACAAGCTGCCCTGTTTTGCAGTTTCCTAAAGCATCATGTTCTAACAAGTTTTGTGATGAGGCTTCTATGTTAAAGCTTTGGTTTATGCTCTAAATAAATCCTGGCTGACAATCCTGAAATGATGTACCAGCAGAAGACACAGAGAAAAGGAGGAAAATAAAAATCTACAGTTCTTAGCCTGTCAAAAGTTCCTATGTTGCACCTGTATCACAACGGGCAAGTTTGTCCCACCAGACTTGGTTTGCAATGTAAGCGAAGTAATTGGTTGGGAAATAGTATACAAACAACTTCTGATTATTAGTAGTTTTATTATTTTTTTATTATTCCTTTTTCCTTTCCTGAGGGTGCTTGGCTTCCTTTACTCTGATAGCAGTGTAATTTTCTTCATGTGTTTTGTGGCTTTTTTTGATAATTCACAGTTCAGACTGTTCAAAAAGCTTGTTGCTGTTCCCAGATTGTGCTTCTTGTAGAACTTTGCTTCCTGATTACAGAATCATAATCTGCCACCAGATGAGCCCTTCTCAAGAAAAAGTAGTTTTCAGATTAAAAATGGAAGATCAGCAACCAGTATCTTTTATCCTTTGTAACTCTTCATTTACTTGAGACTAGATATCCTTCTGTATGCTTACATACGTGCATAAATAGGCTGAAGATCTATGTCTAACTTATCTGCTTTAGCAGAATGATTGAGGATTTTAATGAACATGGTTTTATTTTATTTTACATTAAGAAGCTAAATGGTTCCATTCTAGTCTTAGTCTTTGAAGTTAGTATATTTGATTAAGGTAAAGGATCTTCCACTATACCTTTCCTATATTCTTCTAGAGCTGATGCTTTAGTAACATCTCTTATATTTTTATGAAGATCCCAGTTTCATTTTTCCTAGTTAGTCTTTTAAGACCCTGATTTAGCAAGTTACGGGAATCCATGTCTATTTGACACATCGTGAGACAAAGCAACTCCAAGGACATTCCTGTAACACTTGATGAATTAAGACCTAAGTGAAATCCCACACTATGAACTCTTTGTGTAATTTTTCTTATTGTGGTCATCAGTACAACTGTCTGTAATCTATTTCTTTGAGGATCTCAGTCCAACTGAGGTAGAATGATGATGATACTAAATATTACTATTATAATTATTACATACGTGAAGAGGAAAATCAGTATTTGGCCAGTGGAAGAGGACAGATAATTTGAAAGCTCTCTTAAATTTTCTGTCTAAAATAATTTCTCATTCCTAAAAAGAATGAAGAAATGTGATAAGAAGTTGAGGGTCCAATAAAATATACAATGCAAAATATACTACAGGTAGGAAACTGTTGTTCAGAGGTTTTGTGATGCAGTGGGAATGTTGTATTTATCATACTATTATTAAGCATGGAGCCAGGATCAAATCTCATTGTGAGCCACCACAGATAAAACTGAGAGGCTGTTAAATAATGTAAATGGCTTCAGGCATAGGCACCTCTTACACATTAAACATAATTTATATCTTAACAGAAGGTCAAAGGCATGTATTTAAAAAACTATCGTTGAAATCACAACTCTCATTGGTAACCCCAAGAAGTGTCGGATTGCATTCATTTGGAGGGCTGCATATGGTGGTTAAGCCAGAAAGCATCCTCCTGGTTCCTGGTGTTGTTGCCAACTAAATGCTAAGATAGGTTTTGTAATCCACCATTGCTTTCCTCAAACCTTGCCATTTGGGCACTGATGTAAATTGGCGTAGGCTCTGGAAGTGTCCATCTGTCCCTGCCCTGGGCTCTGTGGGGCCATGCTTGCGGGTGGGCAGCACATGTTGGCTTTGGCTCAGTGCTGTGCTGGTGGAACTACGGGGCTTCCAGTCTGAACTCAAGTCTTGAGTGGTCAACACTGTGGTTGCAACAAAGTAGGTGCTTGACTTTCAGTACCTCTCTTAATAGAAGAACACTGAATTAGATGCTCCTACTACAGCCACAGCTGCCACCCTGGCAAGCAGGGACAGGGGGACTCTGGGCACAGTCTGGCTGTGCCCCTTTTTCACCCTTGAATATGCTGTAAATGTGGTGCAAGTTACCAGGGAATGTATGTTAATTCCACTGTCTGAGAAGGTCTTTATGCACCGTGATTTTAGACACAGATGGCAAGAAATTTGGTTTGATCCTTTTGTTGAAACTGTTGTACGTGAAATGATGTGTTTCAGAAATTCATATTGCAACTTGAACTGTGTGCAGCTGCCAGCAGCCTTGTTACGCTGTCGATTGCACAGGTCGTTTTTGACCTTCTTGTCCCTGTTGGTAATGGGACAATAGGTAGATGGACCTCCAAGCTGAGCCAATGCTGCCGTTCTTACGTGGAGTTCTGTACTTTTCTCTTCGTTTGGGGTTTTTCTGCTTTGCAATTGGGACAGTTTTTACTACAGGGGTTTGGTTTTTCTTTTCTTTTCCTCCTAAAGAGTAAAACCAAATTAGAATTTATCTCTACCGTACCATCATATACCTTGTACTGAGAGAGAGAAAATAAAAGGGATGTACTTTCATTTCAGAATGCAGGAAAAAACTCTACAGAGAAAAAGAACAGGAATCAGCCAAGGAATTATATTCAATATAGAGCCTAAAAATCTGTATCTTACTATGCTCAGAGTTTAGGATGCATAGATTCCACAATAGTGACCGCACTGGGTCTGGAAGGAGGAGTGGGTGCTCGGGTGAGACAGCGGGGGAGAAATAGTACAAGGGTTTTTGTGAAAGATCTCTTAAATGCAGTGTGTTATGAAAACCCCGCTTTTAAAATCACAAGTGTGTGTTGTACTGTATGGCTTGTATTTGTGTAAAGGTTCAAAAAAGACAGTACCTCTTCAAACAGTTCACCTTCAGAATAGTAATGTCCTCAACCTCCTACTCTGAATTCAGGGACACAGCTACCATGAACTTGAAGGATTGATTGATTGATTGATTTTTTAACTGACTGGATGGCTGTACTACCTGAAGCCTGAGCATTGAAGAGATGAGGGCAATAGGAGAATCATTCCTCAGAACAAATGAGCTTTTTGGTTATAATATTTTTGCTTCTTACATGGACATGGTGTGGCAGGGAAAAAGGATGGTTTCTGAAATACAGAAGCATAACCCGGAGGTTTTTGTGATATGCCCTGTATTTTTTTCTTGTTGCTGTTGTGTACCTTGGTGCCTTATTTGCAAAAGATATTTTGGAAGTCTTTTTTTGCTTACACAGGGAGAAGATCCAGTTCATCCGGACAGAGGGAACACCTGGGCTGGTGCGTTTATCCAGCGATGCAGACCTTGTCATGTTACTCAGGTAGGCACTGCTGCTTTCGATGCACGTGTGGAATATGCTGTGGCAGCTGTTGAGGAGCCTTTCAGTGGGTAGTGCATGCCAATTTTAGTGACCTAACTGTTTCCCCTTCAGTACTTGGATTTGCACCTGGGAGAGCTACAACTCAAGGGTCAGATTTTTTATTTTCATCATGTTTGTTTCTAGATGGTAGTTGGAGGTCACATTTTTTCATAGGAGTGATGGAATGTGATGCTCTCTCTGAGGAAAGGCGAGTGCAAGAGCGCTATGCTTGTGACTTATGTGGGTTTGCCCAGGCCACCTTTTGCTGTCCTGTAGGATCCAGCTCTGACGTTTAGATAGGTGGTACAGTTCAGATCTCTTTGCAAGAATGTGCTTTCTACTGCTTCAAGAATGCATCTGTTTAGTTCTGTGGTTTGGGAAGTCTGTATTTGTGAACATTCGTACTTGAGATGTGTTTTTATTACTTAATGTCTTGCTACCTCTTCACTATGGTGTCAAGCATTGTCCTTGTTAATAAAGGAAATACTGTTACAGAGTTCAAGAAATGGGAAGCTGCTTCTTTAATATTTTTCATTTAAGCAATTAATTTTTTTGAGGCAGATTTTTGCTAGAATTAAACCCTTGTATCTTCATGTTGTGTTCTCATCCATTTTAAAAGTGCATCAAGAAATTCACGAGTACGTTTAAAATTGAATCTAGTGGATTCAATAGGATTGGCATTAGTAGTAGTATTTTGAGGTCAGGTTGCATAATGGTAATCCTTTCTGGTTCCTAAATCTGAGTTAATTACAGCTATAAAAAAAATCTCATTTTAAAGCCATGCTGAAGCTTTTTTAAAATTACAATGTTGTTTTTTTTAAAGAGCTTTTAAGATTTTTGTTTTGATATATAACTCATGAAGATTACACAGATTTTACAGAGAAAAATCTGGCTTCAACTATTTGTTTTTAAATAAAGATTGCATGAATTATTTTATCATTGCTCTTTGACTGGGTTTTTTTCCCTCTAGTGTTCTGTTAACAACAAAGACTGCAAATAATTCTTACAGTGGAAATAAAGCAAACTCAAGATTTTGACTGCAATCCTTCTTTTGCAGAAAAGCAATAATCAGTTTAACTAAATTTTAAGAGAAGAGTAGCAGCCAGTGCCTCCCTAGAACTACTTTATCATATTCTTCAGATTTTATTTCTCTTAGATTTTTTGGGGGGAAAAAAGTAGATTAACTGGAAAGCATTGCTTGAGGATTTTCTTCACAATTTATTAATAATCTAATAGTAGCATTTCTCCAAGGACATATTGTTGATAAAATGTTACCTATGCACTCAGTAGTTTCTTAAAATGTTGGATGTTATACCTCAAGACTGGACTGAGTTGTGAGCTTATTGTGAGTGAATACTGGTGTAAAATCGAAGGTGGGCTAAGTTAAAATAGTGGCATACTGAGATGACATTTCTTTTCTTACCATTATTTAGTCTTGGTGGATGTTTTACTTTTAACAGTATCTTCGAGCAGGGTGTCATCATGACCCTTGCCTATGAAACCCTGAAAAAACTGCACTCTGATCGTGATGGAGCTCAGGACGCCTGGGTTCTGTATCTAGCTTGGCTGGTTGGATGACTTCAGGGAAGACTGTACTTATTTCCATGCCTCTGTTTCTTCATTTGGCAGGGAATGATATAATTGTCCTGTAAAGCACTCTTGAGATCTAGTAATAATGGGGTGGAGTCACTATTTCTGATACTTTTATTGCTTGGTAACTCTGTACATTTTTTTACCTCCTTCAGTAGATATAAAGTTGCAGCTAACTAAAAACCAACAAACAAACCCCTATGTGTTTAGGGACTGGAGGAGGTACAGTGCATCACATTTTAAAAAATACTCTAAGAATGACATTATATTATGCTTCAGGTGTTAAGAAGAAACTATTTGTTTTTCTCTTAAAAGTTATGTAGTAATAATAGATGAGGCATGAAATAACTCGACCTGAAGAGACTAAATGTGATACCCGTTTCAGCAACAGCATTAGTATTAAAGATAAAATAAGGAAATAACTTGTTATGCCAACAAGCTTACTATTCAATACACTCAACAAGTTCAGATGTGATTCTTAATCCTGGGGGTTAGAATGTTTGTCTCTGTTCCTAGTCTTTGTGCAATATTGCAGATCTTTTTCCGGGAAAGTGTGACTAAGTTTATTGACCCCTTTGTAATGAGAACACAACTGAAAAAATAAAAAAAGGAGGGGGGGCAAATTATAAAGGCTGATTAATTATATTATAACCTTGAAAATAAATACCACATGATGTATAGGAATGTCCCACAAAAGTAGTAGTTACTGATTTCTAGTAACTGTCAAGGTCTGATTGAGGGAATGGCGATAAAATATGTTGTAGCACTCTTTAAGTGTGCATAGTGGAAAGACAGCAGGCTAATAACTAGAGTTTTATTCCTAGAAAGTGAAAAATACCATTCATTCAAAAAACCATGTTATTTCTTATTTGCTGCTTCTTACATCAGCTTGTTTGAGGAGGAAATAATGTCATATGTGCCGCCACATGCCTTACTTCATCCTAGTTATTGCCAGTCCCCAAGAGGCTCACCAGTGTCTTCGCCTCAGAACTCTCCAGGTAAGTTGCTCAGGCATAGCTTCTGCAGGGGCTTGTACAAAACGATTTCTCATACTTGGTAAGGACCAGTTCCGGATCAGGAAAGTCAGTAGCGCACTTGCAGTTCCCAGCTTTTAGAAGGGTAAAGTTACATGAGCTGAAGCACCTTCTGAGTGGTCAGTGAGCTTGTTACCATTGTAATGAAAGTACTGTAGTATCTGTAAGATACTGAAGTAGAGCCAGTCCTATAATTTAATTTATATTATGCTCCATGTAATGACTTTCCACCTTTCTGAAGTTCCAAGTTCTGTTGCTCCAGCAACAACAAAGTTTTAGTCCTATTTTTGAGCAAAGTCAACAAGTGTGATTGCATTTGACTGTCAAACTTGAACCTTTGCCTTGGGCTCACAAGATGTTTTGCTGGTAGAAAAGATTGGTGTATTACAACTTCAGAGCTTGTGACTTTGTTCTGACTTGTAAAACATGCAAACTTGTTTTTCACTGATGTGGAACAATTAAGTGAGTGCTCATGCCAGGATCCTGATGCCTAGAGAATTAAAAATATGAGATCTAATTGAAATGCCAGTGTTAATGGGGCTACGGGGCAATGAGTAACAATTTTATGTAAAGCCAGATTGTTGTCCCTTAATGTGAGTTCAAAAAATAGCATATTGCAGGTGTTTGGAAATACACGTCAGAATGAAATGAAATTGATATTTCACATATTGTTAACTAAGTTGTGGATGAGAACTAAATTATTTCAAATAAGACAAGTTCCATTTGACCTCTGAAGGATAAGTACAGCAATTTGAAATTTGCAGATGTCAGTATTAGTTTTCTCAAGAAGAAAATAGGTAAGTAAAACAAAATCTCTACAGTAAATCAGAAGTGGCTTGAGGGGATTTCTACAAATTTGAGAAGAAAATTATAGATAAATAGAGAACCTTTGGGTTGTAAGCAATTCTAGGTAGTTCCACGCAATAAGAAAATTCTATCAGAAAAAGTGCTGTGACTTTTATGGGCATTTCCCAGTCCACAATCACAAAAAGCGTTGTCTTTTCATGAGACCAGATTAAAACATTCATAAACATGTCCTGAATGGTAGTTTTTCCTTCTGCTGGACACAGGACCTCTGTAAGACCTATTTGAAGAAACTATTCAAAGATCTTAATGATCTTACGGCATTCTGCAAAGCAGCAAAATTTCGTATTCACATGTATAGATATTTTGAATGCATATATGGTTTAGATATGACTGTTGCCCTTCGTTGAAAAGAAAGGAAGAATGAGATCTGCATGTATGCATCTTATTTCCAACTGCAAACCTGGCAGTCTTTTATGTGTAAAATGTTTTGGCTTTGAGAGTTACAAATTCTTCATTACTAGTACATGCACCAAAGCATGCTGGGCAGGGCTTCACTCCTACAAAGTAATTTCAGAATACATTCAGCCTTTAACATGTGATAATCTCATCTATTCTTCAGAGTAGCCCACAGTAAAGGATGAAACGGGGTGGTTTTAGTCCCATTCTTCTTAAAATTGTAATCTCTATTTCATTAAAAAAAACCAGACACTATTGAATGTGCCTGTCAGTCTGCAAGTATGCATGTTTGTGTTGGTGTACAATTGACTTTTCTGATGAGAAATTGTAAATAGCCCATCATTTCTATGGAGGCTGTGTGTTTTTTTCGTCAACTAAACTGGCTGTGCTGCACTGCACGGGGTTGCGTGTTAAGGACCTATTGTTCAGATCAGTCACAATTGGTTGTACTTTCTCTTTTGGGAAAGATGAATAGTCATGAAGCTACTCTTTATATCTGTTTTAGAATATAACTCCTTTGAAAACCAAATACGATTATCACATCACAGAGCATTTTTTAGCTCTTCCATTAACATCTTTTGTTCCCAAGGCAGAAGTAATCACTATAATTGCCCAGGAATTTCTTGGCATATGCATCTGATTTGCAATGAGGACTTTTCATGTGCTGACAGAATAATATACTGCTGATTTCTGAACCCTGAAGTAATGTGTTACCAGATTTATGCTTTGCGGTATCTCTTAGCAAAAACCTTCTTCAGGGGTTAAGATTAAACTGTACTTTGCATTTTTTTAGTGACTACATTTTTGTACCTACTTTGACCCAAAGCGAAATAAACAAAGTAGGGGGAAAAGGCCAATAATTAAAAGGCTGTTTACAGTTTCAAGTTTCTGTCAGTCTTCTAGAGAATTCAGCTGAGTGTACCATTAGAACCCCTTAGTGGTCTCAGTAAAAGAGGATGACCACTATAGATTAATCAATGACCATGATTTGTTTTTCCAGAGGGGTCCTGCGTGTTCCTGTTGGAGCTCTGAGGATTCCCTGATGCTTTCTATTCCTCCCACACATCACTATAAGCCTAGAAGTGGCAAGTGTTTTTCTAGTCAGGCAGGTCTTTTAAAGACCTGTAAATGACATTCAGTGTTAATACTGATCTTGCTTGTTCTCTCTGTGATCTCTGCAGAGAGATCGACCCTGCAGCTTCTTCCAGCAACCACTTCCGCAGGATGTGCTCGTTGCCTTTTCTGCCAGACCCATATGCTTTGTGGCTAAGCAAGCTGCTCTCTCTCCCCTCGGTCTCTGCCCACAAGCTGAACAGATACACGTTCTCTCTCTTTCGTAGTCGAAATGTTACCTTCTTGTGCCTTCACCCATAGTAGCAATAAATGTTTCTGTGTTGGCTTAGTTTCATACAGAGAGCCAAAAGAAAACTCACATAAGGAACCGATTGTCACTTAAAAGACAGAAGTCTATGTATACATGCTTCTAAACTGTTCATTTGTATTTCCAGTGCATTATGGGCCTGTTAGATGACCACCAGTTGCAGATAAGTAGTTGACAACCTATGTATGCCATAGGGCATGAGAAATTTTAAACATTCTCTGGGTTTTTTGGAGTGAATGTCTATATACCCGTGTAGGGGAGGAATGTAATGTTATAAAAAATAGGGTTGAGAAGATTAAAATAGAAGGGTTGGGGGTAACTGTCTCTGACACATTTTCTTGCAATCAAATCAATTGAAGTAATTTATCCAGGGAGGCAGTGGAAGGTCTAATGGTTGTATATTGAGAATAGATCAGACTAAACAGCTAATTTGTATATACTAGGCTTGTACATGCAGGTGTAAGGGTATGCCTTTTTTTTTGCATACAGATCTTGTCTCCCCACTTTTAATAAGTTGACCCTCAAAAACAACTTTTCAAAAATAAATTCACTTAGATGACCATCATGTATGGTCCTGCAGTCACACACAAGAAGTTCCACAAACTTAAATTTGTTAGTCTTTCCGTTCTTCCAATACTTTTCTTCCTTGTACTTCCCCAAGGGAAAACTTCTTCTAGGGAATTTCCAAAAGTCTTCCTTCTTCAGCTTGGTGTTTTTGACAGGGGCACAGCAGAGTACAGTCTGTTTATGCTTCATTTCTGAATTCTTGTTTTTCTTGATAATATTAAAACCAGAACAGAGCAGAACATTTATTGCATGAGCTATTTAAAGGTTAGACATACAATGTACTTGACAAACAAAAATTAAGTCTTTCCAGTTGATTGTGCTATTTTTTTAATCCATCTTTTGCATTGACCTGGATTTGCTCCTTTAAGACTTACTTTGTAAAGATGATACTATTTGGAATAAGCAATCAAAAAGTTTTGGATGCAGAGCAGATTTGAAGATACACACATCTTTTACTCTTTTTAAAAAAAGTGACTAAACCAAACACATACCATGCCTTTTGCTGTTAAGGAGCTTTTTCAGTAGAGGATGGGACATGAATCTGTTCATGTCACTACAGCTCATTCTTTGCTTCTTGCTTCTTGCAGGTACTCAGCGTGCCAATGCCCGAGCTCCAGCTCCTTACAAAAGAGATTTTGAAGCCAAGCTGAGGAACTTTTACAGGAAGCTGGAGACGAAAGGATATGGACAAGGCCCAGGGAAATTGAAGTATGTTGAAGAATCTCATGAAACTGGATTTGTTTCTCGGGCAGCTTGCCTTGCCTTGCACGTTTACAAGCTTCTTCCCATTAGAAGGAATGCAGATGTTATGGTTATCCTTGCACTTCTGGAAATACAAAGCCTGTCATAAAAGACTTAGTGCCAGCATGTGATTCATAGCATAGGATAGAAGCAAGTTCTGAGCACTTCTTTTCCATGTTTTCTCCAACTATTATTTTCATACAAACAATATTAACAATACAATGATAAAAAGCACTTTGGGAAGAGGCATGCAGAGCAGGAGGCATCACATTCTTCCATTATAGCAATTGCTGTTATATAAACAGTTATATTTTCTCATGTCTTTTTCCATTGAAAAATGAGATATACTTATCGTTTATACATCATTGCCTGTATTGATATCACAATCCTCTTTACTGAAGAGGACTCATGAAATTAAATGTTATTAAATTCTGAGGATTGACTTAAACTGCTAATATTTTCACTCCAAGCACTCTGAATGCTGGAGTGCTTGGAGTGAGGTGTTCCCCCCCCTTCATTTATTTGGTAATCGTGTGATCACATACTGTTATGTTAAGGATCATCAGGATAAGGTGCTTCCATAATTCTGTAAATTACCAATTCTTGTGCCAGCTATCAAACTCTCATAGTTTGATACTCTCATAATACCCATAAGGCATTAGATCTTTCTTTTAAACCATTTCTTCTATTAGAATAGGGGGGTAGGCTTTTTGCTGCTTTTTTTTTATTTCCCATAGCCAGTCACTTCTCGCATTTTGCAGGAATTTGTGCAGAGCTCAGACTTCATTTATGTGAGAATGTTAAAAGTTTTCCACAACTGAAAATGGATTAAAATGGTATTGTTTAGGCAGTCTTTAAGTGGCAGGGGTTGGACATTGTCTGCCTGTAATGTAACGAAATCGTACACACTTAAAGCTCAACCTCTGAAAGTTTTGTCATGAATGCTTGGGCAAATAGCTGGTAGAAGAGGATGGCATGTGCTACCTGTAAGATCTGTTACATTTCTTGCACCTTTTTTTCCTGACCTATTTGCCATCACACCACGGAGTTTTAAGTGGAACAGATTTTTGAAGTTGGTTTTTGAACAGAAGTTTTCTCTGGGTTCCCTTCCCAGGCATACACTGACCTGTTCCTTTTTTTCAAACCAGGACCCCAGCACAACTTTCATTCTGCCTGGGTCCTCTTGTTGTCCAAGCGCCTTGCCAGTTCCTGGCCTCTGCACTTCTGTGTCCTTTGCAGTACAGCACAGTGCAGTCACCGACTGATCTCCGCGCAAGCAGTAAGGCCAGAAAGGGCTTTGCAAGAGGCTGTGTGGTGGGGCAAGCTGCCTCTCTGCAGGCAGCAGCTCCCAGCTGCAGTCTGACTGATCAAACACACACTTAAGGCTGTATTTGAATATAAAGCCAGCTAAGTTTCAGGAAACTGCTTCAACTTTTTTTTTGGCAGAAGATAAAATGTTTAAGGAGGATTCTTTCACCTCTTATTTTAGATCTTTATGGCACTTCCTCACTTTCACAATTTTTCTTTTGAAAGGTACATTGTGTTTTCACATGTGATGCTTCAGTCTGGTTTTGGACAAACAACTGCCATTCCTTCTAGTCTTTTTGTCCTGTCACACTTACATGGGGGATCATACAGGGATGTGTGATTCCAGAGTTACCATTCAGTGACTTTCCCACGTTTAAGAGATTGATTTTTACATAAAAGGTTAGATTCTTGCTTACAATAAGACTGATTTAGAGGCTCAGGCTTACAAAAGGATTTTAAACTTAATGAAAATGCCCACTTCAGGACCTTTCCCATTGAAGCCTTTAATTTAAGGAAGAACTAGGGTAGAGGAAAATAAAACTACACTTCTTTGTATGAGAGAGATTTTATTGAAATCTAAAGTAGATCCTTGAGGGAGACGGATGAACAGACAGAAGCTGCCTGATCTGGATCAAATTATCCAGCAGCGAAGTGTATCTCTATGAAGTCACCCTGTTACCTCGCAGTGTAAATAGATGTTTCCAACTGTCATTCCTGTTCACAAATTGCTGTTTTGTATTTATTTTGCTCTTCAGATTAATCATCAGGAGAGATCACTTGCTAGAAGATGCCTTTAACCAGATCATGGGCTACTCTAGAAAAGACCTGCAGAGAAATAAACTTTATGTCACGTTTGTTGGGGAAGAAGGGTGAGTAGAACAGGGAAGTAAGTGGGATCTCAGAACTCAGTCTGTCTTGCAGCTGCTGTTTCACCAAACCTCTTGTGGTCTAGAGTAAAAAGAGGAAGGCTTGCAGTCAGGAAATGCCACATACATAAGCCTAGAACATAACAGCTGTTCAAGATGACTTTTTAGGCCTTGTGAAATGTAACATATCCTGCCTTTGCAGAAGTAATGCATGTGTTTATGTGAATTTTCACAATAGCTGGTGTGTGTTTCAGAATGTTGCTGGGAAAGCAAAGGAAAAACAAACAGTTTTTTCATGTTATGCATATTTCTGTCAGTGCTGACACTGTATCTCCAGCGCTTGTTAAGACAGCTGCCATTTGTTGGAGGGAGGGTGCGTCAATAATAGGCTAGAGACTTAATCCTTACTTCAAATCCTGTCTGAGGCAATGGGAGCTGAAAGCCCTCAGTGCTACAGGAGGTGCTCACTGCCTCTCCAGGCCAGGGCCTGCATCACAAATAAAAAGCAACTAGGCTGTTGCTAGTTGTCAAATAAATGCAAACATTCCTGACATTTCGAAATCACTTCAGAGCTCAGTCTGTGTCTGATGAAGGTCTAATGTGTTCTAGAGTTGTGAGATGTGCATTGCAAAGCCAGATGCAGTTAGATTTTCTTTGCAAGTGAAACTGGAAAAATGTACTATTTAATGTACTATTTGCCTCTTTTGTCTCTTGATTTGTGCCCCCTTTGTCAGATCCTAAAGCCTGCTGCCTTAGGCGTAGACATATTTCTTGAATATATTTGCAAATGCACTCAAAATTTTATTCCTTGATATTTAGGAAACTGTAGCACCCAGCCCTTGGAATGCTGTACTGTGCATTATTGCCATGCAGTGTGTCAGTCTTTAAAACATCTAGGTTGTAATAGAAACATCTCATACAAGATTAGATAAAATTAATTTGTCTTTGAAAACCCCTAAATCCTGTTGTTTGTTTAAAGTTCACCCTGAAGTGCTTAGTGTTAATAAGGTCTCACTGAAGTCTTAAAATAAAAAATGTTGACAGCTGAGAGCCAAGTATGGACTTGTTCATATAAATAATATCACTATGTTGTCTGAGGAAGAACTCAGAACTGGAATGACAAGGCTGGTGCAGGTTGAGATTACACTGTATTGACAGAGCAGGGTGGGGATGCAGGAACGAGGCCTGTCTTACATAGCCTTACCAGTCTTTATTTTCACATCTACAACCTCGACGCAAGATTTAAAAATGAAAGGGAAAATCTGAAAATCATATGTGAGAGAGAGATCAATCCAGATAGACTGTCTCCTTTCATCAGATGTCAGGCTTTTGCAGTGCATCACTCAGTACGGTGAGATGAAGAGTGACCTGGCAATGGGGGTGACACATCCTGTTCCTGTTACATCCAGCTTTACACAAGACCGTCTTCGTAATGGGAAAGAATGAGTTAATTAAGAGCAAAGTCAAATCAAAATGACGTCAATTCTCTATTTACAAATCTCTGTTTTGAATGAAGAAAGGATGCGTGCAAACAGTATTGTTTCGTCAGTGATGGTGCAAGGATATGTAGCACATCAAACTATTCATTTGGCTAGGTGTAGAAAGACAGGTCAGGGTGGAGGAGGGGAGGATGACGAGGAGGAGGAATACTGAAAGTTAATTGTTTCCTATTTGCTCCTCCTTTTCCTTGTTGAAGTTTTTAAGTGAGAGTTGGCTGTTGCATTTCTTTTCCTCTCAGTAAAGAGGTGTAAGACTTGAAGTAATGGGTAATAAAATCCTCACAAATTAAAACATTTTAATAACTATTTATTTATTAGTGTATAAATTAGTAAATGGGGCAACTCAGACATAGTTACTGCTGTTCATATGATTTTTATCAAAAGTCTCATGATGTTTGGTATCTTCTTTGAACCTTCAGTTTCTACAGTCATGCAACTGTGATGCTAGTTTAATGTTTTTACATTCGTGCTTCATGTGGTGATAAATGAACAAAATTTTGCTGCAAAGAATATGAATCCTTAAAGTTATTTTCTCTAAGTTCTATTCGCAGAAACTGCTTTGCATTTAAGAGTGGTAGAGCTGAAGTATTATTGGTGCTTCCTAGGAGACATGAGTCATGTTGCCAACAACGTATTACTCTACTCCTGAATACCCAAATGCCCCACAGTTGCAGCTGTTGTGTGGTTGCATACCTCTTGTATGAAGTTTTCTCACCCTTGTGCCAAGCCATTAATTGTGGGATAAATCTGACTGGCAGTGCAGGACTCTCGTGATTGATTTGTTTAACATGACTCACAGTAACTCTGCGTACAAAAGGAGCTGTATGAAATGGCTGGTAGTCAAGCACTCAATTCTATTCTATCTTAAGATTTCATAGTGAGTCTGATTATCCCACAAGTTTGCAAGGGTCTTCCAGATGACCCTTTACTTGATCCTGGTATTTGTGCCAAGATGAAGATCCAACAGTTGTCCATGATATCAAACCATTTTGGTTTTTTCTGCAATTTGAGGATGGAATCTGCCCTTCTTGCCAGAGTAAGGATCTGTTTCAATACTTCACTTCTGAAGCTTAACAGAAGCTAAGTGCTTCCAAATGACTAAAGGGAAAATGTTTTTCATTCAACAGAGGAAAGAGGCTTTGTCCTCAACTTGATACTGGCACCTACCCTTTACTTTCCTGACGACTTCATCCTCAAAAACAACTCTCATTTATGTTTGCCTTCTGTAAAAGTTCATAAGCTAAAAGATTAGTAGCAGAAGTCCTTTGTGAAAGCTGACCTTTTCTGCACTACTTTTGTCTCTCCATTGTTTTAGTACTAAAGCAAGACCTTCTTAAAAGTCAAGTATGAAATCTTCATGATCTATAGAAGATAAATGTTTTTATCTCTCTGTTAGGATTATAATAATCTCTGTTCCCCTAGTTTTTCCCCTAGTTTTCTGTTTTTCAACTCTACCAGAGCATTAACTTCATACTTAACTCATTTCACTGGTGACCTGCAGCATACTGTCAAAATTCAGTCTCGGTGCTTTGTCAGCAATGAGTTTGTTTATGATTCAGGAAGAAGGGGTTATTTAGATTCCTTGTTCATTAGTACTAGAATCTTGAAATAGCAAAAAAACTAACCCAAAGGAAATGCACTCTCCAAAAGACATTTAAATACACTCCAGTTTGGAAGACAGACAACAAAATTTAGACCAAGAAAGATAAATCAGTGAAGTAATCTCAGATTAGATTGCTAGAGAAAACAGAAATATTATCCTTCAAATTGTCCTATTGTTGCAAGTCTGCAAGGAGAAAATATGACCATTGTTCACTTTCATTCTTAATTTGTCAGATGCAGATAGGTCTAATGTTGGCTCTTTTCATGTTTCCTCCTCCCCCCCGCCCCATTTATTTGGTTATATTCCTGTGGCAAAGAGGCCATTACAGTTGGAGACAAAATTTTTGATGAGAGCAGCCCACATAAAGCACTTCAGTCCTCCAAGCCATTTCAGAATAGCTCTGCAAGGACTTTACATACCTTGGCATTACGCAATCTGCGGGATAAGGGTTCTGATAAAATCTTAGGAAATTTTAATTAAAATATAGTGTAATGAATGTAGATTCAAGAAAGCATTTCTTTGCACACAATGAACACTTTATAGTAATGTCAAGTTTCTCTTTAAAGGTTGGACTACAGTGGGCCTTCAAGAGAGTTTTTTTTCCTGGTGTCTAGAGAGCTCTTTAATCCGTATTATGGTTTGTTTGAATATTCAGCCAACGATACTTATACAGTACAAATAAGTCCCATGTCTGCTTTTGTAGACAATCACCATGAGTGGTAAGAATTTTTTTCTTTTTGTTTTTCAGATATCTTTTCTGTTGTTTCCACTTGTAGACAGCTGCTCATATTTGCTCAAACATGTAACACAGAATCTGATCTTTTTAACCAGCAGCAGAATAACTGCATTTCTTTAGACTTTCCTGATTTTGTTTTCTCTTGTGGTTTTAAATGATCTTATTTCTCACAAGGTCAGCAAAACTGCAATTTGGAACGTGTACCATGGGATTGTCTCACAGCACAACTCTGCGTTTCTTGTACATTAGCAGTCATTTCATGAAAGCAATATTGGTCTCTTGTGCATTAAAAAAAAAAGAATGAAACTGTGGCTTTTTGTCGGCTAAGGAGATTAAGGGAGATTTCAAACAGGTGTTACTGTATGTAATTTGTTTGAGACTTCCTGAAGAGTACAGAGTTCTCCTCAGTGGAAAAAAACCCAACATATCTATTTGAAGGAAATCTGTGGAGGTGTCTTAATTGGGGGTAGGGGAAGACTGCTGATGACATAGCTCTTAAGCAAAGTCTGTACCTACACACTTACTTCTAAAACAGTTATCAAGGATTTTTACATACTCCTGTTTTCACAATTATAAGCCAGTTTAAATCGCCCTCAGCTGATGTAAGCCATGGCATCACGATAAGTCTGTGAAGCCGTGCTGTGAATATTAACAGAATATTCTCTTGTGTAGGTAGCTAGATTATAGTGACAGTGGAATGATAACTGCTCTGAGTTCTTACTTACTGGAAGCCAGTTATGAAGCGTGAATATCAGAAAGGAATCTCACTACTAGTTGTAAATTTAAAAATTATTAGAAAATTAAATGGATGGCTGCCTCCAAGTTCAGTTAGTTGAAGCAACCTACCTGTTGAACTCTAGTGCTGCAACCATAAATGGCATATGCTGTATTGGAAAAGCAGAACAGTTGCAAAAAGGGGAGGAAAAAACCTGCCAACATTTTGTATTCATCCCTGGCTTCTGCAGTGCTGGACCAGAGACCTTGGGGGTGAGAGAGGCATGACCCCCTCTCTTTCTGGGAGTGCCGGTGCCAGTGACAGCACTGGTCTTGTAAAGCCTCCGGGGGAATTCAGAAAATGCAGCTGTGACAAGCAGTTATGCATGGAAGGAGAAGGCTCTGCGTGTCACATCCTCGTCTTGCAAACCCTGTGTACAGGCAGGTATAATAAATAAAGAAAAATTCTGCCAAGGATGCATAAACAGAAAGTTTAAGAAACTTTATTTTCTTTGAAAAAGAACATTGGACTTAAATCTAGTTCCAGAGGTGTGGAGGGTTTTTCGCAATGAGTCTTTATTCCCATGGGAATATTTGCAAAGACCCTACTATTTCAAAATTGCTGCCATTTGATGTCAGATCTGTCAAATTCCCTCCCTCCTTCCAAACCCTCCTTTTACACACCTGACAAAATTAAGATAACAGGGGAAGAGAGGGGAGAGAAGGAGATCATGTAGATCCCATTAACATAGGGCTGGACAGCACTGCAATACATAAAAAAGCTTCCAGCCACTGGTCATGAAAATATATAGAGAACTCCATAATCACCAGTCAGAAGAGGGAGCAAGCAGCCACTGTAAGCAGAAAAGACAGACAGAAAGAACTGTCAGGCTGGGAAAGGGTAGGAAAAACCCTTGGCCTCCCAGTAACATGAAAACAAGTTAATCATATATGGGGTGTGTAAAGAAAATAGACAGTGGCTATCATTTTGGAAGATACGCTTTTATAAAGAGGCTAGTCTGGCAGGGGTTGATTGAGTTAATGTGGATTTGACATTTTTGAGAAGTTTCAACTTAGATATCTGAGGGATTTTCCGCACCCTGCAGGCTTGCATTTTTTCTGTGCCTTAATGAGAATGTAAAAGAAACACAAGAAAAAAACAAAAATACCACAATTTAGACATAGCTATCTGATTTAAAAATGCTGTTTGGAAATGTATGTAAGTTTTGATGACAGAGCAGTGTACAAACCGCAAAGTTTCAGTATAACAATTATAACTCTTTCTCTTCCAGGTTCAGGTTTAGTGGTCGAATTCTTGGTCTTGCTCTGATACATCAGTATTTGCTAGATGCCTTTTTTACACGACCCTTTTATAAAGCCCTCCTCCGAATGTGAGTAGAGTTATTGCATCTCCTTTTTTGTTTGGTTCCTTCCCCATGGACGATGCCATTTTATGTATAGATAATTATGATGTTTCATCATCAAAGAAGACGGGCCATTAATTGTAATTTAATAATTTAATTTCAATCCAGGATTTTTTTTTAAATTTACTTGTTTGCACTTACGGTTATTAGCTGGTTATCTAATAATTCGGAGTGTTGTTTCTGATCAGTATGAAAAGCTCATGTTTTGTTTTAGCCATGTTATCAGCTTTCTTCTACAAAATCTTACATTTGACATTTTATAATGAAATGCTGTGGTTTTATTCCAGATATTAATAGAATTCTTATTCATTTGTCTTGTAATGACTCACAGGATGCGATATGAATCACTTCGTAACTTAGACCGCAAGACCCATTCTCAGAGGTAGACTGATTGGTGGCAGTCTCCATTTTGAGGAGCTTTACTCTGATGTACTTTGGGCTTCATTTTCAGAACTACTACTCCTGTTGTGGCTGAAACAATGAGAGCTGCACTTGCTCAGCATGTCTAGAATTTAAGACCTAATAAATTTAAGGTGCTTCACTTTTTGTCCTCCACTTGAAAGCTGTTTTTGAGAAGTCTGGAAGGATATATTTTGTATAAAACGTCATACATTCTAGTAGTGTGGAGTAGTAGTAGAGCATTCCTACTGCACGTATATTTTAAAAGTACCTAAATGCTAACAGCATCATTTTAATAAGAAATGACGACTTAGCCCAGATGGACTTTAATACAAATATCATGTGACTGCCAAATTAAATCAATTGCTTAACTTGGTGGTTCTCTAAACAGTAAAATTAAAAATGATGGGGTGGCCACCTTTGTGCACAGCCTAATTCCGGCAACTACCCCATCTAAGCCCTGGACCTTCGCTTTCCTCAGAACTGTTGAGCCATCCAGACGACCTCTGCAGATGGGACATGGTGCCCAGTCCAGTAACTCTGATGTAGGGGTTGTTACTGCAGGATGTCACTGAAGCTACACTTGAGTGCCTAACTAAGAGTACAGGGCTTTCTTCTGACTTTATACGGACCCAAGAATAGAAACAGGCAGGGAACCCTGCAGCTGAAAAGCACCTCACTTAAAGAGGAGCCCCTGTGTCCTATTTCACAGAACAGGATTTAAGGAGTTAAGAAGAATGGCAGAAATTGCCACCGTGGTATGAAATATTATTAATGGCTGACGTGTTCAAAGCTTGGGGAAGTAACTGTTAGGGACAGCAAGGGGCAGTTGGCTTACAGGTTGGATTTGTAAAAGGAGTACTAGGTAAGCAGAAATATGAAAAAAGATAAGATAGTTCTGTGGTAAGCAGCATATCTGAACAGACTTCTTTGCACAACGAAGAGATGACAGAAGTAGTCACATCAGCAAACAGGATAGCAGTTGCTTGTTACAAAAACTTATGTTTTTATAACTTTTTATAACATTTCTTTGATGATTTGAATTTTTTGTCTCGTGCTTCACAGGAAACATGGGACAGACCCACCATAAGCTTAAAAAGCAATGTGTCTTCAAATTAAAAAATGCTGGAGTTTTGTGTATTAACAAAGCTATTTTGTACTGTACAGTAACTGCTATTACTAGACGAGTAAACAGAGACTTGAAGTAGTGTCGTCTTTTCTCTATTGATTTTTCTGTTGGCTCCCATTCTCAGTCTGTTTTTCAGGACTGTCCTATCTGAGTTTAGTTATTGAGCACATGCTACTGCCATAATCTGTATTTCTGTATTTTCTTCTTGTTTATGTTAGACTCTGTGACCTGAGTGACCTCGAATATCTCGACGAGGAGTTTCACCAGAGTTTGCAGTGGATGAAAGACAATGATATACATGATATCCTAGACCTCACATTTACTGTAAATGAAGAAGTTTTTGGACAGGTGTGGAAGATTCGTAATTTAATTTCTTTTCTGCGTTCTACTGCTAGATAAACATTTATTTGGACAGAAGAATGACTGTCATTCCCTGCTGATTTGAACTTGTTTTTATAAAATTCTGGTTGATGAAAACAATGTTGAAATCTAAGGAGGAATTATTATTTGTAACCGGTCAAACATGTCTTTCTGGTTAAGGAGATTTTGTGGAGACTTACCTGAAATACCAAAATTTTTAATTGCTCTGCTGGAGGTAGTTTACCTGAATTGAATTGCAGCAGTGTTAGCATTCAAAGGTATCACAGCACCTTTGTTACGATATTATTTAGAAGACTTCACTAATTTAGTCGCTGTAAAGATTGTTTCTTCTTCTCAGCTTATTCTTCATACTAAATACAGAGATTCTTCAGAATAAATGGGATTTTAAATATGATTTTACCCAAAAAAAAAGATTTGTTTTGTGTTCTCTTATTTCACGTATTCCAATTTGCTAAAGTCAGTCTTGGCTAATACTTTTGAGGAATTAACTTCAACTTAAAAGTTTAAATTATTACAGTTCTTTCTTTCGTCTTTATAATACTGTCTTGTAATTTTTTTCCTAAGATCACAGAACGGGAACTAAAGCCAGGAGGTGCCAACATCCCAGTCACTGAAAAGAACAAGAAAGAATATATAGAAAGAATGGTGAAATGGCGAATTGAGAGAGGAGTTGTACAACAAACAGAAAGTCTGGTTCGTGGTTTCTATGAGGTAAGAAACACCAAAATGAAATTTACTTTCTTCTTTCATCCTCCCAAAATATTTTTTTCCTCATACACATTTCCCAAATACAAAGTCCCAAAAAGCAGATACATATATAATGCAAAGTGCCCTTAGAGATACTGAGAGGTGGGGGGTGTTAAAAAAAAAAAAAAAAAATCATCATTATTGTTAGTCATTGACTTAAACACCATTGTTAGATATCTCCTTTAAACGGGAAAATACTATTGGTGACTATTTGTATGGTTAGCAGTGAATGCTTGCTAAAGTGAGCCATCTGTTTCTTCACTGGGGCTTTGAGGTTTTTTGTGTGCATGCTGTACTTAGTGTCACGCGGTAGACTGAGTGTATTTCAAGATATTTCTCTCTTACCTGTTTTATTGTGGACAATTAAATGGTATCTATTGAACTTAATTTGTCCTGAAATAATTCAGTATTATTTGCCAATAAAATTCTCTCCCAGTCCCTGTGATCCTCTAATGAAACTGAATGGAACTGCAGTGTAAGAAAAAGTCCATTTATTTGCCTTTAAAAAGAAAAACAACTTAATTCTTCCCATTTGTGAGAGAAATGTTACCTGGTAAATGTCTTAGTAGCTGTCCAGCCTTTTATGGGGAGGCAAAAATCAATGAATGTAGAAACGTTGCTGTGCATTTAATTTTCTTTCACAGGTGGTTGACGCGAGGCTTGTGTCAGTGTTTGATGCCAGAGAACTGGAACTGGTTATCGCTGGAACAGCAGAAATTGACTTGAGCGACTGGAGAAATAATACAGAGTATAGAGGAGGTAACCTTAACTCTGAATTGTTCCCTCTAAGTGTTGGGGTGCCTGGAATTACCCAGTTTCTAAGACACTAAAGAACCATCCCATCAGATACATCTTTCAGTATCTTCCGAACTTCTGTGGTTAAGTTTGCATTAGGAGAAGGTAATTTGTCCATTTTAGTTTGCTTCCTTGCTTCCCCATGCAGCTCTTCCCTTACTGTTTTTGTCTGGATAGCATAACAGAGCAGTCTTCTCCACAGAGGGTACACACTGTGTGCACCTGCACACTAGTAGAGTACCACCAAGCCAATGAAGACAAATGGAAATTCTTAGTAGGATCTACCTCTTTTCCGCTCTCAGAGAAGACAGGAAATTAGAAGTAATCCCAGTGACTCCAGGCTGGCAGTTGAGATAATTTGAGAACAATGGAAGATGTGGGAACTACTTGAGAGAGATGGTTGCAGCATTATTTGCAGCATTAGATACATAAAAATGTATCCATGCACAGCACTGGAATATTTTAAGAATTGGCTGTTAGTGATTGAGTAATGGAAGAAGTGCTTGCAAAAGAGATTCCACTCCTTTTTGTCGTAGTAAATTAATTCTCTGCCTTTAGGATTTTTAAGCATTTTAGGAATATTCTTCTCTCACCTCCTGTCTTTTGCTGCAATTGGATAAGAAATATGGCATTATTGTGACTAGGGCCGAACTAGGAAAAACTTACTAACTATTGTCTCAACCACTTTCGTAGCACCTAAAGGTATAAAGGCTCTTCTTGTTTTAACAGGTTATCATGACAATCACATTGTAATTCGGTGGTTCTGGGCTGCTGTGGAAAGGTTCAACAATGAACAACGACTAAGACTTTTACAGGTAAGAAATCAGCTGATCTGTGTAGAAGTAGTGTGCATCATTAAAATTGGATGCTAAAGTAGTCCTGTCCAGGTTTATGATGTCTAAAAATGATGGTGATGCTGGCTAGTGGGAACAACCTGGCAGTCCTCAGAGACTAACTGTAACAATTTTAAGTGACTGAAGCTCACAGCTGTTTTTATAGATTTCCAAGTATAAAATACATTTAAGATAAAGTATCTGATGTCAGTAATCCTCTAATATTGTCTGCTTAAAAGTACATTAAGACTAGTAAAGCTTGAAGAGGAAAACTATGTAATTGGTTATATCATTCAATAGAAATTTTAATATTTGTACAGCTTAGGAAGGAGAAAGCTTAAATGGAAGTTAAAGTGCCTCAAATTAGAAAATAATTATGAAAACCTGAAAATCAGTCCAGTTCCATTTTCACTAAGTCAGCCTTGCAGAATCCAGTCATCCTGCTGCTGAAGGACAAAAACCTCTCAACAGAGGAATATTTATACATGTGGGTTTACTACTGAGTTAAATTTTTTTTAATGCGGGTTATGTCTATCATAGCTGTAAAGAAACAAACCAACCCCCACCCCAAACCATACCATGTTCTTGATCTATTATGAAATCCATTGTTTTTAACAACTCAGAATTTGCATCTGATCATTGATTTACCTATATGAGTATGATCAAAGATTTTCTTTTTTTTATCTGTTTAAGTACTTAAGGTCTGTAAAAAGCAGTGCAGGACGTGTCACTTGATGGAGAGCCAGAGATGTCTGCTTATGTGTTCCTATTACATCTGTTAGTCAAAAGTTTTTATCATATCCAGATCGTTAAAAATTAAGTAGCCTGTGATCTGTCAAAAACCACGTTTGATCTGTTCGTGACAGGTTCTAACTAAATCTGCTCAACAGACAGCAGTTCAGCAAATGTCAGTGGGCATTCTACCTAACATTCAGAATTTAGTCCTTTTCATATCGTGTTTAATAATGGTTTATAAAGATATTGAAATCCACATAGCCAAAAAGGCTTAACACGAAGCCGTTTCATACATGATTACGTTTCTATTAGTTGCTCTTATTACAGAATAAATAAAGAGGGGAAGAACTCACTTAGGCCTAAGTTTAAGTAACTTGATATTAATAGTGTTTTATTCTACAGTATTTATGTAGCATAATTACTCTTTCAAAGAGAAACCTTTGAAGGAAATTAATATGATAAGTTGTGTCTTCTAGAACCCTATCAGGAAATGGTCTGTTTTCCCTTATCCTCCATTTAAAGTAGCATTTATTACTTGTGCCTCACAAATTTCCTTATTTTGCAAATGCTTGTATATAAGCATTTGGACTTCAGTGGGTATGCTGATAGAAATAAATTTCTAACCCATACCATCTGTGTATCTAATATCCATGATTTTTTTTCTTTTTTTTTTTTTGTGCTGGCAGTTTGTTACAGGCACGTCCAGCATACCTTATGAAGGGTTTGCCTCTCTACGGGGGAGCAATGGTCCAAGAAGGTTCTGTGTAGAGAAGTGGGGGAAGATCACTGCTCTTCCAAGGTACCTACTGTGCATGTATTAATGCTAGAGATACTTTAGAGTATCAGTAACTGGGATAACAGCTAAGCTGTTTGAGAAACATAAACAATTTTTAACTGAATATGCAAATATACTATGCCTTACATGGAAAATTTACTTCCCTGTTGTTCCGTTGTCTGATGCATCTGTTTTTCTTTGAACTCAATGTTTTTCTCTGTAAGATGGACAAGGCAGTGTAACTGTGGCTGACATCGATATTGTAATGCTTTTTTCATGGAAAATTCTATTAGATTGATAACCATTTCTGAATTTGATTTTGTTATATTTTGATATAAGTGTGCAAGTATTTACTTCCTGAACATGCAGTTCATCACTTAAGGGCAAAGATTAATATGAATTAAAATTAAATACCACTTGTGACTGAGTGAAAGCTAATGTCAGACTTTTGGGATTAGACACACACAGCCTTTACAGTATAGTTTAGTTGTGTAATTTTTATGCTTTGATGTCAAGAGTGTTAACAAATGTGGAAGAAGCAAGTTATGAACTGCAGAAGATGTGTATTTTGAGGAGGGAGTCATTTGACTTAAGAGGCAGCACAGGGACAAGAGAAGGCGAAGATTTCAAAGGGCACAAGTAGGATCAATTGAAATATGTGAAAAGGATAAAGGAAGAGCATGAGAGTCCAAGATATGAAAGCAGGAGCTGAGTTGTACAAGGCCTGGCAGAAAAGAGGCAAATTGGGTAATGGCAGGCTTGGAGAAATAGGATGAGAAGGCGGGGAGGGAGGAAGCTTTTCCAAATTTTCCATTTTGTAAAGATATAAAGACAGGAAAAAGAGTTGTTTTCAAAGGTTGATGGTAACAATACCAGGACTAGACTAATGATGTGATGTATGAAACATCTTCTAGCATGAATGGTTCATAGACAAGAAATGACAGGTTCTGGCCTTTTTTATATTGTGATCAGGCTGGTATGTTTCTAGAAGATTTCCTTTCATCCAGTTTTATAATTCTGTAGCCTCTAGAATGGGTTAACAGTGGTTAGAAATCTAGATTAGCGTGCGGACTGTGGGTGAGCTAACTCCACTTAATCAGGTCTCAGCTTTAATCTGCTGCTTATAGCCTGTGGTCATAGTTTTGGGCTGGGCTGATCCATGGAGGAAATTCAACCCTAATCCTAACCCATTCCTCTTAAACAAGATTCCTCAGGAATAACTTGCATTCGGAGTCTCTTTTTAGACACAAGGCGGCTGTCAGACACGTGGAGAGTTTCTCGGACCAACAACCCTTAGCTTTTTCCTCCAGCATAAAGTCAGAGGCAGAGATGTCTCCTGGGTTGGCTCCTGCCTGCAGGCTGCCATCTGAACTGCACTGAGGAAGGCAAAGTGTGGCCGAAGTGGCATTGTGAAATCCACAGGCACAGCAGGTGGCCTTTAAGCAAAGCCATCTTGCCAGTTTACAGTACAAATGAGAGCCAGGCAACTAAGGATTAAAGATAAGTCAAGTCTGAAAATCTAAATTTCAAATCAAATACTCTGATATCTTTTGGGGGCCTAGTAATACCTTGTAGCCAGGTAAGTCTACTTTATAGTTTAAAAAGAAAAAGTTTTTATTTTTAAAAACAATATTATTATTTTAAAAAATAATTTCTGACTTCAAAATGTGAGATTTCCTTGTGAGTTTAAGTAAGAAAAGAGATTGTGGGAGTTTTTCCGTATACTCTCTAATGCTGGAATTCCGGGTGCTAACAAGCACAGCTTGCAGTGTGGAAAAGGTCAGGACATGCCTGAACAGGATGCTCAGAATTTCCTCTGAAAAGGTTACGTAGAGCCCTGCTTGTAATAAACTGCAGGATAAAACTACTTCCTGTAGAGTAACATGGAGAAATGTGTCGAGAATCTTTGCTACTGTAACGTGTTCAGCAAGTGTAGAGGAAATAACTCTCCACAATTAGGAGAATGTATCATGCCCTTGAAGTTTCATTTGATTCCCTTGCTTAGGAAACAGTTGATTTGTGTCTCTGTGGATAATTTTTAACATACAAGTGTGAGAATTAAATTAGCAGCTCACTTGTTTGGTTAAAATAAACAACTACATATGACAAACGTTTACAGTTGTCATGAGCTGGCAATTCCTGGCATTCATACATGGAACCTTGATCTCATAAAAAAATCAATGATCTTCCACGTTTATGCTTCAGCGGGCTAAACCGTAAGCAGAAGGGACTATTTGCATTTATATATCTAGTTCCTGCATGCAGTGTAGCTTCAGCGTGCGTCTCACCAGCTTCAAAGATTTACTGTACAAACACTAAGAAGTACTGGCTTGAAGGTAAGACATCGTTAACAACGACCTCGAGTAGCAAACTTCCAAGAGATTTCCAAATAAGCCCTGCGTGTGTAAACACATGGCTGGATCTGCTGAGAATACTGCCCTAGGACTCTGTGACTCTTACTGATTCTCAGATAACTGAAGCATTTGTGTTAAGGCACCGTCACTCACTTGTAGCAATGTTACACTTTGCAAATTGCCATTTTGATTCCAGTGTGAGTGCTTGTGAAATCTGGTAATACTTGGTGTGAGGGTGGCAGAAGCTAGGACTCAAGTCAGTAGATTTTATTTTTTTCCTCTCTTTCTAAAAAAAACACTGCACTGCTGAAAACACATAAAAATACCCGCCCCCATCTTGTCTTCCTGGTTTTGAGACACAGAAGGCAACTAATATAGTTACTTAGGTATGTGACTGTGGTCTAAGCAGCTGTGAACACAGAAGTATTCACTAGATGTTACCCAGTTCCCACTGTTCTGACTGCTGTGTAATCAGTTCTGCTGAATCAAAATGGTGAGATTTCTGTGAGGCACATGTCAGGTTGCTTAGCTTGTATCACTGCCTTTTACACTAATTAGTCACTAGTATGTAAAAGGCCCTGAAAAGATTCATTATTACAGGTCTAGCTTAACTATTGCGATCCCTGATGCCCCTTCTACCCTGTTCTTTCACGCTGTGTTGTACATTACACCGAATCAGTGTAGGGGCTGCTACTCTTACATGCCGAGATACACATGTTCAACATACATGTTCACTTACATGCTGAGAAATTGGTTGTGCTCCAGGTTCGTTGCTGTACGTTCTGTGTACCTGCATGTGATGATTCACATGCAAATAGTATTTAAGTCTGCTGGATTTTAACCCTATGTCACTCTATTTTACTACTGTAATCAAAATGAAGGGGAGATTAATTGGGAATCTAGACTTCAGGAACCAGTATGGTTTTTCATGTTGTCATAAAATGTGAGTCCAGGAAGATGAACAGTTAGTGCCCACGTGGCTTGAAATGTTGGAAGAAAATACTGTTCAGAGATTTAAAAAACAACAGCTTTCTTCTTGAAGACTTACAAAGTTGCTTGCTAGGGTGAGAAGGGCGTATTTTCCCTCAGAAGACAAAGATCTCAAGTTTTTGTCTTTTTTAATAACGTCATTTTCCACAGTAGGTGATTGCATTTTCAAAATTGCCCTCAAAATTAAGATAAAACTCAGTTCTCTTAATAAACGTAAACAACATGCCGGCTTACTATTAAACCAGTTTATGATGAATCCCTTGCTAATTATATACTATGTCTTTTATAATTTGTGGTTTTACAGCCCACACAGCATGATCCATAGTTCTAATGAGTGGCTGTCAGCCCCATGCAGCAGAAGCATGTGGTTAGACAGTTAATTGCCTAAGACTCTTCCACATTCTACGCTGAACTCAAGGGATCACTGAGTTCCAGTTGTCTGTTTGCTGCTGGGTCTAAATCAGTTTCTTTCTTAAAAAGGGATTTTTTTTAAATTTTTTTTTTTTAAAGTACTCTGCAGGAAATACAATAATTTAATCTATTTCACAGATAGTACTTTGTAAGGCTTTTGGACAGGCAATTGAGGAGCCCAAAGCAAGCTTTCCTCCAGGAGCCTTAGAGGGATGGAAGGGTAGAGAAATTTTACCAGCCTCCTGAAATACAGGGTGGGGAAACGACCTCTCTGCTATACGGTGTGTACTAGCAGTGTACTTCTAAGCCTACTGTATTTGGGGAGGGAGCAAAATTCAATGCTTTTTAAAGTGATTGCATATTTGATGTTTGGACTGTGTTTATAATAATAGTGTGACCTTCTGTACTGTGTATACATTTTTTTCAGCCTGATATTTTTCTGACACTTTAAGGCTGTAACTAAGTGCGTTTCACCTTCAGTGAGGGTTTGTAATGGGCTCTATGTTTTTAGCAAATGAGATTAACCCACTTTGATTCATGTTCCACCCCATAGCTGGGAGCTGAGCGCCACTTAAAACAGCAATTAATGAATTTGCTCCCATGGAAGGCAGCACTTTCTGGCTCAGAGAAAGCTCAGTACAGGTCTGTTGTAGACACTCGGATTTCTGGGAGTGGTTAGGTTAAATGAGGAGTCGCATTTGCTGCGAGGAGGGAGCTTCTTCAGTCCTTCCATTGACATTTTACATTTACGTGTAATACGGGCCCTACTGATGAAGGGCAGGTCACTGCAGGAAAAGTTTGGTTTTCAGCTGGATTCTATTTAATGTGTTGTGTTTTATTGCAAAAGAATAAAGTATTTGTAAACAGAGACCTGCGAAAATAAAAAAAGGTTTTTATCCTAAAAATTTTTTTTGTCCTCTAAAATCAGTCTGGAGTGAGGCTTTGGTACAAAAGTGGTACTTCAAAGTGGTAAAGATGCCTCCTCCAGCTGCTCTTTGCATCGTTTCTTCTTCAAGAACCCATCGCGTTAATAGTTATGCTATCTATTTCACTAGAGCAGGTTCATCCACTACAGTGTTGTAGAAAGTGTTATCCTTAGCCTGCCCTGAGGTCAGGCAGTGATATCCATTATTCTACTATGAGGAGAAACCTTAAGTATTTCCCTTTTCATTCCCTGGAAGAGGTTTCAAGAGTCACTTCCAAGTGTGTGAAAAAACAGGTAGATGGACTTCGGAAACTGAGAAATAAACCACGTGGTTGTCCTCTTACATGCATAGTTTTGTGGAATTACAAAAAGTATTATTCTAAAGGTCATTGGCTTGCAGGGCCAGATATGTACATAGTGTAAATCAGCCCAAGCAGTAACTTCCTAAGAACACGATCCATATGCCAAGGAAATGTAGAAGGAAGAGCATCTAATTTGTCTGTCCTTTACTACTGTTGGATTATTTCCTGTATATCTTGAGTATTTTTTAATATTTCATCAAATCTAGTATCTTGTGCATACTCAAAGTACTGAAGTGCCTTGTTTATGATTCCAAATACAGTATTCGAGTATCATCAGTACAGAAGAAAATACTACTTCTCAGAAGATACATTTAAAGCCAAGATTTCAGAACAGACTATTTGAATTGTACTATGCTATATCATTCTTTTCTCATGCACGTTTAATGGATAAAATTTATCCCATGCCTTTTGGGCTGTCAGGGCGTTTCTAAAGACCTTCATAAATGCTTCTTACTGGCTTATTTTAATTAGAAGAAAGTAGATTAAACCTCACTACCTGTTCAATTGGAAAACATCGTTTGACAGAACAAAGTCTTCTGAAAGAATACTATCTGCCCATCTCTACACAAGTGCATACCAGTCTGTGTGTTCTCTTTTGAACTTCTTAAATAATGTACTACTTTACCTCCTCTTTTTTTTCCCCCCTCAGGGCTCACACTTGTTTCAATCGTCTGGACCTTCCCCCTTATCCATCATTCTCTATGTTATATGAAAAACTGTTGACAGCAGTTGAAGAGACAAGTACTTTTGGACTTGAGTGATACACAAGCCACAGTGCCCAGCTCATTGGACTTCTGTGGATCTGTCTTCTCAAGGAATGAATAAACATTTGTATTGGATTTCGTAGAGGAAAATTGTTTCACGGTGCAATTCAAATAACGAGATTCCATGAAAGAGCTTATGAAGCAATTAAAAAGCATTGTGGTAGTGGCAGAATTCTCTATAGTGAAACTAGAGTGTGCCTGATGTGCAGGGATAACCACGTCTTGCAATCCATGGATCTTCAGGACGGCCAGACTTCCTAAGTTTATGTTCTGAGCAAAGAAGAAATGTGACCCCATGTTGTGATCAACCTGGCTACTGCAAAACTGACGTGAACCTGAAAACTGGATTTCATCAGAGTTGTTGAATAGAAAATTCAAGTCAAAATGTGAAGCCATTCGGCCCCTTAACTACCCAGTAAATTGTCAAAAAATCATACAACAGACTCTTTTTTTTCTTTTCTTTTTTTTAATTCATGAAGGTACATTACTTTATGCCGTGTGTTATAATAGCATATCCAGTACTTGCTTTACTTAAGACTACGAGTGGCTGCATGGTGCACACCGTAGAGCTCAAGTTCTGGGGCAGAATTGGAAGGAAAGTCAGCAACAAAGGCTGTAACAACCACGGCTTGCGTTACGGAGGTTTGTGGAAATGTGTTTGCCAGTGGTGTGTATGACAAAAGATGAGCTGTTATAATGAACTTAATAACTTAATAAGGCTGATTTTATGCTTTATACTGCATGGAAACTATTTTAAGAAGAAACTAGCAATTTATCACAGCATATCAGGAAAAAAACCCTAACACAGTGACTTCTGTTTATTTTTGTAGGCTCATTATATTATGTTTCTTAGACTGTAAACAAGAAACGAGCAAACTAAAACATTGTTTATGTTTTTGTCACTTTCCATGTTTGAACAGACATTCTGCTACTGGTTATTCTTTAAGCACTCTCAAGAGGAAAAAAAATGCCTTTTATTTTTATAAGAGTAAAAAACTCCCAAAAATATTTTGCACTGAATGTACCAAAGTTGAAGGGACATTATGATCTGACTGATAGCAAACTGCATCACTATCAAGTATCTGTAAAAATGCTTAGGAACCAGGCTTTCTTCACGGTGCCATGTCTATAGATATCGGGACTGTGCACATAAGTAATAATTTTATAATACTATATGTGATATTGTAATATGCATTTATTTTAAATGCATCTGGGTAATTTTTCATGCATTGGGTAACTTAATGCAGTGAAGTTTAATACAGATATTTCATATGCTCCCCACAACTTTTTATTTGTACAGCACCATAAAACACTAGCTCGTTTGGAAACCCCTGAGTATTTTAAGGTGAGCTACTGGTCATAATGCCACTGTCCTGTATCGGTGAACACCTACAAGATGTAAACTATTCATAGTGTCTAAGCTTGTGTTTTCACTGATAAGTAATTTTCTTACCAAACGTTATTTGAAAGAGTTTCTATGGCATATCAAACGCTGCATGGACACCAATTTTTTTATGCTTAATTTTGCTGAAATACACGAGACTTGCTCGCATCTCTTTTTGCTACTTTCCTCCAGCTGGTCTCGTGGAACGCTCGTGCGGCTGCGCGCTGTTTCTTGCACAGCTGCTGTCACGCAGCGCATCCACCGCACTTTAAAATTCCAGGAAGTTGCACATCCAGGATACTGGATGACGAGAACATGAATCTAGCTTTGTGCTAGCCCTCTTGATAGCACTGAAACACAGCAAGCCCTGTTCTGTGGGAAAAGTAGCTTCTGAAGTAACGTTCTCACTTTGGAGACTCTTGACAGGGCATCTGAGGGTGGTAGCCTCCTTGTTCTTGTGTGAGGATTTTTCCAGTGGAGGTGAACATCTATGGAGATGTCGTCAGCAAAGACTGCCATTCCCCGCTCTGAGTTGGAAGGCAGGTGCGGCTCTGGTGGTGGCAGCAGAGACTGAGAAAGCCCTTCAGGTTTACTGAGAAAATGTTAGCTGTGCAAAGGAAAACCCACTCGCAAACTCCGAGTGAAAGCATTCTTTTATTTCAGGAATAACTGAGCTTCTGCATGACGTCTGGGACTTGCTTAAGCAACGTAGGTTTTCTTACGCTACTTCTGGCTGGTATGAAGTAGCGAAGAAAAATCCAAACATGTCACCCTATTTTTACACATATATTTATCAGTCTTTGCTAAGATTGCATGTCACAGATCCTTACGCACATCTTTTTGCAGAGCACGAATGAGTGGTAGGCAAACGGGCTTTTCATCAGGTCACTCCAGCATGGCTCATGTTTCATATGATCCCTTCACCGAGTAGCTAGAACTCGGGCACTCAAAGCAGAATGCAACTTTTGCTTGGTTGAAGGACTACAGAATTTCGGTTTTACAATACTATGTTATCTGTGGTCTAAAAAGGAGATTTCCCGGGTGGAAACTGTATCTACAAGTTTTGAACCAGAAACTCTTTGGAATGAAAAGTTTAAATATTTGGCACAAAGTAAGTTTATACTCGTCTGCCTTTTAAGTTATGCTTTTGTACAAATCAAAAACAATAAATGCATCTTCTCAATTTTTATTTAAATATATTTACTGCACATATTTGTTTGGTATTTATGCATTTTAATAATTTAAATCAGTCATGATGATCTGGTATTCTGTAAAGATGTCAGGGGTCACTAGTGGGGCAGCCGTCAGTTTAAAAGAAAAAATAATTCAAAAAAATCTAGAATTCCTGTAGCATTAAGACTGAGCGAGACTGAGCAGAAGCTGCTGCTTCCTCCTTTGCTGCCAACATGACCAGGGGGAATCTAGAAAAATGCTATTTGAAAGTGATGAGGAGCTAGCTGCCCAGATACGGCTACCTGCGGTGCCTTGAGCACGTGGACGGCTCTTTGTGTTGATATAAGCGATGCTGCTGCTCTGAAGAGGTTAGCAGGGAGGGAGTATAGGAAAGGAAGCCGGAGCTTTCTCAGATACCCACATCTCCTGGCTCCTGTGTGGAATATTACCGCTTCAGCGTGGGAAGCCATTCCTGTGTGAAAGCCAACTTTCATGTCCTGCAGGTGACTGCAACAGGTGACCATGGTGCTTTTGCTTATGACGTGCTGTGGCAGGCACGAGGGCCCAGGTACAGAAACACTGAGAAGCCTTTCTGAAAGCTCTGTGTCCCCTCAGAGCTCTTCCAGATGCTGCTAAGGAGCTTTGCATTTAAGGAGGAAAAAAACCCAGTCATCCTGAAGTAGACAAAAATTCCCTTCAGCTACAGCACGATGACAGCTTGTACTAACTTATCCTGCAGCATCTCCATCAGACAGAGTCTGGCTGGGGAGGTGTCCGCAGGAGTTAGTGAGGTGCCCTTGTTCGCTGCTCTGCTGGGAAGCAGAGCCAGGCTGAAGTAACTCATTGCTGGCCAAAAAGCAGCAGCCGGGTCCCAGCATCCCAGCCAAGCAGAGGCATGCTTTGCTCACCTGGTGTTGCCAGCAGTCAATTTAACCATAACACTCCTAAATACACCAGAAAAGCTTGTAATCAGGGAAATTACGCAATGTGGCACCTACTGTAGCAAGCAGTTACCTGTTCAAAATCGGCAAGCCAGCAGCAGTTAGGGTAGCAGTGGTTTTGCCCACAGCAGGCAGGAGACCGCTATCTGCTACCTCTGTCACACCATCAGCAGCACCTTGCAGGGCAACGTGGGAAAGCCGCCTTTCAATCCAAAACTAAAATCCAATTTAACATGCAGTCCTGCTGACCAGAAGCAAACCTTTTCCCACACCCCCTGCTGCTGTTTTTCCATGCATTCCATCAAATAAATGCCTTTTTTGCTTTTAAACATAATTTTCATTAACCTTGTTGTGAGGCTACGGTAAAAAGGTGTTAATATGACTTCACGAGTATCTAGGGTGAAATCCATCTGCGTACACAGGCCTGCTGGGCACCGCATACGCTCCACATTGAAGCGGTTAACCTCAGGTCATATATGGTGAATATATGTAATCTTTGGGGAAACTGAAAATCTAAGCAGCAGCATGCTGGCAGGACATCAGACAAAGTTTCTGGCATGAGTTAAACTGGCAGAGCACTGGACTGGTAGTTTGCTCAGTTTAAAATTATAGGAAATAAGAGAGTTTTGTGGTTTCTTATGTATTTTTAATCCTTTTAAAAGTTAAGGGGAAAAAAAGCTTTCTTCTGAAGCATTCATAATGGTATCATCTGGTTGCTAAATGTAATCTCAGCAGTATTAATTGCAGATGTTTACTGAATTTCTGCAGTGGTAGCTGCAGATGTTTATGGAGATGCTTGCAAGCACACTGTCTCTGGGCTGAGGGAACCCCTATTCACAAAAGGGGAGTCTGCAGCAGTTGTGTTTGAATAGCCTCTGTAAGTTCATTTCCCATAGCATAAAGCAAGTTAATTCTTTTCAGCAAATGAAAACTATTTGTATTAAATTATACTAGTAGTTATGTTTCTCTTGCTATTGTTTTTATATGGAGACTTAATTTATTCCTGTTAGCAGTAATAGGAATTGAGCATTAAGTTTGCTCTCCAGTCACAAGATTGCAGACTTAGCTTTGATGTTAACCTTACAGTATTAATACACAACCACCACTGCTGTTTCACCTTGCCATTCTTTCCTCCCCAGGCAAGCAAATTGAACTCCAAACAAAATTTCAGAATAGTAACTCAAACCTGGCTGCTTAAACTGTTTGCATTTTGGCTCAGTTACGCAGTACGAAACGGAACTGCAGAAATGTTACGGGTTGACTAGCTCACCAACTGCAAGTAAAAAATCCTTTACAGCTTTTTATTAGTGCAACCACAGTGGCTGCTGTTGGACTAGTCTAACTTTTTGCCTAAATACTTTACAATAAAAAAAGAGTTCAGGGGGTTGAATTTGAAATTGCGTGTTTGCTGGAAAAATAAATATACGTTAGGTAAATAGTAGGGGAAAAGAAGAACCTTATTGTAAAGCCAGTAAGGCTAAAAGCCTTTTTACAACGCGTTTTTTTGTTAGCACTATGCAAAATTATAAAGCTGACCATATAAACACACAGTTTTCACGGTGTGTTTTATGTTTTGCATCTCTTTCAAACAGACCACAAGCTTCATAGTGCTTCAGTTCAGTTTCAGACTGACTAGTTTCAGCACTAGACTACAATTATTTAAAATGTTAATTGCTATGAAAAGCTTTTTATTCAAACATTTCAGTATTTTCTAAAATAATTTTACTGTAAAGAAAGGTATTGTTCAGGTTGAAACTTCATTTAGGGCTGTACTTCGTAGGCTTTGCTCAGAGACATGTTATGCCATAGGTATTTTAGGGTAAATTCACAGTTAATTTGAGAGTTCTATTTAATATCAATGACATTATAATGACCTCCCGGTCACTGCTTAGAATGGCTCCTCGTGACTGCAGGTCAAAGGATGACAGTCAAGGACTCCTCTGGAATGGTTACAGTCCATTTAGTACCGGTATGTATTCAAAATGCAATTAAAATATCTCTTGAGGACTATGTGAAATAGTTACTTACACTCCTTGATTAACCCTCTTCTAAGTCAATAATTGGAATTTTGAACTTGTTTCCTTTATGTACCAAATGCAGTCAGATTACGTTGCAGAACAGTAACAATAAAAACTTAACTCCATATGTACTCTGACAAATCTCTTATAGTGAATGCGAAAGGGAGCTGAGCTATACTTCTTTCAATCCTTCCTCCCTTTAAAACCTTCTGAGTAATGAAAATTGTCATTTTTCATTTTTTTCTTTTTTAGAACTTTCAGAAACCTCTCACAATCCCTACTAGAAGAAACCTTGTCTGCTTAAAGGGCTTTTATTAAGCACTTAGGAGGTATATTGTTCTACTAATTCACCGTAGTTTTCTGCTGACATCAGTGCAATCAGCTTTTAAATGTATAGACCTACAAAACTCCACAGGACTCTGGTCTCCTTTATTCTGGTCTGCCTTCCAAAGGCCAGCTGTCTTCTCCCTTTTAATCGCGCCTAATCCTACAGTCACCCAGAGACAATTGCCCAACACCTTCGCTGACAGTAGATATAGTATCAGAATGGGTTTGTTTAGTTTTTCATGAAGAATTAAACTGGTCTCTTTTGCAAGAAGAGTAGCTCCCTTCAATCCAGATATTCGATAGGACCACAGTTATTCTGACATCTAGATTGTGAGCCATTTAAGAAAAATAGTCGTAGGGTTTTTTTTAAAAACAGTTGATCAGGTACCCAAGGGTAAAATGTCCCTTCACTTTGGTTTTGAAAAATTAATGAGGAGTCGGAGCATTTTTCTTGCAATGTTTTCTATCACCAGAATTTCTCAGCCCCGTGGGCTGCTTCAGGCTGTTGGCTGGAAGGGTGAGTAGCTCTTGCAGTGAGGCCGGTGAGTGCTGATCCAGAAATCATAGCAGCAGGTGATTTGCTATGTTAGTGAGGACTGTGCCTTCCACAGATGGAGGCTTTGTCATACAGCCCTTGAACGGGTTTCCTCCAAAAGCTCATTCATATCTGCGTTGCCTGTTAATTGCGATACAAGCAGCTCCTCACATACTCCATTGACTATTTGGCACCTCTCATTTTGAATGAGAATTAAATTTATAGTTAGAAATACACATCTAGCAGTATAAATCAGGTCAATAAAAGGAGATTTTGCTGAGACATCATATTTGATTGCCATGCTGACTGCAGTCAGACATTGGAGCTGAATAATTTTAAAATAGACTACTGTATGAATAAGCAAGTAAATCTCTGAAGCCTCACAAGTAATGCTAAGGAAGGAATGTAATTGTAGGTGCTGTAATGATAAGATACGGCAGTTCCATGCAGCAGATAGAGCATGCAAAATGAAACCATGGAATAGAGCTAGAGAGAAGACAAGACTGCAAGAGTAGGGACAGAAGAGGACTGCACTTTGCAAATAGTGGGCAGGGCAGTGAGCTGTGCTGACCACTAGGTATACAAAAGAGAATACTTTGTGATTGAAAACTAGACTATGGTAATGTGTCCAGAAAAAATGTCTATTCATCCTGAAATACATTAGTGTTACTGCCACTGCCAGACATATTTAACCTAATTATTAAGTTTTGAAAACCTAAAGTACACAATCAGAAAACCTACTTCGGTGTTGCTTTTTGCTGTTTTATTGGTTTTGGGTTGTTTTTATTTGGACCACTCTCAGGAAAATGAAGGCTTCTAAATAAGGGTGGTGTCTGGAAGTCCTCTTTACTCTTATTGTTTGTACAAATAATTATTGTGTTTATTACTAGCTGCATTTGGGAAGAGAAATAGTATCCGATAAGAAGGTAAATCGCCACTACTGAAGGTGACTTTCATTCTAAATGTGATGGGCCAAATCCCTAACATTTAGATGTGTGAAAATGTAGATGTTTATGTTACCTGGTTGGGGTTTGTCTTATGGTTGCCTAAGAACCATGACTTTCCACAAAAAGTGTTTTGTCATTCAGGGGTTGACAGGACATTTCTAAAACTTAATTAAAGTAATAAAAATATTCTCAACGATCTAGTTAGCTTTGGCCAAGCTGGTGCGAGTCTTGACGCCATTTACACTCTAATGACATTATCAGAAAAAATACTGTGTAAGAGGGAAGGAAGATTTCAGGATCTGGTTCTCTACCTAAAAGCCAAGACTATTGGGTAAGTCAGTATAAGAGTCAAAAGAAGAATTCCTTGCAAGTTTTCTTCTTCAACATGGTAACTGAGATGGTAAGAGTTTTATATAAACTTTAAGTCCTAAACTAGAAGACAGCTAGTACGTTGGACCATAATGGTTCAATAGTTCCATATAGCAGGACATTTTTCTGCAATGAGTCTGCAACACTCAGGAGACTGCTGTTTATTATCAGCATTGCAGGGAGGAAGAAGAATTTTAATAATACTAAGTACATAAATAATCTTAGGAGGATGCTTTTCCTTTGTACTGTTTTTCCTTGGAGTGACATAGCCTTGAGGGCATCCATGAATCCTGATCAGCAAGGCTGCTTTTTGTATAAGTGACTGAACATTTGTACTTGTAAGGGCTGGTACAGTATGGGAGGGGAAAACTTTTGAGAAAAAGAAGGTAATGAGGTATGTGGTGTGGAATACTGGTACCCCCAAGTCAGTTGATAGTCTTGCCCTTGCCAGACTACAGTTTGGGCTATTCAGCATGTTTGAAAGCGCATACAGTTTTACAGGTTTTGTAGTGGGGATGCCGGCATCCAGAATCTAACAGGTATATAGGTGCATCTCCCTCATTTTTGACAATTACTTGATATAATTTTATACCAAGTTCTTTGTTTTTAAAAAATTTCAAGCACTGAGAATACAGAGTGTGTATTTATTTCTAAGCTTTAAGTAGAACACGTGGTGTATTTTTTAATCCTTTCCATACTTTTCAGTTAAGTGTTCACAAGACTGTGTATCGAATACAAGACCAAGTTTTTCTATCTTTCTACAAGCTAATTTAAGTTTCACCTGAATTTGGTATATGCCTTTCACAAAACACTAAATGGGGAACATGTGCTTCAAGCATTAAGATGGTGTATGTTTTTTTCTCTATTTACATTGCATTACATTTCACTTTTTTTTCTTTGAGGCAGAAGGAGCAGATATGAAATGTGTTGAGTGTGTTACAGGGGCACACAATGTCTTTTGTTGTGCCTGGCTTCAAAGAATGTTCTGTAATGTTTGCTCACAGATTTGCATAGTTATCTACTCAGTTGAATACAGGACTGTTGTGTTGTATTTCCTGTTATTCAAAAACATTTGGGGGAAAGATTCTTCTGTGTATAATTTTATTTTCATACTGATCTCTATTTTGTTTAAGACCATGTTTCATCATGAAATCAGTTAATTAAAATAAATCTTCTTACAAAATCCACTTCGGAAATCAATTCTTTTATTGTGCCTCTGAAAATATCATAACATCATTTTATAAATGAGTACCTCTTCTCTCTAGATCATTCTATGTTCTTTGCAGCATTTTAAAACCTTTAGAGAAGCCAACAGATACTCTTTCTTACGTCACCTTTTCTAAGTGATTTCTGGTGGCCAATGGAGTCTGGCGTGTTACAAATCATAATTTTGGAAGCAGAGAAAGTAAGGATTCTGCAGCCATATGCAACATAATTTGAACAAGAACTACATATGAAACAAAGACTATCACAAATCAAGCAAACAAAGCAGCAGATACTACAGTCAACAGGTTGCAGAAGCCCAGGCTTCGCAAAAAAGTCTCTGCTTTTGAATGGAGCATCGTAACGGGCAGCGACAGTGGCCGTAACACAGAAAAGCACTGTATTTTCACAGGGAAGACTCTTCAGGGAAAAAAAAATATTTTTCTGTCTTTAATAAAAGTCAGCGGCCCCTACAAATGATTTCCTCCTACTTTTTTTGTAAGAGATTATACTAGTTCCAGTAAGAGATACTGGTATTTATTCAGCACTTAGGCGAGGGTTCTCCCCACCAAGACACAGTTCAAGGAGACTTTCGCTCTTGAATGTTTCAGTGGCAGGTTGTCACTTCTCCTGTGTGTTACATAAACTCTTTGTAGAACCTAATATTGAAGTGATATTTCTATCATTACAAAACTTCTTCTAGAAAGTAAATTTGCTAGTAATTTTGCTGCTAAGCAGAAATGCGATGCAAGCTAACCTAACACATTGAAGGGGAGCTGCTGTGGGAAAAGAAGCAGCTTTGAGACTCCAGCCCTTTCAGACTCGGTTCTCTGTTGTAGTTCTCAGTGTTACACTCATAAGACAGTTTAATCCAGATCACTGATAACTGATGCCATGTATTGAGCAATTGCTTATTTTTCCCTCAGTATAAAGACTGGAGTTTGCATAAAGCTTGTGCTGGGTGACACTGAGGCAATTCTGATAAGCAGTGACTGGGTGAAATACAGAGACTATTTGCCCATTGCCTTGAGGATTGCCTTTTGTTACTCACTTCCTATGCAAAAATGTGGTGGGATTCTTGCAGAGGTTTTGGTGCGGGCAAAAAAAAAAGTCAGATTTTTTAAACGACCTGTGTTCAATAAAAGCATGATAATTCTTTTTGGATGAGGATAATTCTATTTGGATGAGTACCTAATCTGTATTCAGTGATTAGCTCATTTCCAGAACTGACCATTGCAGGTATGGCAGGAGATGGCATGCTGATTCTGAGGGACCTATGGCATAACATTGTTCTGTGCTTTCAGTATTTCATGAGTTAGGTTGGCATTTGATATTGGAGAGGTTGCATCAGCTAACAGTGCTCTCGTAGATGTTTGGGACATGGGTAATCTCTACAGGATGGTGGGGTGTTGAGATTTTTTTTGCTTATTTTATCCCCACAGAGAGAGAAACAATTAGTGTCAGTAAGTACAGAAGCATCACTCCTAAGACAGGCAGCTTTATGCTATAATCTGAGATGCACATGAATCAGCACATTTTTCAGCTATCCTGTTCTGTGTGGTGTTCTGGCGTGCCAACTCCATGCTCTTCCAAGCAAACAGCTTTGGGTACTTTGCACAACAAGGATCATCCACTTTCCAGGCAGATTTGCTCTTGCTTCTTGAAGGCTGCAGTAGTAGAGGCAACATGTGGAAGATGTGGATCTTTCCCCACGACTTTTGAACTGCAGGATACTAAGCTCAGGTAAGGCTTCTTTTTTCATGTGTTATCACGATACTTAAGCATGTACTGTCCTGTGGAATGGTGATGTCACAAAGAGACTTCACAGCTTGGTGGAATTACTCACTGGCCTTTTGTTTTTTGAAGCTTGTTTTGGTGCTACAGATCAGGGTCTTGCTTTGCAAATGTCTTGTCAAAGAAGTTAACCACAAATGAGTTGGAGAAGGCAGCTTAGGCATTCTCGGCTTACATCTATGCGGTTCTTAATGTTGTCCGCTTGTCCCCCACTCTAGCGACACAGTTATCTGCTGAGGATAGGTAGGTTGCTGTCTACTCAGTCAAAACTACATCAACCCTGTGACAGGTTGGAGTTGAAATCAGCACTTCTTGAGGGAACTGAGCTTTTCGCACAAGATTAGCTTCCTAAAACACCTACAGCTCTGATCAATGTGAGCTGTACATCACAGCTTTGCCAAATGGATAACTGATCAAGAGGAAATAGTTCTTTTCCTAAAAGCCTTTAAAGACTGTAAAAAGCCAACTTCGTCATGGATAGATTATTAAGGAAAGCAAGAGAAGAAATTCTTGTTAAGCACGGGAATTATGAAACTAACACCTTTGTGACAATTAAAAAATAGCAATTAATGACCAGGTGCATGCATTAGTTAATAAGCGTAGTTCATGATGCTGTACTGTTGTGACCTTCAGCCTGCCATTCCCCCTTCTCCACCCTTTGTTTGTCATTCTCTGTGACGGTGTATCTAAGTAAATTCCAAAGTCCTCAGGGTGAGTCCTGCCAATTATACCCTTCTCCAAGTGCCATACACGTTTCTATGGCATTATATAAACAGATAACTAAGACTACAATAACACGCATGTCATGAAGCATTTTTAGTAGGTATTTGGTTTTCAGAACTTAAAGGGAGAACAGAGCAAATCCTGGCCTTGAAAAGGATCGGTAAAGACACACAAGCAGCTAAGGAGACAAACATAAGCACTGTTATTTACTTCTTGGCACCACGTGCTATAATAAGCTGAAACATCTTGATTGTAGTCATAATTTAATTTTATTCCTGTGGATCATTTGGTATGTTCAGAATGCTGCTTGCTTTTCATACTGCACAAAAAATGCTTCTCAACAAAACCAATCTTTTCTACATTTTGTATTTTCATTTGGCAGATGTATTTGAAAGCATGTTATAATGAAGAAAGGGCACAGTCTGGAACTCTGCAGAGATGGTGGAACTCTGTGTGAGACAGTAAAGATTTTGGACTTTTGTCAAAAATATCCACAGCTCAAAATGCTAAAAATCTAGCCGGAAGGTCAAGCAAGGCAGTGGTTAACACTTGAAAAGCAGCTCTTTTTCTTACTAGGTATATCGTATCGTGACAGCTGCATGGTATAACATAGTCAGAAGCCTTCAAGAATACTTTCAGTTTTCCCAAACTGCATATCTCATCTTCATTTATACTACTTTAACTAATCCTAATGTAAGTATTGCTGTAGCAGCATGACTTAGGTACTGTATTCGCCATGCACATAGCAATTACCCATTTCAGTGGCAGTGCCATGGCATAAACAAAAATTAACCCAGTAACTAATGGTGCACTTCTGAAATTTAAATTGTAACTCTCCAACTCCTATGCTATGTTACTTTTACTGCCTTTATGGCAAATCTATTATAAAATGGATGTTTGCAAGTTTCTAGGGCAGCTGGTTGGATTGCTTCACAGAGGAAATCGATTTGGCAAACAAAGTACAGCTATTTTAGAACTCTAATTTCAACTTATTTCTAAAGCATGCTTTAGGCTATTTTATAACCTCAAAAAGGGTCATTGAACCTGCAAGTTAAAGTCTTTTAACTTTTTTTTTTCCTTTGGCCTCCTTAGAGCAAGAGGCTCTGCAGACCCAATTGCCACTTACATGCATGAAAAAAGTGATTGTCAAACAGGCTGTGAGATGTGTACTTATATAAAAGTAATAAAAAGTAGGTTCTGTTCCCGTTTGAATATGCATATGCAAATGTCAGCGAGAACTGGTATACTAATTTCTGTTTTTAACTGGACCTAGCCAGTAATATGGTCGCCTGAGACTTTGCAAGCTGTGTCATAAACATAACATAAAAGGCATGCCTGTGTGCAGTCACTGCTGGTAAGTGCGCACAGGTTTTGTTATTGTGGTTGTGGGTTGTTTTGTCAGATCCGCAGCTACGCTAGACCGGAAGAGAAAGAAAACGCTGCAGACTTAGCCCCTCTCCCCGCGGCCTCCCGGGCCCCGGCGGCGTGCGTGGATGGCGGCACGCAGCTGACTTTTACACTGTCGCACCTGGTGCACCTTGCGCTGCCCCACGCCTAAACCTTTCCCCTTTGTTCTAGTACTCCTGGATGCAGCAAACGCACCGATAAGCCTCATTACAGTGTTTAGATTAAATACAGCCCTTTGACGAGGACATATTGTCAGTGCATGTCGCCCAAACCGGCAGCTCTCCTCGCCCTGTGCTCTGTGAGGTGGCGAAACAAAATGGCTCTCCTGCAGGCGCCCCGGAGGCGGCCGAGCCGTCAGCCGGCGGCGCACGGCCCCGCGCCTGTCCCCCACCGGCTCCCAAACAACTGGCCGGCCCTGCTCCGCCGGGCCCAGCACCCCTGGGCGGCGGGGAGGCTGCCGGTTCGCCTCACCAGGGCCGGGCAAGGCCGCGGCTCCCAGCACCGCGGGAGGAGGAAGAGCAGGAACGCGTCCCGGCTGCCTCGGCGGCGCCCCCTCGGCTCTCACGAAAGAGCTGGGCGAGGCGCGGCTCGGGCAGGCGGCACCTGCCGTTCCCGGCCGCCTCAGCCGCCGCCGGCACCAGCCTCAGCCCCACGCCGCCCCCGCCTCATCCCGGCTGCCTTCCAGGGGCGAGGGCAGCCGGGCGGGGGCGCTCCCCGGTCGGAGGGCGCCCCACCAATCGCCGGGCAGACGGCTTGCCCCGCTGGGCGCGGATTGGCTCCCTGACGCCGAAGTGGGCGGGCCGGGCGGGTGCCGCCGGGGCAGCCACATCTACCGGGCTGCGCTTTTCAAACGCCGACTCTGCGGGCGGGGCGGTTGGCCTGCAGCGCGTGCGAGCTGTTGCGGCGACCGTTGGCCCGTGAGGGGCTTCCTGGGAATCCGGCAGAGAGAGGTGAGCAGCGTGCCCGAGCTGGATTTGTGGCTCCCGGTCGCCGCGGGTGAGGGCGGGCGGGTCTGGTGAAGCGCTAGGCGGGCGGTGGGGGCGTCGTGCTGCCTCCCGCGACCGGTGTCGGAGCTCGCCGGTGCGCGTCTCCTCTCTCAGGGGAGCGCTGCCGGCAGCACCCCGAGACGCGGGGGTGCCTATGAGGAGAGTTGGGGCGTACCGTGGACATCCTGGGCCGGGGCCCGCCCTGGCGCCGGCGGCCCGCCCTGACCGGGTTTTAGCGTACTCGGGAGCGGGCAGCCCCTGCGGGCTTTCGTCGCGGCAGCACAAGGGAGCGACGGAGGGCGGAGGCGAAGGGAGCGCTTCGGTACCCTTCAGCCTCTCTCCAGACAGGGGGAAGGCCGGCCCGGGTGTGGAGCGAGGGAATGGGGGTGCGGGTCGGCCGCCCCTCCTCGTTCGCCCCGAAAGGCGAACTTGTGGTGACCGTGAGTACTCTTCTCGGCGCGTACATCTAACGTTGCGTCCGCGTTGGCCGCGCAGCGCGGCAGCTCATGGCTGAAAGACTGATGCGCGGCTGAGGCGAGAAGGGGTGCGGGGAGGCCTTGCTGGGGCTGGCGGTGAGCGGAGGGGGACGCTGCCGGCCCCGTGGAGTGTCCCGATGCTGCTCGTCCGTGGTCCTCTGCTGAAGCTGAATGTCTTCCTAGCCCAGAGCAGGGGCTTGACTTGTCTTGGACACAGTTAAACGAAGTGACTCGCTGCCCAGTTAAAGGTAATTTGGTGGGAAGTTTTCTCTTTAACGGGAAGCTTGCAAATTTCTGTGAGATGCATGCTTCTAACCCCTGTTACTCAGGGCTTTTCGTGCAATGTGCAACACAGGTATCGCTTTTAATTTTGGAAGTAGTTAACGTACTGGAATTTGTGTCTTTTTTTTCATAGCTAACTGGATTTGAAATTAGATCTCATTCTCCTGCATAAATTATGTGCCTGTCTGTGGGTTTCTGCCTGCTATGAATATATGCTTTTCTCTATTCTTGGTGATGCCAAGCTAAAGAGAGGACATGTGGTTTCTTACCAGAGAAACAGTTAATTCTACATAAGACGAAAGTTCTCCTTAATAATAACTCATTAAGAATAATGATCGAAAATGAAGACTTACATAATAAATTTGATGATAGTAAGCTCTTAATCAGTGAAGTCAATTGTCTAATATAAATAAATCTTTTTGTGCTTAAGTACTGCAGTAACAAGATAACTTCAACTGTTGAACTCTATTTGGCGAGTACAGCTCTAAGGAGAGTCATGTAAAATGTCAGACATCTGAATCAGTGTCTTAAATGATAAGCTGTCATATAATTGGGGAAGAAGGAATGTATGTTTGTTACAAACACGGTGTTTCAAAGATTTGTATGTTAGATTGTATTGTGACCCCTTGATAATTTTCAAGAATGTTATTTTGTGCTTATCAAATGCTGCTTTGGAGGTATTCTTAAACTGTGTTTAAGAATAAAAATGTGTGTTAACAAATTTTTTTTTCCTGCTAAAGCATGACTTGTGATTTAAATGCAAAATAGTTCCAATATGAATATCCGTGTTCCAAGAACTGGTAATTTGAACAGTGTTTGATAGGTACTGGATTATATTTGAATCATAACTACTTCAAGTGCTCCCCCAGAAGTTTCTGGTCATACACTTCTGTCATTTGAAACTGAAAGTGTATTTTTGTAAGTTTGTTAACTGTATCTGAACTGTAATTTGCCTTGTGATTTTTTTTTTTCTTCCTTCAGTAGTAAAGATAAACCTACTCTTCAACTTAAAATAAACCATCAATTAAGACTTCTGTTATCCTTCAGTAACCTTTTTCTGCTTTGCTTTTGCATTTTGCTTGAAAAGATGCTTCAGGCCAGTAAATGTGAATGCCAAAACCCAGTATTTTTACTGGTTGGGTTTTTGGGTTTTTTTTAGCAGTAGTAGAAATAATGTGGGTGGGTGTATCTTCATAATGTGCTGTTCTACTAGTTTATTAAGGTAATTTAATCAGGATTACTACATCATTTGGTTCTAAATGATCTAGACCTGCAAAAGAGGATGCTGTCCATTCATGCTGCTTTCTGACAATTAATGTAGCATTAAAATGAAACTTAGATCATCTATGAGTGAGTTTAATATGAAATGTGAATCTTCCCACTGGAGAAAATCTTTTTTTTTTTTCCTGTGGTTAGCTGTGCCTGGTGTGTTGCAGACTATAAACAGGAAGGAGTTTTGGTTAAGTCCCCCAGAGATATCAGTTAAGAGTGTAAACTTAAGGGAAATGCTGGAACTTGCCCAGAATCCAAAGATGAGTTAAAGCTTATATTCAGAAAGCTAAAAAAAAACAAACAACAAACAAACAACAAAAAAACCAACACCCCCCCCATATCGTTAATAGTTAAGTAGTCATTACCATTTTTACTAGAACTGAAGCTTATATGGATATACTCTAGGGGAGGAAAAGACCTGTATCTCCAATGTTAAAATTACTTAATTGAAATACTTTTTTTTTATTATTATTTTCTTAGCATACCTTGAGTAGTATTCCTCTTGGGTCCTATTTTTACAGCGATTAAATGTGGTGTTCAGTAGTGACCTGAAAACAAACTTAAGGCTATTCTAGCCTGATACATCTAAACTCTTTTTTATTTATATGCTTTCCTGCATTGTAATTATGGGATTTCCAAAAATCTTAATTATTTTGCTTTAACAGGTGACTGGTAGAAGAAAGAGACCTGTTCCTGACTATGTCAAGGAGGAAGTTGGAGAATAAAAGCCTTTCTGGCTTGTTAGCCACATCTCTGCAGACACAAATCAAGACAGACAGTTTCCACAATTTTTATATGCTTGAATCGAAGGAGCTAGGAAGGTAAGATTATTCCTATTTATTTTATTTTAGTAAGAGGAATTTCTGCTGCAAGAGAATTCTTTGTGCAGTGATAGACCTTTTCTGGCAAACCTTTATGGGAGTAGATGGGGAATGAAATACATCTCTCTCCTTCCCCACTCCCTTTGCAGTATCCAACGGATTCTCTAGGGACCAGGAAAAGGTACAGTGAGACATAAGTTGCCAGCCTTTTCCATGGCAGAGAGATGTAGCCTGTTTTCGTAGGCAGGTAGATCTGGGATTATATTCCTTTTCTTCCATTTCCCCTGTCTAGTCACAAATCACATCCAGGTACATAAACTAAAGAAGAGATGACACAGGGTAGTACTGCAAAACAAAGAATGGGGATTTTGAGTTGGCTTTTCTGGTTGTTTGGTTGAGTTTTTTTAAGTACAGAAAACAAAGACCTTTTTCTTTCCCCCTCCCACCCTCAAGCAGTTAGTCTGAGTTTCTAACAACCTGCTGTTTCAGAGTAGTTTTGCAGCCTGCTTCCCTTGCTCATGTTTCCAACAGTGAAATAGGAAATACAAGAAAAAGGAAAAAAGCTGATAACCTTAGTATTTGTGATACTGTTTCAGACATCTGAATTAATGCTTTTTTGAAATCCTTGGGTTAATTAATACCTTGAAAATATTTAGGTAATTGGGTATAAAGCCACGCAAACCTAATGCCATGGACATGTTTCGAAGCTTCTTCAACAGAAGTGGCATGGATCAGTTTTACAGTTGTTGTGCCTTGTTGTACTACACAGAGATCCTTTGCACCTGTAACTTGTTTTGTCAGAAAAGGTGCTGTTCTACCTGTGATTTTGTAAGCTCTGTAGTCTTCACTGTTCTCTTGGGTTTTTGTTTTTGTGTTTTTTCTTTTCCTAGCATGTGCTTTATCTGGTATGCTTTTATAAAAAGTCCATCTTGCAGGCCATAACTTTCTTCTTTTCTTACCCCTGTGTCAGCTCTAGTTTTGAATTCTAGGCCCTACAGAAGCAGTTTAGATGCACCATCCTCTAGAATGCCAGTGTACTTAAAATGTTGGATTTTCAGATTATACATGCCTGTGAGATCATGTCTAAAGCAAACAAAAGTATAGATTTTTGCATGTATTCCAAAACACAGTCTTAAATACTTTCTGTACATGCAAAACCAGGCATAACAAAATAAGTGCCAAAATGCAAAGAATCAGAAGCATAGTAGTATGTTTTCCAAACACAATTTTGACTTTTCCTGGCATAACAGTGTATGTATGCATTTTTTTTAACGTTTTAAGCGTTTACAACACTTACTAAGTGATGTAAAATTCACCTTTCTTTGTAGCTTCTTCAAAACATTTAATGTGCTGTTCTTTTCACTTGCAATTTTCTTCTTCCTCTTCTGGTTACTTAGTAAATGGTTCTTTTGTTCTTCTCTGCTTAATCTTCCCAAGTCCCATTTCTTCCTCTCACCCCTTTATCTTTTAAGTCTTTTGGTATTTAAGACACTGACTCACCAAGCAGGCAAGTTCTGTTTAGTGGGTTAAGTAGTTTTGTCCCCAGTGTGTGGATGGCTTGGCTTCTTTTGAAATAGTTGAATTTCTCTGGTTTATGACTTGGGATATGAAAATAACTTGAAATCAGTTTTTATCTTGTAAAACTGGGCTTGTAAAGTGTGCTTTGCAGGCAACAAGGAGTGGGAACCACTTTTCTTGCTTCAGTGCAACACTTCAGATTTGACTTTTTTTTGCATTTCTCTGGAAATTCCACAGCCCTAAAACAATTTTGTATCTTAATAATTTGGTCTTATTAATTGGCACACTACAAATACAGTATAAACAAGTGGAAATTCTTACATCATCTCTCTGGAGATACTGCTGTTAACTGCTCAAAAGTGTTGCCTGCAGCAACTAGAAGGAAGATGTGCAAAAACTATCAGGGAAGATCTTGCTATTCTCATGAAACTCAACCAGTTCCCCTTTTTTAATTTTAAAGAAACTTCTGTGGTTGACAGGGTGATGTGATGTTAAAATGAGAATGTAAGCTGTGAGGGAGTATCTTAAACTTTGGTATATTATGAAATTCAGCTCAGTAACTTCAAATGCTCTGCAATAATAAGCTGGTTTAACAATTGGGAAAGGACTTGGCCATTTCAGGCTTACAAATAATTGCTAAGATGAAGAGTGTGCATGTATCAGACTGTAAATAACTTTCACCTCTTAATTTTTTTTTGTTTTGTACTCTTCCCTTTCTAAATTCAGTGCTTAAAAAAAGGACAAAGAAATCCTGCAACTAATTGATGTTGAAATAAATGATGACAGAGAAGCTGTTTCGTTGAATTATTTCTAAATAAGTGCTAGCAGTATGATTAAAGTATGATTTTAATAGTTTAGATTTGTACAAACTGTGTTTAACATGGTTATTTGCAAACGGAAATCTCATTTTTCATGAGATGATCATACCTTTTTTGGTTAAATACTGAAGTCTAGATTTTTTTGAAAAAAGCTCTTTTAGGCATTGGGGTTTTTGCACCAGAAGAAAGGCAAAGCCTGCAGGGCAACGTAGTGTTTTCTACTAAAGAAGCTAATTTAGTTGAAAAAGTGCAGTTCAGATAGCTTGTACTGAGCTGCTTCAAGTTTTTTCGTAGTATGCTATGATAACAAAAAACATACATGGAAAGGCTTTTTTTTGAAGACTTAGGTGTACCCAGTTTTTTAACTGGTTTTAGACCTTTACAGAATTTATTTTAGCCCTTCAAGTTATTGTTTTTTTAAATAATGATTCTTGTATCATTTGAAAACACTTTGCAAGTATGCAACCCGGCATTTCTGGGAATGCAAAACTTGTGATTATAAAACTTTGTTTTTTCAAGAGTTTATAACTTGGCTTTAAAAACTGCATTTTTTTTTTCCCCCTAATTTTTTAAAAGGTCAACTTGATGTTTTAACTACAGTATGTGGTTTTCTTCTAAAAATGTTTCTTTGCCAAAATACATTTTTGTTTCCATACCTAAACAGTTGGCTAGGAAATAAAGCAGAACACTTTGTCTAACTGTAATTGAGAAAGAGAATGCTAAGTAGTGGCTGTCTTTCTGTTAAGATGTTTTTAAACATTTTGCAGATACCTGGGTTTTGGTTGTTGGGGTTTTTTTTATCAATGCTACATGATTTGTGGAGGGAAGCTCTTTATGACTCTAAAAATTTCTGCACTGAAGATCTCTCCCCCCGCCCCGCATACATATATGCTTTATTTTGTGTGGTCATTCTCTACATGTCAGAGGGTTTTGCTTTGTTTATTACTGTATCTTGTAGGTGCTATACTGTAGTTGTGTTTTTTTAATATAATATTGCCAACCTGAACAAAGCCCTGAGCAGCCTGGTAGGATCTTGTCGCTGGCCCTGCTTTAAGCAGGAGGTTTTGCTAGAGACCTCCAGAAGTCCCTTCCAACCTGAGTTATTCTGGAATTCTGTGATCCTACAGTGTGAACGTCTGTCCATGTAACCTGATACTCTGATTTAATGCTTAGCTAGTCCGTATAAACGGAATTGTACTGGGTCTTGCTAAAGTTTCATCTAGCTTAGTATCCTTTCTTTTACAGTGACTGAAAGTGAATGTTCAGGGAATAGTGTAAGAACAGGCCAAACATGGCATTGCCCTGATAATTTTTTTTTTTAGTTGCCAATTACATGTGATGCCTTTTTATTTCTAATGGCAATTAATATATTTTATGTCTTAGATATTAATGTTGTCCCTTTTATTTTGTAGAGGAAGATGTGCTGTAGTTAGAAAATGTATAGCTAAATCCACAGGCCAAGAGTATGCAGCTAAATTTTTAAAGAAAAGAAGAAGAGGTCAAGACTGCAAAGCAGAGATTCTTCATGAAATTGCTGTGCTTGAGTTAATGAAATCTAATCCTCGCATAGTTAATCTCCATGAAGTCTATGAAACAGCAAATGAAATCATCTTAGTGTTGGAATAGTAAGTATGCCTTCCTCAGATGTTCCACATTTGTAGTTACCAATCTGTCAATATACTAATTTTTTGGCATGACTTGCCTGAACCCAGAATTATTACAACAGTATACTATATAAATTTTGCTAATATTTCATTATGATATACGTGTAACCTCTTAGGGACTTCTTGGTATATTTTGTTTTCCTGTAAATGCAAGAGTTGAATCAATTGCTGTTAATTTGAAGCTTTGGTTTTGTAGATGTGTGTTGTTACATCCACAGCTGATGAGTTGTGTCAAACAATATGGAATAAGCCATAAAATGAAATACAGTGAAACCTATAATAGTTCTGTACACAAAATTTTTAAAAATGGACTGAAAGTGTTTTTGTTTTTTTTTTTTTTACAAAAAGCTATCAAAAAAATGAGGGCAATTCTTCTTTCTTACTGCATAGCTTAGTTTCCCAGGCAATTTCACTCAATTTCAAATTGAAATATTTTTTGTGCCTTTAAATACTATCTCAGGAGGATAACTTTGATTAAAACTTGCCTGCTTTATTTGAGCAGATTACTTCTTCTGCTAGTTGGATTTTTGTTTTAAAAAAAAAAAAAGCTCTGATCAATTTTCAGGTCAGGCTAACCTAATGTAAAACTTGGAATACAGACTCTACGGTGTAATTTTTTTTCCCCTTAAAGAATCTTTCGTGCTACCTGACTGGAGAGAATGTCCTTGGATCCCACAGAAAGTGCATAGTGCTTTGATGCATTTTAAATAATTAAAAAAAAAGAAGTAGCCACTGATACGAAATACACAGATTTCAGAGAAGCTGAGCACATACGTTTTCTATGAACTTCAGTTACTGTTTGACACTTTTTGGTGACTGAAAACTTGCAACTCATTTGTGGGTTCTTGAACTTCTAGATTTAGTGGTTTTGTTTTAAAACTCTTTGGCTTTTGGAGCAGTTTCCTCAAAAATTCCCATATCTTTTTAGATGCCCTTGTGGCTTCTCATAAGCTCTGAAAACAAGTCTAATTTGGGAATATAATTTGAATTATCTGTCATATTTGCTGTATGTGTAAATGTTTGTTTAGAATGGAAGGAACAAAACTGCAGTTTGTGAAATTAATTCAGAAAGTCTCTCTCTAGGTAGGGTTTAAGTTTCATGTGCAAAGTATTTGAAGAGCTGTTAATGGTCTGCACACGCTATGTTAATTTGATTTTCACATTTTCCAAAAAATGTAGCTAGATAATCATAAAACCTGTTGGATTTTTTTTCTGGAACTGGATAATCCCTAACATATGATTTGTTTTTCTGAGAAGACTAAAATAATAATTTTAGTCAAGTAGTAAAGACAAAGTCCAGATGACAAGTTTTGAACTTCTTATCAAGAACAAGTTCTCATAAGCCACACTAATTTTTCTGCTTCTGTTTCAGCTCAGCTAACTCAGTCTTGCATATTAAAGCTCTGTAGTGAAACAGCTCCCTTATACTACATTGGTGTTAATGGTCTACTTTGTAGTAGTGTTCAGAAGTCTTGCAGTAAGTGTTCCTAGTTCTATTGTGATAAGCAGAGGGCTGATTCTGCTTCTAAGTTACGTCTTCATGTAGCAAAATACACAGTGGTTTTTTTTTTTTTTTGCTTGTTTCTAAGCAGTAGAAGTACTGCTGGAGCAGTACTTTAAAAGAATTGCAAAAAATTAGTGTGTGTCATTAAAATAGTTTATAAGTATTTCCCATTTAACCGTATTTTTCCTCTTACATGTGGTCCTCACTGATGTTTGATTGTACTGGTGGGGTTCTTTGGAAGATGTAGTAGTAGTGATAAGAATCAGTTTGTGTAAGCGCACATTTTCCAAACAGAGGAGAGAAATGGATGCTCACTCTCTGTGAGGACTCCCAAGTCCTTTTCAGCAGAGCTGTTCAGCTCTTCACTCACCTGGTTGTCCACCCATCCAGACCATAATGTAGTAACTTGGGTACAAGAATACTATGGGAGACAGCGTTGAAAACCCTGCTAAAGTTGAAGTAAATGTCATCCACTGCTCTTCCCCTCATCTATGTTTTGTCATAAAGGCAACTAGGGGAGGCATTACTGATATCTTACATAGCTCCAGCAGGTTAGTGACTCTGTGTATCTATGTTGTCCATTATCAAACTTTTTTTATAGACTCCATCATTTTGCTAATGATGAAATTCAGGCTTACTGATCTGTAGTTTTGAGGTAGCCCTTTATCCTCAAGAGAGAGAAAACTTCAGGCAGTTAGAGCAGGCTGAATAATGATTTCAAACCCAGCATGAAAGGGAACAGCTGACACTGGCAAAATGTAGAACTATAACTAATGAACCACGTGCAACATGGTTATTTCCATGGTTGCTTTATGCTGTGCTAATAACAGGGTTTTCTGTAAGTAAAGCAACGGCATTTTTCTGAGGAAGACATACTTGAGATGCTGTGTGAAGACATAAAGCTTGTCAATCTCATCTTTGTTGTTAGTATGGAAATAGTAGATGTCAAAGTGACATAGCTGAGTCCTTGTATTTCTGAGTATTCTGTGTCTTCTAGAGTTCTGGAAGATACTGCTCACTAACTGACTAGGCAACTGTCTATTTAATCAGCGTCAGCATGCTTTTTCTTCCTAGTATCTCTCTGACAGAAATATCTGATTTTTAGTCTTCCATCAGAATGGCAGGACTTAGGGTGGCAAGTGTGCCATTTCCTCCCATTCCAGAAAGAGTCTTCAGCAACTCTAGATGTTCATTGCATTGTAGTTCTTATGTTTACACCACAGCCACATCATGTAAAAAAATTACAACTTTTACTCCCAAATTCAGAGAATAGGAATACTGCTGGGCTTCCTTGCTTTGAATTATTTATGGCACCGGTCTAATGGAAGAAATTTTAGATTTGACTTGAAGACAAAGGCTGCTTCTGTTAGGGAATGATGATAGACATCTTCCTGAAGGCATGCTCACACTCACTTACAGGAAAACATGCTTGAGGGTACCAAAGCATTATGAGTTTTTCAACCACAAAGTTGTGTTTTGCTGTCTCAACTGCTGTGGCTATGAGGAAAGAAAAAGCATAATTTTTTTTTTTTTTCTCTTAGCGCTTATATGGTGTGTCTTGGCATAAGTGTGTGTAAAAAGGACAAAAATAGTAATAATAACAATATTCCCAGCCTCTGTGAGAATATGAATATGATAAATTAATATATAAGAAGGTACTATATATAAAACCTTTCCTAACTTAAGCTTGAAAATGCAAACTTAAATGTTCTTGAATGTGTTTCAGTGCTGCTGGAGGAGAAATATTTGACTTGTGTGTCCCAGATCTGGATGACAGAATTGGTGAAAGGGATATTATAAGACTTATAAGACAAATACTTGAAGGACTTTGCTGCTTGCATGAAAACAATATTGTTCATCTTGATTTAAAGGTGAGATTGCAGCAGCCTTTTTATTTTAGTACTTCATCTTCAAATTAATATTGTGATAATCAAAGCCATTTGTTAAATACATAACAAATATGAGAAGAAGCATTGTATTAGATTAAATCATTTTAAAAAATAAAATTTAGCAACAAATATTGCATAATAGAAACTGAAATGTCGTTTACTACATTGAGGCTTTTTACAGCTTGTATTTTATTAATAGAGAATGAAATCTTTTCTGTTCTAGCCTCAAAATATTTTGCTGAGCAGTCTCAATCCTCTTGGTGATGTAAAAATTGTAGATTTTGGTATGTCTCGGAAGCTTGATAATTCTGGTGAACTGCGGCAGATCATGGGAACAACAGAGTATCTGGGTATGTAAGAGTTGCTTCACAATTTTTGATGTGTGGTTTTGAGAAAACAGAAACAGTTCGTGTAATGTGCTTATCAACTTAGTCATTACTGGAGAAAGAATGACAGGACAAGATAACATGTTTTGAGCTGCTCTTTTTTTTTTTAGAGTAGTCAGCAAATATTTGCACCAAAAAAAAATCCCAAATTATATCAAAGTGCACCTCTAATTTTATGCTGTAGCATTTGCTGTGATGCAAACTATTAAATCAACAAGAAATTTTGGCTGTTAAATTCTTTTGATTAGAGTTGAAGTACAACATTACCATGCACAAAGAAATGTTCTTGGAATTAGGAATGCTGTTCCTAATTCAATGAATGATGATTTAATGAGATTAAAATATTCCTCAGAAAGGGAAAGATTGCCATTAACACTTGGCCCTCTATAAGGGGCAAGTTTCCTTAATGGTCTGTCTATACTCAATTTTAAGAGCAATTCAATCTGTAGTGAATAAGTTGCTATAGAATCATATGCTAACATATCTAGCATATGCTAACAGCCACTGATCCTAACGTTGGCTTGGTCATCTGACTTTGCAGTGTTAACATGCCGAATACTTTACGCCTTCCCCTTAAAAAGCTTTATACTTGAAATCCTCTTAGAAGAAACTTTTATGTGCATGCATCTGATTAGAAAATATCTTGGGACTTGGACAGAATAGGCTTTAGGCCTTAGTGCTGTTTTGGTGTGAACCAGCTAAGCATTGCTGTGTCTAATCAAACAGAAATAACTTTTTTTTCCACCCTTGTGGCTTGAATATATTAAACTTGATTATTGAAACTGCATGTTTAGTCTCATAATAATGATGGCAAAAAACTGCCAGAAATTTAGTGTTTGATTCAAGGCCCCTTGAATAATATATCTACTAAAGTGTTTTTCTTCTCCCCATCTCTTTCTCTAGCTCCAGAAATCTTAAACTATGATCCTATTACCACAGCTACAGATATGTGGTAGGTTGTATCTGTTAATTCATTTTACTGAGGTAGGTGTGACCACTTAACAATCTAGAGGCCAGATTCAGACTCTGATGCAGTTTTATCTGGCTTCCAAGAATACCCTTCTGTTGGTGTGCTGACCAAAAGAGAGAGAGTTGGGAGGGGAAGGAGCCCTCAGGATATAACTTGGGGCTTACAGGAATTGCTGTGTATGGGTCTGTTGCACACCTACTAGGGAATGCGGGTGGCTTCTGAGCATGCAGAGTATAGGTATTTGTTCTAAGGGAACAATAACAATGATTGGATAGCGTACTTTAGGTATTAGCTGCTCCTGGATGGCATGCTTCAGGTATTTACTCTTGGACACTCCTCCCTCCTCACTTTTGTATCATTAAATAATTTTATTATACAAATGATAAGTATTTTAACTCTCTACTTATCTTTAGAGCAGTATCTGCAGAATGAGTCATATAAAATGAGACAAGTACCTACAATTTTATTAAGTATACGTTTGTAGCCTATTAATTTCCTGAGCTATGTTAGTGTAAAGGCTAGCTTTGGGATGTTTTCTTAAAAACAAAACATTCATATGCTGTTCTTAAGAATAGAAATAAATAAAATTCAGTTTTAAAAGTTGCTATGATCCAAATACTCCTTTGAAATTATCAACTAGTAGCAGTAATTAAATCTGTGAATGGTTTTTATCTCCTTTTGGTTTTTTGCCTGCTTTTGTGGAAAGACACAAAACCAAACTATTGTCACTCTACTCAGAATGACAAACATAGCAGCTGTGTGTTTCTACGCTGTAATGAGTACTAAGGTTTGCTCTATCAGATCACAAAACCAAACCATCCAAGACTTACAATAAATTATACGGTGTGTCACACTCACGTTCATGTTCTTAGGGGAAAACATCTTAGCAAGAGATGTTTTAACACAAATGTCAGTTGTGCAGAAAAGTTGACCAAATATCAGTCTTTGATACTTCATCAAGCGTCGTAGTGAAAGATGGGGTTTTATTTACATGCAAATTAGAAAGTCTATCGTTTTGCAGTTCTGTCATCCAGAATTGCCATATGTCCAAGCATGGTCTGTGTAAAAGTGATACATTTCCTTTTCCTAACAATCTCAATGGGAAGAAAAGGATACATTGAAAGTAAGCCATTTTCAAAAATCCCTCCATTGAGATATATATGTAGCTTTCCTTTTGTGTGCATGTGCATACATGCTTGAATCACAAGTAAGACGTCACATGATGTTTCTAATACTTTGTGTAGCATACATCAGGAGGTTCGATCTGCAGCACAGTAAATAGTAGGGGGTATATTGTTCTGGTATCCTAGTAGGATTATACATCGTGTTCTTCTCTCAGGAACATAGGTGTAATTTCATACATGCTGCTGACACAAGAATCTCCATTTGTGGGAGCTGATCATCAAGAAACTTACCTTAATATATCTCAAGTTAACGTGGATTATTCAGAAGAAACATTTTCATCAGTTTCACAGCCTGCCAAAGACTTCATTCAAAAACTTCTTATAAAAAATCCAGAGTAAGTAACAAACTCCTCTGGGTAAGAATCTTATCTTTTATGTTTGTGGAGCACCTAGACAAAGTGAATGTTAATTTGGGGGCTTAATACCACTGGTATGATCAGTCAGACATTTCACAACGCATTGGTGTTATCAGCTGGATATTTAGAAGTGTAGATTTATGCTTTTCCATAACGTATGAAAAGGATCTTTGGTTAACTGGCTATTATTGTAGTCAGGCTTATGCTTTGAGTTTTATATTTTGAGTTTCTTTATATTTTTGTTCAGAGGACAGATTATTATCTGATGAAATATATTCTAGAAAGGTCACATTCTTGTCTACAATTTAACGTTGTTTTGCATAATTTGGAGAGACAAAATGCAATCTTTTTGATGCAATGCTTACTTGTTTCCTGATTTATCTTTAATGTATCTTTCTACTTTAATATTTTATATAAAAACTTGGCAGTCTGGTGACTGAGCGTTTATTCTTCAGAAATATAAAGTGTTTTGCTATGTTCAGCCTTCTAAAAAAATGTTCTCAATCAAAAGTACAAACTTCTTTTTGTAAGGCACATTTCCATAACTTTGCATTCTTTGGGAGTTCAGACTCTAATCAAGTCCTTTCAAAGTAGCTGAACTTTGAGAAGATAGTCTTTGAGAGTGGGAGAATTATAGACGTTAACTGTGTCTGTGCTTGCTGTATAATGTTAAATCTGGATTTTTTTTTAACTGTTGCACCAGGAAATGCAGGGGAAAAACAAACAAACAAAAAAACCCAAAGAAAAACAAAACAAAACCCTAAATGGTATATATGGGGGAATAATATCTAGTGAAGTCAGTTAGTCATGTTCTACTAGGCATGGTCAAGTATTATCAATTATAGTGCTACGTGTTGTCATTTGTGGTGAGGCAGTAGTCCCTGTTGTCTTCAGACAGCCTGCAGCAAACAGAAGTGACCCTGTTTGGTTGCGAAAGAGGCTCTTTGACAGGAGGGGACGATGGGAGATGATATCCATGAAGTACCTACTTCGATGAAATAAGGACTTCATATAAACTGATGTCTGGACTGGATCAAAAATGAACAGTCCTTTCTATTTTGGCATCTCGCGCAGAGGGTTTGTCAATATCTGAAATAACTCACAAAACCCATAGTATCATGGGGGACGTAAGTATGAAGAGCCTGCTTTGATAAATGTTAGTGTGGACCTGTGGGATGTTTGACATTCTGTCACAGTTACTACTCTATTTGCTTTCTTGCTTCTGGTCATCTCATGGAGTTTTCATTGTATCCTCAGTAACCGTGGGTTGTTTTTTTTTTAATTCCAATTCTTGATGACTATACCTTCTTGAATCTTAAGAGGAAAAATCTGTCCTCAGATGGTCAACTCTGTAAAGTTAGAGTTCTCTGACCAAAAAAGATTCAGATGTTCTGGTAGAATTAAAAACAATTCGTGGGCTCTATTGCATTTCCAACAAGTTCTGTGGAACTTAACAATGCAGAACATGATGAAAACTGTAGTTGCACTATCCTAGGTATGCAAAGGAACAATTTTGTAAGTCTGTACTACCTGGAAGGGTTTACACCAGTTTATGATGAATTGCAAGAGTAAAATACTGCAAAATGTCAGAGTTGGTGACATCATGTTATTTGGCCCTCCTTGAAAACCTAATGAATGAATATTCATTAGCCTCCCTGTTTACAATGGTGTGTATAAAACAGGACTTCAAAAGCATAAGCATGTGCACATATGTATATACACAATGTTGAAAACATTCCAAGGGACTATGAATACTGGCTGAGAAATACCTGTTTCTTGTTCTGATGAAAAGCTTACCAGTTCTGACACTCAACAGTAGGGGAGACTGTCAACTAAAATTTAGATGCATGTTGCCAATACTTAGCCCTTAACTATAATAGGGTCTAATGTATTAGCACCAGTGGTTGTGGTAGAAAAACAGCAATACTAACTCTTTAGTGTCAATTCTGCTTACGATTTCTTAGCATGTCAGAGCTACTTTAATTACATTTTTAGTATTTCTGAAATTAACTTAAGCAACTTTACCCTTTTCTCTTTCAAAGGGAAAGACCCACAGCAGAGGCCTGTCTTTCTCATTTGTGGTTGCAGCAAGGGGAGTTCATACTCTTGTATAGCCCTGAAGAAACTTGTTGCTCTTCTCTGATGCCAGGACACACAACAAAATTCTCAGAAGAGCGAAATACAAAATCCAGTTGTAATGGTACCTGTGGCAACAAGGAAGACAAAGAAAACATTCCAGAGGACAGCAGTACAGTCTCCAAACGTTTCCGTTTTGATGATTCATTGCAGTATCCCCAAGACTTCATGACAGACTTTGTATGTTAATGTGTAATATAGACTCTTAAAACATGAATTTAGCATAATCTATTCCAGTGGCGAATATAAGATTATGGCTTGCCAATTCGTGCAACATTGGCATACTGGAAATGCACTTTGATTCTTCTATGCTGGTGCTTCCTTTTCTATCCATTGCTGGCAATGGATTTAACTCCTGGGAAATTGGGGTCGTTGCACCAATAAAGTGGATTATTTTTTTTAAGATGTAATTAAATATTTTTGCACTTTTCAAGTTTTAGTCCAAAAATGATGCCAGAGGGAACAAACTAAAACCTGAAAATGAGTTTGTTTAAACTCAAGCTTTGCCAAACAATGGTTGAATACATGCACACTTTTATGACTAGCCCTAATAAGAAATTGGTCTAAGCAAGGAAACTGAATCTAGCTGTCTTACTGGGCTTATTTGTGACCATTCTCATCGTGTTAAATGGAAGCTAAAGGTGGTATGTTTTGGGAATATGATACATCTGTTAGGGCCATTTGGAAAACTGCTTTCTCTCTAGGATTGTTAGTCATTAAGGAAATTTTTCTGCCTTATAGATCTGGTCCACTTGGGGATTATAATGCATACTCTGTGCTTTTCCTGTGTTGGATCTCTGGAATGCTTGAATAGAAAACGGGTAGGTTGTCAGTCCTTGTGTTAGTGGTCCTTTGCTTCATATCAGTAAGTAAGTTATATTTGAAGAGGATGAAGGTCCCATGCTGATGTGAATATTTGATACACTTTTTTGCTTTCATAAAACCTCTGAAATAGTATCATCTACCTGTATTGACGTATTCCTCATCTTGAGAAAACAACAAAAACCAACAAAAAAAACCCCAAAACAGAAAGCCTCTTTAGAGTTAAAAGTAATAACTGAATAAACTGAAAATAACCATTTTTGCCAGTGAAGCTGCAATTAAAAGCTTTTCATTATGCCCCTCTAATGTAGAAGTGCAGTGCATCTTTCTGTAAATTAGTTATCCGTAATAACTTAGCTTCATGCCCGCTCTGAGAAATGGACTGCAGTGTGTTAGTATTTAAAGACAAACTACCTAATAGTTGTTCTAAGCCTTTAAATTTGGTTTGTTATTTTTTTTAAGTTCTGTCCCTTCCACTTCCCGTTCCTAGGCTCTGAGGAAATTATGCCTATGTCAAATTTTGACTTGGAGCAAATGCCAATCATGCCTTAACAGCCTGAAACTAATACTGACAAGATAAAATCCTAATTGTAACACTGAGACTGGAAGTCTTTTTGTGTATGGAATATATTAAAACTCTTATAAATATTTTGAAAGTAAATGGCACTTTAAAATAGTTTTGGGATTTTCCATTCCTCAGAGCTTAGACTTAATTGTCTCTGATTTGGATTTGGTTTGTTTTGGTATAATAAAATATCACAATCTGATAATCTTTTTCAGGTGTGTCTGTGGACTTGTCGATAGTTAGTCAGATTGAGGTTTTGGAACAACGTATGATTGAGATGTGAACATTAATGAGTGGTAAAAGGTGGTATTTTTTCTTTCTTGGCATAAGGAAGGAACAACAGGTTTTTTTGCAAATAAATTTCCATATAAGGTATCACCATAATGCATTGGAGAGTTCAGGACTGTTGTCTTTATTTTGGGTGACACTCATGTTGACTAGTGAGAAGTCGACTCAGGTGTAAGGCATGTAAGAGTATCTTTCAGCTTACATTTGTCAGAAGTAAAGTTTTCCAAGACTTAATCTCATGTGAAATGAAGTAGCAGATATATTCAGCATAGATGAAGCTCGGATGCCTAGGTATGAATGAACCACACTGAGTCTCCTCTATGTATTCTCATGTAACTTTTTTCAGTGATACTGGTAATACATATAATTATAAAATTACTTTGCTGGAGGCAGTTGTTGGATTGTGTTCAAGTAGTTTATACCCTTACTTTTCAAAGTCCTTTTGGCCTTTCCCAGTCGGGGTCTTATCTAACCATTTGTTTTTTCCACCAGCATGGAGTCTAATTTGAACCGGGTAAATTAAAAGTACAAACTATTTTATACATACTCAGAAGTTGAAGTTCACTTAAGATAAAGAAGAAAATATTAAAAAGCTGTAACAGATAAAGGTAGAAAAGATTGCTTATAAAATTGTTAAATTATAAAATTCTGCAAAAATATTACTGAACTGAAATTGCAACTGGGAAGCCTGTCAAAGTCTTTGTACATTAGTATTTTTAACATCTGGAAAATAAAGCTGAAAGCATATGCCAGCACTTTATGATGAAGTTGTTATTCCATAAGATTTTTATCATGGTATCTGATGTTTACATTTCTTACTACTTTTGGAGCTAACTTATCTTTACAATTTAAATAAATTAAAATTGGTCTTATCCAAGGAATTTAAGTTTTGAAGACTTTATTTGTATGTACTTTATGTAAACTTATACCTTGAATCAGATTTTGTTTGGATCAGTGTATTTGATTTTAAAATATTGTGCATGCATAACTTCAACTGAATGTAAATACATACGTTGTAGACAATTGTTAGCCTGTCTTGCTTCCTGCCATATTACTGGCACCAAGTGTAAATGAGTGATGAGTAACGTTTTAAGATGGCTGAATTCATATTTCTATGCAGTTCATGACCTTTTTATCTTTAAAATAAATAAATAAACTTTGCCCTTTTTCAAAACTTGTGTATTTTTATTTCTTCACAGAATCGGAGAATGGTTGAGGTCAGAAGGGACCTCTGGAGGTCATGTTGTCCAACCCCCCTGCTCAAGCAGGTCCACCTAGACCTGGCTGGCCAGGACCATGTCCAGATGGCTTTTGAGTTTCTCCAAGGAAGGAGATTCCACCTCTCTGGGCAACCTGTTCCAGTGCTCAGTCATCCTCATAGTAAAAAAAAGTATTTCCTTATGTTCAGATGGAACCTCTTGTGTTTCAGTTTGTGCCCTTTCCCTCTTGTCCTGTCACTGGGCACCACAGACAAGAGCCTGGCTCCATCTGCTTTGCACCGTCCCTTCAGATAGTTGCATATGGTGAGAAGATCCCCCCAGCGCCTTTTCTTCTCTGGGCTGAGCGGTCCCAGCTACCTCAGCCTTTCTTCATAGGAGAGATGCTCCAGTCCATTAATCATCTTTGTGGCCCTTTGGATTTTCAGGTATGCCTATGTCTCATGTACTGAGAAGCCCAGAACTGGACACAGTACTCCTGTGCTTAGTAGAAGGGAAGGATCACCTCCATCAGCCTGCTGGTGATACTTTGCCTAATGCAGCCCATGGTACCATTAATTAGCCTTCATTGTGGCAAGGGCACGCTGCTGGCTCATGTTGAACTTGGTGTCCACCAGGACCCCAGGTGCTTTTCTGCAAAGGTGTTTTCCAGCTGGGGCCCCAGCATATATCAGTATATGGGATTGTTCCTCTACAGGTGCAGAGCTTTGCACTTCTTTTTGAACTTCATGAGGTTCCTGTCAGCACATTTCTCCAGCCTGCAGAGGTTGCTATGGATGCCAGTATGATCCCCTGGTGTATCAGCCACTCCTCCCAGCTTTGTGTCATCTGCAGCCATGCTGCAGGTAGGCTCTGCCCCATCATATCCAGATCGTTAATGGAGATGTGGAACAGGATTGGACCCAGTATTGACCCATGGGGTACACTGCTTGTTACTGACCTCTAACTAGACTTTGTTCCATTGTTCACTGCTGCGGCCCAGGCCTGGCCATTCAGCCAGTTTTCAGTCCACCTCACTGTCTGCTAAGCCAGCCCATACATCAACCGCTTGTCTATGAGGATCTTCCAGGAGACAGCGCCAAAGGCCTTGCTGAAGTCTAGGCAGGCAACGTCCACTGCTCTCTCCTCATCTGGAGAGACTCATACTGGCCAGTCATTTCACCATGGAATTTGCTCAAGGATGACTTCCCCTTGGTGAATCTATGCTGACTACTCCTGATGAATCATGAACTTACCAGCTAACTTCCTGGAACTCTTTTTATATGTGCCTGGATTTTTATACATAAAAAGTATATGTAATGGTCTAGTTATGTCTTGCGGTATTTACAGAGGTAATACTTTTTATGTTAAATTCTAATGGCTTTTGTTGAATGACCATGTAAGGAAATTTAAATGGAATGTTTGTTACACATATTAGCCTCCTATGGCACTAACTGTACATTTGATTCATTTTCCAGTAGATGGCTGAATTAAAAAAAAAAAAAAATTTCCTTTAGAAAAGGAATTACACTCAAAAGATGTGGTAACCCATTGTGGCCTGGACAATGTTTCCTACAAAGGCGCATTTCACTGAGGAAGTGAAAGCTTTCACATTGTTAGAAATGCACAAATGAGCTTTCTTTTTAGTGAAAGAAATAGTGTATTCATGTGCTTGGTTTGGTGTTGCTTGCAGCATTAGGTTTAGAAATTATCTGAATATTTTCATTTCCTGCATTGAAGATCCTTATCAGGAATGCTGCCCTTTTTTTATATTTTTATATTTTTTGTTAAGATGTCTAGAAAACAAACTGTGCTGTCCAATGCTAAGTAGGGATTTGAGACAGCTTGCAATTTCTGTCTTTTCAAAAGGTCTTTTATAGAAGGAAATGTTAGAAAAATACATTGTCTAGATAATAGCTGACCATCTTACCAGGACAGTTGTGCTTGTACTCTTGGCAAGTAAGGTAAGTTATGCTTGGAAAAATACACTGTAAAATTGGGGCAAGATAAAAGCATGCAACTGATGTGTTTGTTTCAGAAACCAATCATCCTGTGCCTTAAGAACATGCCAGCTGACAGACTTGGAAATACTGCTTGGCCCACTCAGCCCTGGAGAAGTGAGCAAGATACAGAATGAGTCAGTGTGTAGAAAGTCTACCAAATTAATGGTAGCATCACAAGGCTGAATCCCTGAGTCACATACCAGTGCATGAGAGCGTAAGGCAATTTCTTAATTAAAAGCGGGTACTTGAATTATGACATAAAAAATTTTAGCTGGTTAGCCTGTGCAGTGTTAGCCCTAATAAAGAAGGGCTAGACTATTACATTATGTATACAAAGAATCAATCACTTCATGTGACAGTGCTAGTTTTTGTTGCTTTCCCACAACAGGAAGATAAAGGGTGATTTTTTTGACCCAGTAACACCTGTGACAAAACTGTTGCCTTCCAGTGAAATGAAGACTTCACCTTTTGAGTGTGAAGAGAGGCTTCCTGTGACAAACACACTTGCATCCAGAGTCAGTAAGTCAGTATACCTACACCGACCACCAAGTATTTGTATTTCCTTTAGTGTTACAATGTTCTCAATAGCAAATAAAGACTCCTGTTTCTTTCTTTTTTTTTTTTTACACTGGCACTGATAGGTGCTCAAGCTTATTCTAGTGTTCTTTTGTAGTGGCTGTGGAGGTGAAATAGGCATACAAGTTCTGGCCTGTAACTTGCTTTGTTTCTGTTGACACAGATGAACGCAGATCTCTTCACCATCTTTAAAAATCTCTCCCATGTTCCAGTAGCTGTAGGATTGTGTTGTACATCTGTGCTGTTACTATGGCTCTTCTAAAACAATTTGCAAAGTGATCTTTCCTTGATGGTCAGTAGTTCCATTGTGATACGAGCAGAAGACTCATCTGACTAAACACATGCTTCTTACAGCACAGCATGTTTCTGAGAATGATTTTACAAACAATACGTAAATAACTATCACTCCTCTTTTAGGGAGGAAAATACTATTTTAATCCTGTCTTCGGTTTGATTTTCCTGCATTAATTATTCCATACTCAAGAGTTCTGTATAACAAGACCTGAATTAATAAAAATCATAAAGTTTAAAAAAATTTTCAAATAAGGGGAAATTTTCTAGTATTTCATAGGAATTACTTCTTACTTATAAAAACACTACTTATATTCGTGCTTCCATATGTACGTCTAGATGTGGCAAAAATAAGGTATACAAGGAAAACATATAGACCTGTTCTTGTCTTTAAAAAAGTTTTTGAACTGAAAAATATATGCTCTTCTTCTCGGCTGAAAACTTGCCTGAAGTGTAATGCCTCACCATTTGTGGTGAGTCGTAAATGTTAAATTCATTCTCTCTTTGAAATAATTACCGTGTCTAATTGCATTTTAAGTGCTGTCAAAAGTTCAAGTCCCACCTATGAACATAACAGGATTTAAATATCAAATGTAGGTATAAAACCCTTAAACTTGAATTTTGATGACTAAAACTTTTCCTTTATAGAAATCATTATCAATTATAAATCATTAACAATTTCCCCACTATTAGAAGCCTCTATGAGAAAGCTTTGCTTGCTTCATTAAAGGTCTTTATAATGTGAGATGGCTTACTTGTTTTGTATACAACTATAGTGAGTCCATGAAGGGTAAATGTGAGATAATTTAAGTGTGTGTGTGTGTATATATATATATGCAAATATATTTAATAGAAAAAAGATGCAAAGAGATTTTTAGACAAAGTGGAGTACAAGAAAAGGTGTTATGTGTGAATAAGTTCCAGTATGTACTCTTAGTGTCCAGTTGAGATTGCCGCTGGAGTGATTTAGGAATACAACTTTGAAGATGAGTTGTAGACATTTAAGCAGCTGTGCTTCCCTTACATTCAAACATCTCATTCCATTTTCATGCCAGTTAATGTTTTTCAGTCTGTCATCTGAAACGTCTGGGGAAATAAAAACCCCTTCCTGAAATTATTTTTAAAACAGTACGTGAATTTGAGAATTTAAATTTTTGTACAGACAGGAGTTACTATATTTGTTGTTCCTTCAAACATTATTTATTTGCTCTAATCAAAACATACAAAGCACACCAGTAAGTACTTTGGTTAAAAATTAAAGGATCACTTTTTTCACATTAACAACAAAACAGCTGGTCAGTAAAATACTTCACTGTACATAGTATTTTGTTAATTCCATGGACTAAACCATGTTGTTACCTACTGTTTAATACTTTTGCCTCTGTTTGAAGAGAGAAAGAAACATATTCTTGATTACTGGCACTCTAGAATTTCACTGACGCATCAAGGTGGAATAAAAACCCCTTTATCATTCAGTCTTTCAGAAGAATAAAATTCAGTGATAAAACTGTTATCCATTCCTTTTTTTCCATCCTGTATTTAATTTTACTGTGTCACTGATCCTTTTTTGTTGCACTGATGCTCCAATCTTTGGTACACTTATTATGTAGCAACATATGAACTATATGATACTGAATACCTATGTTCTGTTGACTTTGGCTCCTAATGATGTATTTTGTTTTTGAGAGTCTGCTCCATTTTTTAATTGCTTTTAGTACAGTTCTAAACAGATCCTGAGGACTGCTCACTTTATATTTGTGTGTACTCCCTTCTTCTCTTCATCCTTTCACTGTTTCATTCTTACGATCTTATTTTTATCTCTGAAGTTAGATTTAGATTGGTTTTTTAGGTATGACTGTAGGATTTCAGAGGAAAGTGAGATGTTAACCGAACAGAAGAAGGGGGGGAAAAAAAGAGTTGTAAACCATTTTTTCTGCTGTGTGCTCCTGTGGTCTTGGAAAAGCTGTTTAAAATCAGCTGGTATTGTGTTTATGTAAATAAATTGTGTTTAGCTGGTCACTGCAGGAAAAGAATGAAATGTGAGGACAAAGAATAAACAGCAACGTAAAAGTTTTCTGTAAGAAGAAAGTTCTTCTGATAATGAAAAATACTATATACACAGGAAATGATTTTCTCTATAATGTTCCTAATGTTAACAACCTGTGTCTCTCCTCCTCCAAAGAGTACAAGCAGCTGTGCTATTCCCAGTTTCCTAATTAGATAACAACAACAACAACAAAAATCAAAATGTCACTTTCTAGCAAAAGGAATCGCAGCACCCAACAGTGTGTGGTGATGTGTGCTGGATGTGCTACTGCCTTCTGTAAGATACAGTTTGTAATAGTCAAATGACTCGATATTGAAGAGGAAGATAAAGGATTTCCCTTTGCATGTTTTCCAGATAGACTGTTCTATGTTATAGTCAGTACAACATACAGCTTGTTTGAATCTCCCTAAGGTATGTTGAGTATCAGGGTATTTCTCATTTCAAAATCAAAACCAGGCTTTGGTACTGGTTTAGAAAATGCACTGGGAATTCCAAGTGATGTTCAATTTTCTACAGCTGGACAAAGCAGAAATACCCTACTGTTTTTTTGCCTGTGGTGTTTTAACAAAGGGGCTTTTATGTTTAAGAGTCAGTATATAGACTCTTGTAATGCTCTATGTAAAGTTCACAAGGTTGGTTACAGGCCTGAGCCAGAGCCTATTTATAGGGATTTTCCAGCAGGCTAACTCCACTGTAAACTAGTGCTGCCTTTTATGTGTTGCTATTATGAAAACATTACAAAGCCATTTATTTAAAATTCACAGACTACCTAACCTGGCAACAGCTGTTTCTGATCCCACTGAAATCCAAACCTGGTCACAGCAAAATGTTAGAAGTCCTACCAACCATATCAGTATTTTATTTAGATTGGTCAAGGCATCAGATTCATAATGCAGGGAGCACCCATTGACTACCAATCAAACAGAAAGAGATGTTTATTTCTGTTTTGTTGTATTCTTTAATTTAGTCACTTGGCGGGGTGGGTGGTGGCAGGTTGGTTAAATACTAAGTCTGTTGTGCACAAGATGGGCTGATGTGTGATGCGGCACCTGACAAACCTTTGGTTGCTGTTGCCGTTTAGACACCCCAGTGCCATTAGAGCTTATTAAGAATGGTTTTGCAAGCACAGCTGATTTCTTTTGCGTGTTTCCTTAGAGCACATGTCTTACTGCTCTGCCTGAAGACAAGCAGCTGCATTCACTTATTGATACACATCAGTTAACTTAAAAGGTAAGAAAGAATGTCTGCTTCAACAGCACTGACGCATGGTACATGCTACTCAAAGCAATTTTAACTATCCTTCTGGAAAATTCCTGAAATTGGCAGGCCTCAAAAGGGTAGCAAGCATTTTCTACTGGAAGATGAAATCTCAGTAAAATAACAGCAAAGCCGAAATTCTGCTTGCCATGGCTGCAAATATATTGCAATAGCTTGCAAGCAACCATCGCAGGTGTAATCCATTCTCTGTTATTTATCAGCTAGTAAATTGCATGTCTTCAACCTGTAGCGGCTGAGCCGTGCTGGAACTTCAGGGCGCTTCACCAAGCGCCGCTGTGGCTCTGCTCGCTAGCGCGGTGGCAGAAAGCAAAAGCTGTTCCGTGGCTTCAAGTTCTGGACCTTTCTCTCCCGCTCGCCCCCGCAGCCGGCTCTGGGTTAGGCTGCCGCAAGACCGCAGGTTTTTCTGCCGCTTAGACAACGCGTTTCGGGCTGGAAGAATAACGAGGCAGCTGTGATCAGCGGTACCGCGCTTTGGCGCGGGGAGTAGCCCGCGCTAAGCCGCTCGCGCTTGCCCGTTGGGACTCGCTGTGCGCGCGGCCAGGGCGGCGGCGGCGGCCAACGGCCGCGCTCGCGCTCGGCGCTGCTAGGTAACGGCGGCGTCCCAAGGCGGCAGCGGTGCCTCGCCCGCGCCGATATGGGCACCGAGCAGGTACTGGGGACTGAGGGGGTATAGCGGGGGCCGGGCAGTCCCGAGGCCGAGCTCTGCCCGTCCGCTCTGCTTCCTTCGGCCAGGAGCAGGCAGTGGGAGCTGGGAGTCGTGGCGGCCCACGGCCTGGGGGGGGCGGCGGGGCTGTGGGGCAGGTCTGGGTGCCGGGGAACGGCGGGCTGGATGAGGGGAAGTGCCTGGGCCGCGCTCGCTCTTAACGGGGCAGAGAGCTGTTCTGAGCTAAAAAGTGTTGTTTTTCTCGCAAACCTTAAATAACAAGCTTGAATTAAGCTTCTGAAATTACGGTTTTTTACCCCTGACACTCAACTAAATGCTTGCGCTCCAAGCAGAGACCTGGTGGAGCAGCTGTGTTTGTAGAGAAAGGCTTCAGTACACTGTCCTATTATTTGTAGGCTGGTTGTGACTGATACCCTCCAGAAAAATTAAACTGTGCTGTCTGTGCTGTGAACTCCTTAAATCAGGTTTTTAGAAGCAACGCAGTCCTTCTTGCAGCTGCCTAGGTTTCCTTTAATTACTTTAGCAGTGCAAATTTAAATGGACGGTTTTGGTTTGGGCTGCTGTTCATGCAGTGTTTTCAGAGAGAGTAACTCTCTGCTAAAGGTATCCCATTATAAACCGCAAAAATGAATTTCAGTCTTTAGCTTGGTACATAATGTCATGTCATAAGTCTTCTCCTTGTTTGTTTGTGGTCATAATTTTTTTTTAACATGGAGCATGAAGTGATTTTAATTAATTCAGTTTATTTTCAGAAATGCAGGAAGCTTAAATGCTGAAGACAAATGCCAATAGAAGCTTTTAGCTATGAATATGGCTTTAAATACCTGGGCATTAACCGATACTAATTTGTACTACTTCTCTCGTGGCCTGATTGGGTTGTAGTTAGTTAATGTAATTATAAGGAATTGTATGCCCTCTTAAATCACGTTGTTCTCTGTTTACTGTTAGTAAGTCAATCCTGTTCTTTTAGTCTCTTTTGGTTTTGATAACCTCATTCAGATTTGTTTTCTTCTAATGAATTACATAAGATATTTAAGTGAAATCATTCCGTAACTCCCTTCAGTGAATTAAAAGTTCACCAATTTTTCTTCAGATGTGTTTCTTCTTGAGGTGCATATTAGAGGGGGTGAGTTGGCTGCTCATAACTATTTGACATAGTCCTCACTGTGTGGGACTCTCTTTAGTAGACCTTATTGCCAGTAGTAAGTTTGCAGCGTAATATTTTAAAATATTGGCACTGTCTTCAGTGAAACTAATTTCATCATTTAGTTTATCAGTACCAGCAGGTCAGAGATATAAGTTGTAGTGCCGAATTCTGTGTTTTTCAGCAAAAGAAAATCTAGACAAAACTGTGTAATGTTGTATATGAAGATAGGGTATAGTCTTAGTCATTTTTGTAGACCTATTACTTGTAAAAGTACCCAGGTTTCTGTTATTTGTTCCTAACCAAGTATCTAATAATTAAGACTGTGGACCTTGCCACTGAGAGAAATAAATAATACTCTTCCAGGAATTGAAAACCATTTTCTCCTATAGAAAAGATTCTTTTTTTTTTTTTTTTTTATCCCATCCATTCCCTCCAGAGGGTAGTAAATAACATTCAGCATCTGCGTTAGAATATGGACTAGAGAAACAATGAGCTTTATATTTCAGTCTCAGTATGCAAGACCTGGAGAACAAAGAGTGTGTCTGTACTCAAAGTTCAGAACTACCTAAGGTGATTTTACCTGAGCCAGTTCCAGTCCAGCAGCTGTAAAGCTGTTGAGAAGCCAGAGTCCATCAGATCACCACTGAGATGGTTGGGGGGCTGGAGCACTTGGTATATGAAGAGAGCCTAAGGGAACTGTGTGTGTTCAGCTTGGAGAAGAGAAGGTGGCAGAAGAATGTAGTTACTGTCTTCCAGTGCCTGAACTAGTGAGAAAATGGTGCCAGATTCCTCTTGGTGCTGTGCAGCAGCAGAAGGAGAGGCAACGCTCTCAAGTTGCAGGGAGGGAAATTCTGATGGGCCATAAGCATGACGTTCCTCACAGTGAGATGATTAAATAGTGGAGAAGGATGCCCAGAGGGGCAATGGCTTTAGAGAACTTCAGATCTCAACTAGACAAGGCCCTGTGCAATCTGACCTAACTTTTTGTAGTTAGTAGTGTTTTGAGAAGGAGAATGGATCATCAGAGACCCTTTTCAGCCTAATTTTTTCTATGATTCTGTCATAGCGTGTTTGCACAGGGCTGTGTCCAAACTGTCCATAGGCTACACTGCGTTCTGTAGGCTTACGGACTTGGTAAGCAGTAGTTTTGTGGTACAGTGTGGATACACTATTAGGAGATGTATTCATGCTAGTATTAGAAAAGATTGGTAGCTGTTACGCAGTCTGTGGCAAGAATCTTTTTGCAGTTGAATATGTTAGACTACAGAGAAATAAATGGCTTCATATTTTCCCATTAGAGTTACAACTGCTCCAACTACCAGCCAATAAGAAGGCTTGTCATGTAAATCCATCTGTATTGGTTTTAATACTGCTTTTTCCCTCATTTATGCTGAAATAAGTTCATCATCTGTGTCACTGTAGACTATGAGACTGCTATGGGCATTAGAATTTTAAGGTGTGAAAAATCTTGCACATGGGCCACACCTAACTGGAAGATAGACTGGCGAGCATGTTAAATGAGGGACTGAAAGAGATATGAGGTCATTGTGGCAAAGTCTTCGTTCATCTTTCCTGCAATTGCTGTAAAGCTAGATTAAAAATACCACCATTGGCTTGTTTGGTGTTTAGAGTACTTTAATTCACCAGGCATTTTGATCTCTATTTAAGGGGAAGCCAGATGTGTTTAATTTCATTTGGGGAGAGAAAGGGGGAGGATGGATCTTTTGTTCATTAAAAGAGTAGTGCTCTTGATTTTGAAATAAGATACTTAAAACATTTGGTTGTATGACTTCCTCTTGCGGCTAGTGGTAGTCAAGGAGTTTTTCCCTATCACATTCCAGGGAGGAGCTCCCTAAAGCTGGAATGAGTTTGCTCCCCTTTCACAAGTTGGACTACAGATTAGTTTATGCAGATGTTGCTAACAACTGATAATGTATGTCTATATTTTATCACTGTCAAATTCCTGTATTTTGAAGGTGGTTTTCTTTGGAGCTTGATTTGGTTTTCGGCTCATATGGAAATTGCCAGAGTTTATCCTTGACTGCAAAATTCATGTAAAGAGTTAAAAGTGACTAAAACTTGTGTGAGTTCTACACCACAGCAACTGTATTGCAAATGATAGCCAACCTAGCTTCTTTAAGGGTAGCTCAGGTATGTCTACACAAACTTCCTGTGCTTTGTGTCTTTCCTTTGTTACAACTGTTGTGTAAGACACAAAGCAGCTGCACGTGAAGAGGCGGTGTGGGCAGTGCCAGGGGAATTGGTGGTGGTGTGAAACAGAGGAGAAATAGAATAGCCAAAAGCAGTTGTGTTAGAGCCAGTATTAATAATTTTACAACTAGATTGTCTTGTTTGTTTATAGGAAGGTGCTGTACCTTGCTAAAATGTGCTAACCAGTCCTGGGCACGGTCAGAGGATGCTCTTGGACAGACAACTTTGTCTGATGCCAAGGGATCAGCTTTGTGCAAAAGCAGAGTATACTGGACACTCTTAAATGAAAGTTTATGGATTAGGAAAAAAGGCACCTTTTGTGTTTTAAAAAATGTTGACTGAAGAATGGGAATAAAAAAATTGTTTCTTTGTATTATTTTGTGGTGTCTTGTAATGCTTTAATGTTTATCCTGGCAAAAGGTAACAAAAATGCTTCCCAGCTGAAATTCAATTTTTCAGAGCTGTGATTTTTCAAAGGCATTTGAGAAAGTTGAATTCTACATAAAAACACCCTAGGAAGAATAGGGGAAGTGGTATGAAACTGTATGTGTAAAAATTATTATATAAGAGATAAAACAAGAATTAGAGCTAGATGACAAGTTTAAGTATTGCTCGAAGTCTAATATTAATGGTAATTTAAATGTCTAGTTGTGATTTTCCTTTTTTTTTTTTTTCCAAGCCCAGTCCAAGTGGCAAAGGGAAGTTTGCAAAGAGAACAGTGAACTTACTACCACAGTTGTCTCAGGTAGTTTTGTTGGCTTTTTTTGTATGCTTTCATTTTCAAATATGTGTCACAGCATGGTTATGTAAAGACCATGGTTCTCATTCAAATATATGCTGAGGTGTATATTCTCTTTCTTTGTACTATGTATGTATATTATGTATGTATATTATATCTGTATGTGGAGCATTGTCTATATTTTAATATTTGGAAAACATTGAAAGAAGTATTTTCAAGCTCTACTCTTAAAGTAATGTAAAAAAACTAGAGAATTTACAAATATTACATAGACATTTAACATGCTTTATATGTAATGGTCTGGATATTTAGAATTTGAGGGAAACATAAGTAGTAGTTTTAATGTATGATTTTTATGCTGCCTTATTCCTGCTGTGTATTAGGTTACAGTTTCTTTGATTTACTATATCTAAGAACTATATCTGTTAGTAACACCCACAACAAGTGTAAAACTAAAATATAAAATACTTATTCCAGGCAAGGTCTAAACCACTGTGGCAACAGACTTGTCCTTCATTCCATCTGAGCAAAGAACAAAAAGATGACAAGTCAGATGAGTTTACTGTAAAAAATGAGTATTCACCTGGTAAGGTTAACATTTTTAGTACTACTAAAGAAAACTTCTCATAAACATGTGTGATACATTTGAACTTTATTTTTTTAAATTAATTTTAAAATTTATTTTCTGCAAGGAGAATATTTGAAGGCCAGGTGCAAGAGACACAAGATTCAGGATTCTAGAGGTAGTGAAGTAGGTGCTGGACCATATCCTCCTACATTGCAGAGCAGCAGTCATCTGAAAAAAACCCATGAAAGTTTCAGAAGTGCTCTTGTTGACATTATATTGTGAGTTTGAATAATGTGTTTTTCCTTTTTGATAGATGAACCAAATTTTAAATTTAAATTATTTTAAAATTTTTAAAATTGCAAACTGAAAGTATGTGTATAAGCATAAACTATATCATCAATTTTAAAAGCTGAACCTTAGCGGGTAAAATACAAACTTGGTCACATGCTTCAGAATGTCTTGTGCTCATTGTAAAGTTTTGCCAGTTCCCTTTTTTTGTTTTGTTTGATCACAGCTGATGTGTGGGATGGCTATATAGTACTTATGCCAGTAAAATGCATCTGAAGAATGTGATACATATTCTTTATTTTGTTCGGTTTTTTGTCTCAGGCAGCAAGACCTTACTGAAGGACAGCTTCCATCCCTTGAAGGAACCCAGCCTCCAAGAGCAGATTCTTCTACACCAATAGAGAAAGATATTTTGGTAGCTAAAGACTGTTTTCTAGAGTATTAAATGAAATACAGTGCCAGTAGTTTATTGTAAATATTGACAAGGTGATTGACAGAATGAGAGGTGACTGACAGTGACATATTCTTCCACTATTAGCTTCACATAATATATTATTTATAGTGTTACTGTTTAGAATGGAGCATTAGGAATGTATGGATGGTTCAAAGAATTGCAGAATTGGAATAGTAACTGCAGGATAAACCATGTCAGGAAGTAATAAATTAATCTTTTCTACACTTGCTGAAGGTGAGAATAACCTGCAATGGAGGGTGCACTGCTTTGAGCAGATAGAATCCTCAAGACAATTTTTTGGGGGTTACCATAAGCTCAGGGTTAGGATGTTCTTATTCTGGTTTAAGATACCTTGTATGACACAACTGTGTAAATAAATTTATGATTTATGTATATTTAAAATATGTTACGTTCATTTGGGGATAAATTGATTGAAATAGGTTCATGTATTACTTCCTGACATTGGTAATCTTCCAGTTGATATTCCATTCTGCATTTCTTTAAATTTGGGCTGATATGTTTCTTCATCTGCGTTTCCTTTAATGCTCTGAGGTTTTGTTAATCAGATTTCATATGCCTGTTTAAATGCTGGCATACAAGCAGATGTACTTATTTCTGGTTATACATTCATATTCTGAGCAATGCATTAGTTGTACATTGCATAGCCACACAAAACTCTGCAGAATGCATGGCTTTCTTTTTGAATATATGGTCCAGTCCCAGAGCTAATGGATAATAATGGTAGCACTGTAATGATGAGATATATAAATATGTATTGAAAAGTTATTTAAGGAAGAAGATGGTACTGGGACAGTGTGAAGGAGAGGCATCTCACCAGAATTGTAGAATTGTAAAACCAAAACCAAAGGCAGATTTCTATGAGTTATGTTCATTCTGCAATGAAATTTTTGTTATTTAGCTCTTATAAGACAAATGGAATGAGGCTTCTATCACTATACCCTGTTTTTCTATCTCAACAGCTTTTTATTGTTATTCTATCCACTAGTGTTTGGCAGGCTGATGAAGGTATTTACATCAGATTTAGTGATGTATATGTAATTTACAACATAAATCAGTACTTAGTATTAATTACATTTATTTTTACTAAATAAGCCCGTATGTCTAGCTAAACCTGTAGCAGCAATAACTATCTAGTGCTGGACTTAATCAATGCATCTTATTCTTTTATCCTGCAGAAATACTACTATTACATTCGTCATGGAATTGATACAGCAAATGTGGCCCCAATGGATGAATCATGGCTAGACCACATCTTAGCTTTAATTCCACAGCATCTGAAAGTATTTGATGAAAGTATACATTCACTGACTGATGAAATAAAAGATGACTATCTTCTGAGTGTAAAAAAGGCTATAGGTAGATTTTTAGATATTTACTCGTATTTTCTCCTAAGTTGCTAATATTCAGAATCATTCATTGTTGAGTGCTGCTCACTGCTGAGAGCTACCATTGTGGAAGAGTTCTATAAAAGTGCTCTGGATGTTAGAGACGCATTTTAATAAAAAGAATACTCGGGTTTTGTTATCCTTGTAATGACCAAAGATAATATTACTCATTATTTTTGATCTTTCAACACTTTTAAAAAACATTATTTTATTTTAGAAATCCCTATTTAATGGGGATTATGAAATTTTTAGCTTTCTCCAAAGTCCCTTTTCATGTATATCTAGATAAAACTGTTCATCTCAATGCGTTGTGCATTTGGACAATTTGGTTGAGACATTGAGGTGCTGGAGCGTGAGCAACGAAGTTGGTAAAGGGTCTAGAGAACAAGTCCTATGAGAAGTGGCTGAGGGAACTGGGGTTGCTTAGTCTGGAGAAAAGGAGGCTGCAGGGAAACCTTATCACTCTCTACAACTACCTGAAAGGAGGTTGTAGTGAGGTGGATGTCAGTCTCTTCTCCCAAGGAACAAGCGATAGGATGAGAGGAAACGGCTTCAAGCTGCATTGGCGGGGTTAGACTGGGTATTAGGAAAAAGTTTTTCACGAAAGGGTTGTCAAGCACTGGAAGAGGTTGCCCAGGGAAGTGTTTTAGTCACCATCCCTGGAGGTATTTGAAAGACATGTAGATGTGGCGCTTAGGGACATGGTTTAGTGGTGGACTTGGCAGTGCTAGGTTGGCGGTTGGACTTCATGATCTTAAGGGTCTTTTATAACCTAAATTATTCTATGATTCTGTCCTTTTGCTAAGCTTATTTTGCTTTTTTTTTTTAATACTTTTTTTCAGTTGACTTTGTTCTAAGAGACACCAGGGAAAAAGATGAAGACAAGGAGAAAGATTTTCTTCTGCCTCATCGTGCAGAGTAAGAAAATATATTTGTTCAAAAACACTGACTAGAGAACAGTGAGATAGAATAGCATGCATAAGGAAGTCTTAATAGTGGTAGTCAGTGTCAGCCATAAATAAAACTTAGTTATTAGTTATGTATATTCAAATAATGATTATATAGCAACTTTGGAAAAACCCTGGAAAATATGTGTCTACCTTAAAAGGTTGTTTGGAATTAGTTTTGTTTAGTCATGCTTAACTGGTAGGAATTCACAATTAATCCCACAGCATTTGATACAGCAGGACAAATGCTCATGTATAAACTGCATTGTAACCAATGGAGCAATGTCATTGTCTGCACAGATTTCACTGAAGCTCTGTCTTATTCACAGATTGTGACAGTTTGACTCAATGCATATAGTTTTAAGAATGTAGCAAAACGGTCTATATTTATTCCTCGGAACAATTCAAGAATATGTAGTATAAACAGGGATAGATGCTGAGCTTTTCTGGCTGGGTTTTCCAGTATGTAGCAACCTCCATACTGGAGTAGACAGATGTGGCCCTTGTTCAGAGTAAAGGACTATCTCTGTTCCATTCACACTTGGTTTAAAAAGTCTGCAGTCTACTGAAAGCAAGTACAGTGCTACTCCCGGGACCATACATCTGTCCAGTGTGGATCCAGCCTACCGAGTATCTACTTTCCTAGAACATACTTTAATTCTTACTGAGATGTGAAAGTGAAGAGGTACCTCATTCATAGGCATAGCCAAGAACTGGTAAAATAAATGTGCCTTGTAGAGGAATGAAATCTTACAGATGCTGCAGAAACGGAACATTTTCATTGGTATCAACCAGGTTCTGTATTGGGGGTAGCATTGCTGGGTGATTTTTAAAAGCAGAAAAGGTTTTGTTACAAATAATTTCTGGCCTGTGGTTTGAGGTAGCTAGGCATTAGAATATAATAGGAGGGTGGCTGTGACGGATGTTACTTAAGTAATTTGCATCTTAAAAAGTAATATATGATAAATTTGTTGTTGTAGTTCCCCTGAGTAAGAGGCCATCCTACATCTGACACTTTGTACACCTTCCATATCTCCTAGGAACTGTGTAGGACATCACGATAGTTTGTATATAAGCTTATGTCACATGCTTACATGCAAATCCAACAAAGTGTAAAATTCTACTAGTAGAATAATCATTGGTAAAACAGTTCTATTCCATTAACAGTATTTGAAATAAGAAACTTTCTTCTAAAGAAATATGCAAGATAGATGTGGAAAAACATGAAGTTTTTTAACTTAGCTCCCAGTAACTACTTTTTCTGTCTCCTGTAGAATACAGATTCACTGAGAAATGGATGAAAGTTTTGTTCTAAATCAGATTTTTTTTTTTTAATAATTCATTATGAAAATAACAAAAGTATTACAAATATATGACAAAGTCATCAGGAGTGTTTCTGCTTTTCCCTTGCAGCCTAAAGATTGCAATGTATACTTCTTAAGCTGCAATGCATAATACTTTAATAGTAAAATCAGACTGCCTGTAGAAAACAACAACAATTTTTAAAGAAAAAAAAGCTACGAGTATATAAAAACCCCCATCAAAATAGCTTAATATTTTTGAAAATTTGAAAGCAGATGAACTGAGTCTATGAAAAGGCTCTAAATGTATGAGTTTTTACAGATTTGATGTGATGAGCATAAACATAGATACTACTTACTGTAGAAAAATGCATATTAATTGACAAAATACATTATATATGTATAATGATTTTATTACATTCTAAATATAAGGGACCATGAATAAGTTACAGATCTCTTAGGATTTGGCTGATATTTTTCTCATGTTATTTCTTTTTTTATACAGTGGTCAATATTTGAAGACTTTTTTTGATATCTGAATAACGAGCAGAAAGCTACATTTATCTCCTGTATTCTGTGCTTTCTAGGATGCAAAACAATTATCTTAAAGTAAATGTATAAACGTTTTGGTTCTTAGCACAGCTACATTCATCCTACTGTTTCTTGTTGGTTTTGCGGTTGTTTGGTTTTTTTAGACTAGAAGTAGTGCCAAAACCTTGGAACAAGTCTTTCTTGTCAGCGTGCAGTTACCTGAAAGAAAATTTACATGCAATAAATCCTTCAATGCTTGCTGTTCTGAACTTATGGGAGACCTCGTTTATGTAAGTGTTATCTATCTCTTAGGTTTCAGCTGCTCAGTGATTTCAGAATATATATATAGGGAAATAATAGATGGTGACACCTTATGATTTCCAAGTTGCCCTGTTGAATTTGGGACTGCTACAGTATATACATCTGAATACTGATCATGGATATGATGATTTTGTTCAAAAACCATTATCCCAAATGTATTTGGCTGTGTTCCCTCTAACTTTATGTTTTGAAGAGTTTCTGCCAACTGTTCCTCTATAGAGGTCAAACTTTCTTATCTGTACTTCCCCAGAAATCGCATGGAACGCTTTGCCATCTTCATTTCCTTTGGTATCTAGGCAGTTTTAAGCAAGAAGCTACATGTGAAAGTTGAATAGTTTAGCCGTTTTGTACTTGATTTTCCCAAGAGCTTGGGTGAAATGCCATCTGGACCTGGACATTTGTGGTTTTGTTTTTTGATTTGTTTTTTTTCTACAGCCCGTTCCACTGGCACTTCAATTTGAGACACCATGTTCCTTGTACAGAAAGGTTCCAGAATGGAGCTGCTATGATCTTATCTTCTCTAAGCCCTCTTTTATTCTTCTCTCTTCATTATTTTACAGACTCTGGCAAGTTTCCTGCTTCTGACATGTTTCAAAAGTCGTATATGACTTCCATCTTTTAAATAGTCTTTCATGCTTTTAGTATAGTCCCTTAATCTCTATTTTAATTCAATACTTTTTTTTTGGTCTTTCTCAGGTCAGGAATATTCAAAACACTCTGTCTCCCAAGAAGAGAAGGGTTCCTGTCTTGCCTAGCAGGGCAGTTATGTTTTTTCCTTTTACCAGATTAAAAAGGGAAAAAGGCATTAGATGGGCTATTATTTTCTGCTTCCCAGAGCAGACCAAACTGGTTATTTCTTGACTGGTGATACAAAAGAGAATGAACTGATCTGTCCAGGACAGGTGCTGTGACAAGTTGCAGAGTGTTTTTGGGTTTTTGTGTTGTGTTTTTTGTTTTGTTTTTTGAAATTTTTGTTGTATCTGCTAAGTAGGAGACAAAATTCAGCCAATGTCTTTTAAAAATATAAAACCTGAAAATTATTTTGAAGCTAGGTTTACATCATTATTTATTTATTTTTAAAATTGTTTTATAATATTTGTAAAAATCCATCCAGTCCTAGAAAGGAATGCTATTTAAAAGCATGAAAGAATGAACTGATCTGTCCAGGACAGGTGCTGTGACAAGTTGCAGAGTGTTTTTGGGTTTTTGTGTTGTGTTTTTTGTTTTGTTTTTTGAAATTTTTGTTGTATCTGCTAAGTAGGAGACAAAATTCAGCCAATGTCTTTTAAAAATATAAAACCTGAAAATTATTTTGAAGCTAGGTTTACATCATTATTTATTTATTTTTAAAATTGTTTTATAATATTTGTAAAAATCCATCCAGTCCTAGAAAGGAATGCTATTTAACACGTTCAAAATTTTTAATGTTTGATGCTATATACAATGAGTAACATATACACAAACTCTGATTCTGAAAATAGTTATTAATGTGCTCAAATGTAGTAATTACTACGTCAATTTAAGGCCATGCATATGGACAGTACTGTGCTGCTTATATTTGGTTGTTCTGAAAGAATAGAAGCTGATTTCTGAAAAACATTATTTTTAAGTGTTTAAAATATGCTTAAGGTTTGAAATGTGAAATATGAAAAAAGTTTAATGGAAACAAAAGCGCAAAAAACGAGATACAGTGAATACGCTCCTAAAATACTCATGTGATGTTCTGTTTCAGAAATTTACGCCTTTTTGATACGGAAATATTTCACAATAAAAAAGAAGCTGAGGAATTCTCACTTTTCCAGAATAAAGTCATGAAGGAAATTGGAAAATCCAAAGTGATTCTATCTAAGAAGTATGATCCAGTGTATCCATATTTTTTAATTTTAAATGCAAATCTTTAATTTTTTCTTCAGCTGTTTTGGAATCTGAACTTTCTGGAGAGAGAATGAATGACCCATTTTAATAATACTTATGGAAGAAAGAGATGCAGTTTTGTGAAATTCTTTAAGGCCTATGAATGAAAACTGCTGTGTAAATATTGAACATGTTATCATGATTTGTGCAGTTTTCTTATTCCGAGTTTTGGTGTGATGTATTTTTCTCACTTCTTAGAGGGACGTTAACAATACACGTGTGTTAGTTTGTTGTGACAAAAGCTTTTATTTTGTGGACTCGCTTGTGCTGGATAAATGAGAAAATACAGTATTGTTACTATCAGTAATTTATGACATTTCAGATTATAAACTGTGATATAACTTATTACATAGTAAGACTTGCCCCATCCCTACTTCACACAAAGGAAATGTCTCATTGATAGGAAGATTAACCTAGTATCACTTCAGCACCAGTATCTCTGTAGAACATCTGTTGATGATTTTAGAATTTCAGTTTGTATATTCTCAGTTTTGTAGCTGCTTCTGAGAGCTGAGTAATCTGAAAAATGTTTGTTAATGAGATCCCTTGACTTTAGAGATTATGACAAAGATATTCAAAAGTAAAGTGTTTGGCTATCAATGTAAAAGAAGAAAGGCAGTTTTCTTGATAATGAACTCAGTATGCTGCAGTTAAGTTTTCAAACAAATAAAGTATCCAAATTGCTAGCCCTTTTTGAGATACGTTTGGCCAAACTGTATTGTTTGTATGTATCTGGTCTTTAACCAATGATGCTTGATTCCTGCAGTTATGTGTTAACTGCATTTTTACTATTTTAGGTTTTAATTAAATACAACAACTGTTGAGACCAATATAGTCTCAAATACTTGTTTTTTCATGCTATTAACCTTGAAGGTTTTTATTTCCATACTTGGCTATGATTCAGTTATGTATTGTCTTTACCGTTTTTGGATGTATTTCTTCCTGACCCTGAAGATAACCTTTCTGCTCTTAACTGATGGCTGCACACTTCTGTGCTTCCTTCCTTCCTATTTCCCAGCAAGGCCAGACCCAATTTCATTTTGGTTAAGGGCAACTAGGCAGAATTCCCTTTGGATTGCTTTCACATCTTAACATCTATTGAGGTTACAAAGATGCATAATGAATTGCACAACCCCTGGGATTTAAGTGTGCTGTCAGTGAAGCCTTTCTGGCCTTAGAAATAGGAGACCAAAACGAGATAGCAAATTTGCCTATCATAATATCTTACATTTTAAATATGGTTCCATAATAATAACATTTTCAGATACATGATTCCTTAGAATTTAAAGATACCATACAACCTACTTAAGTTAAACTATAGTTTTCCAAGTATACTGCAGCATCTTTTCACTGCATGTAATATAAACATTTATAGCAATTAAACCCACAGATTTATTTATGCTAATCACTTGAAAAACTTAAAAATACTGTATTCTTTTAAGGTGGTTTCCGGAAGTGCAGAAAATCTTTTACCAAGGTAATAAACGAAAACAAGTACCCAGCAATGCCAGCATCACTAAATTAGAGTCTTTCTTCAGTTGTGCTGCCACTTTAATGACTCGTCAACTGCAATGTTTACTTTTACATTCAATTCAAGACTTTACAGATTTAATTGTTCAACCTGCAGTAAGTAGTCTTTCATTTGCATACTAGCAGCATTGTTTATGCATGTACATACAATTTGTTTCCTGTTTATTTTGCTTCTTTTGGAAAAAAAAAAGAATAGAATAATAGAAAAATGTATTAAGTAGAGTTAAAATAATGGGGTTTTGTCACGTAAGAAGGGAATTATCAATGTATTTTAAACCTGGTATCACGAAGAACACACTGCAGTCAGACATACAGTAGAAATTAATTAATATAAAGGCCATTTGCATTTTTCACTAGTGCTCTCTTTTTGTAATATCCATCTGTGAAGATGTCTTATCTTCTCTCTGATATTAGTTGGTGTCTACTACATGCTTTGGCAGAACAGTTCTTGAGGGAAAAAAAAAGTAAAAAAAGAGGAGTTTCTCTTTTGCACTCACATAATGTCTATTGCAGAGGTAAATATTTCTCGTTGATTTTTGATGTCTTGGAGTGCAACTGGATCTTTGTTCAGCTTTCTGTTAATACAGCCTTGCTGCCAAATATCCCCAGAACTCTGGCTCCAGATAATATTGATGAAAAAAACATGCAGAGAACATAAGGAATCATGTTGTGGAAGTAGAGTATATATTTTTCATTCTTACTCCCCTGTAATTGCTTTATATACTTATCAGTTAAGTGAGCTTTGTTGTCAACAGTACTATTTTCTGTTATTATTACTAATAGGTATGGTTTTCTAATCTTCTCTTTCCTAACGGTGATCTTATGCTACCTAGTAGTGATAAAATGCTTCCTCATGTTTCCTAACTAAATTTTTGTTTAGTTAGAATAGGTTGGCAGATGTGGGAAAGCTGAGAGATGTCTGATCCAAACTGAAGATATGAAATTATGCCAAGGACAAAAGCATATACGAATTTTCATACTGGAATACATGGGAATCCATACTGCAAATATAACCCTCATAATAATCTGTTTAGATTTGGTGTATCAGATTCTTGTTTAGCAAATAAAATTGGATGTAACACTTCTTTTTACAGTTAGTAGTTTCATAGTCAGTGCTCCAGATGATGAATACATGTACTACTGTACACGTATAAATTCATATATTGCTACATTTGTGTGGGCTACTACTGGAAAGCTACTCTGCCTCAGTCTATGCGCAACTTTGAAAGTTGTTGGCTGCTGTACAGAGGATGCCTCTTGTGCCTACTAAAAATAACATTGTATTTCATCTTAATGAACATCAGTTTATGTGAATTTTATCAGAGACATACTTCCTACTTGCACGAGTATTTTTGTTAGGATTGTGGCATGCGATTTGCAATCAAAGTCCTGACAATTTAAAATTCTTATGCTGAAGTAACTCTTAATGATCATTTGACTTTTCCAGCATGAGTTAGGTTAACTAATGTTTTACTTTTTTTTTTTTTTCCTTGCGTTAGAAATCAGTCCAAGCCTACAAACACCCAGGTTTAATCCTGAGGCTAACTCTTCAGAATGATAGTATTAAATTTGAACCTGACTTTAATGTCTGCGAGGACATATTACTGAATATTTATGCTGTTATGATTCAAGCTGTCAGTGATATACCACGAGTTGAGACCAAATTATTTTCTAAGTGGGTAAGAAATTACAATACTCATGGGTTTTGTTTTATCATCATTTTGTTGCTACATTTAGTTTTTAGGTATTTTCATGACTAGCCCTATTGTCGGAACTCACATCGTAATGTTATAATACTCTTTCAGGATATTTGGAACACTTTGAAATCATCTTAATTGTATTAATAAAAGGCCCAGTCACTGTTCTCTAAGCAAATAAAATGCCAAGAATCGACTGCTTTCCTCTATGAGTTATTTTCTGCAGCAGCTGCTATAAATGTACTACAGACAAAATTGATTCATTTAAACTTTAAACATTTCTGTGGTATTCTGGAAAATACCTTCTATTTTGATACTGGAAAGGGTACTGTCTTTTAAAATATAGAATCTTTTGAGTAGGTTATCCTCTAAAAAAAAAATCTAAACTTTTAAAGCAGTTTATTTTTTAGTTGTTTTATGCATTCAAGCAGATCAAATTGTTAGGTCAAACAGGACACGATCCAGGTTAACGCAAAAACATTTTGTGAAATAATTGGGGGAGGGGGGAAAAAAGTATGTACTTGGTTTAGAATTGCATGTTACTTTCAGTATAGCAGTCTTAGCTTTTTATATGGAGAGAGTAAAAATAATGCCCTGTGATGCCTCTTCATTGTTTCCCAAAGAGCTGTGGGAGGTGAACATTTCTTTTTTCCTGAAGGAAATATCATTTGGACATTGTTTCCCTTTCTGTTTATCACCAATTGGAATTTTAAATAAAGATGCTAACCCTCAACATCTTTGTTAATATGCTTGAACACATGACAAAGCAGAAACCTGCATAGTATGCTATGCTTTATAAAAGCACTGATCAATAACCTGTCAAAAGACAAATTAAAAGAATCATCTTAAGCATGTCTAAATGCTCAAGAGCAAGGCTTTAGATCTTCTGGGGGGTTGCAGGAAAATGTTTTTCATATTTCTAATGTTACAGATTCATCTGTTGATAGCAAAATTGAAGTTGTGCCTGTGGTTCAGGAAAAATAAAATCTATGTAGATTAAATTTTAAATTGTTCATAGAATTGTTTTGGGTAGATAAACATGTGGACTTCTGAGTTTCTGAATGAAGCAGCTCTGATTTCTTACTTGTTGGAAGCAAACATCCATAAACTAGGATTCATAAAAAATTGGGAGTAGAATGTAAATAGCTGTATCTACAAAATTAGTTTTGTAATCAGACTTTAATTAGATTTTAAAGTTGCATTTAGTTGATTTTTCTATCCTATTTATCTTCTATGACATAACTGAACTACAGACATAACTGTAATTTGAAAATGTGTTTCGTTTTTTGTATGTTTTTTTCAAAGCCAACAGATGAGTCCTCATCAAGTGTCTTGAAGCCTGTTATCCTAGATGAGATCTTGGATGAACATAAGAAAAGGATCAGAGAAGAAATTATCAAAGAAAGTGCTTCACCTGTGGAACATCTCAAGCTGTATGATAAGTACAGCTTCCTGATAAACAAACAAGCTGAACAAGATATCGATCAGTTCCTGACAGAGGAACACACCTTTGAAGAAATGAAAAGGGAAGTTATAAAGTACCGGAAACTTGCTAAGGAAATAAAATATACTTCTAGGAAGGTAAATTATAATAATATTCACAATGGTTTATCTCCCTAACATTCAGTGCAAACATCAGTTCTGAAGAAACTAGTACTTACAGGCCTGTCTTGAGGGGTTCTGTGTGTGGAAATCAAGCTCAATTGCCCAGTAGTCAAAGAAAACATTGGATTTGGAGACTCTCTGGGAGGCAGAGTCCCTTTTTAATCCTAAGGAATGTCACGCATCTCCAACAGTAAAACAAGATTGCCACATTTTAGATGTATCTCAAACTCTGTAATTTCACCAGACTACATTCACCGCTACAGAGAGTAGATGCCCTTCCTTTTTGAGGAAGTAGATTATTTGTCAATGTAAAATGTAATAGCAGTAAGATGTATATGAAGTACAATGTGCAGATACAGAAGAACAGTTATTTGCAACTATAGCTTTTTCTTTCCCTTCTTCACTTGAAAGTTTAAAAAGCATTTTATGATTTAACTAAATTCCTAGGTGAGATCCGTGATATTCTGCTTAAGACAGTGGAATAAAATAGGTAAAAGCTATTCAGTGTTCTGACAATTGTTGTATTTGTATTGCAGTATCTCCATCTAGGAATGTTTGAATTGCATTGTGATGAATTAATAAGCGCTTTGGTAAAGCGAGCAGATAATATTTGTGAAAAAGTTATTTCCAAAATGTTCAAAGATCACCAAGACATAAATGTGAGGTAACTCTCAAACTGAAAATGTATATTGGAATGTACTTAATTTTGTTTCCACTGTTGAATTTTTTTTTAATCTTTGAAGGACATGTTGTTGTCATTTTTGCTATTATAAATGTATGTAGTTTGTCCAAGTATGATTAAAACAAAAAAACGATGTCAAACTGGTTATTTTTTGTATTTTTCAGATTATGTGATGAGTTTGAGAGAATATCAGAAAAAGCTCTTACTACTCCATCTAATACACAGGAGCTAATGGAACTTAAGGTACTCTCTTTTCTATGAGTCCAAGCAAGGATTAGCTACCAATACTATTGCTCTGGCCTTAAGTACTATTGTATGCAAGTTGCCCCCTTTACAGGTATGATTCTGGTTAAAGTCACTGGTGCTATATCCATATTACAAAATAGAAAAGGACAGTTCTTCTTTGGCCATGAGGCTAAACGTCATAGCCTGGCTCTTACACATACAGCTCAACTCTTTTCCCCACCTAAATGTCATGGTTGTAGCCAGGCTGCCTATTTGGAACAGTCCTTTGTCTCTGTGTCACTTGCCCTATACAGTGGTGGTATTGGTGAGAATGCCAGTTGACATGGGCCAAAACCCTGTAGGGCAGCTGTCTGCAAAGGGGGGGATGTGCAGACTAGGGCGTGCACAAGATGATCCATTGGAGTACACGAAGGAAATAGTATTTATCTTTTATGTTAAAAAAGTGAGAAAGAAACTAAGCTTTACCAATATTTAATATATGGATTGACAGTGGTGACCTCAGTCTGTATGTCAGAGGGTCCTGTGTCATGTACGTACGTGAGGAAAGAGTGGGTGTTCCGCACTGTGGAGGGACTCACAGTGGCACCCTCACTTCTTCAATTGCTTTCAGTGCATTCCTGTGTATTGCAGTTTGTGTGCCCAGTTAAGTAGATTTACAGATTATGTTATCGAGTTTTAACTAACCTGACACTCACAAAATGGGCAAGTGGTTTAAAAACATTCACACAAAGGAACTGCAGATTGACAATACTGCTAATAATGTGAGCACAAATGATCAACAAGAAAATGGGGCATCTGACACTTCTACTCCTAGTATGAGATCTTCATCATTAACATTAAGAGGTAAAAATAATGATGGTCTAATCAGATTTGACAAATTGGGCAAAATTTCAAAACTGTTAAGAAGAGGGTTTGAAATATGAATTTACATCCACTATTGTTAATTATGAACCTTGTCTGAAATATCTGTTGTGCCTTGAGTTATTAGTTAATTATAGTATGAAACCATCACACTTAGCAAGATATGTAAAAACTAAGCATCCAGATAATGAAGAGAAATGTTTACAGTTTTTTCAGTTGAAGTATCAAGTCATGTGCTACTCAGTCCAGAAGTGCTCAAAGTTCTACAGGATGTCGGCAATGTGGTTAATTTTGTAAAAGAAGATCTTTAAACAGCAGAATCTTCATAAATAGTTTGTATTGAGGTGGGGAGTGACCATGAAAATCTTTTCTACTGTGCAGGGGTTTGCTGGTTATCTTGTGGAAAATTCCTTTTAAAGAGTTGTCAAACTTAAAGATGAGTTATGCATTTTTCTTTTACAAAAAAACAGGTGTTCCTAATTTTGCTGACCTTTTCTGTGATGACAAGTGGCTGTCAGTAACATGCTACCTAGCAGATGCTTTTGGTAAAATAATGACACTTAATATTTCCTTCAAAGTAAAGGTGACATCTTTAAGAATGAGTGAGAAATTAACTGCTTTTCCAAAGAAAATAATGCCTTGGGGAGAGAGCATTTTGAAAATGGTTGTTTGGGAATGTTGCCATTGTTATGTGATTTTGTTGCTGAAAATTATGTGTCCTCCCTTATAAAAACTTTTATATCTGTACAATTTAAAACCTTGGAAACAGAATTTTCTAACCTGTTTAAAAATCTTACAAAATATTTCAGTGGGTTTTGAATGCGTTTGTTAAAAACCCCAAAATGCAAGACCTTCCAGTTAGTTTGCAAGAACAACTGAGTGATATCAGGGAAGATGGAATTTTATTAGATAAATTTCAACAAAAACCTTTGCATAAGTGGTGGATGGAATCACGATTTATTAAGCACAGCTAACAATGCAATTTTTCCATTTGGATCTCTGTGTCTTTGAGTTTGGTTTTTTTTTTTAATCTGTGGCAGCCATTAAAATGAAGTCTTGAAATAAACTGAACTTAGAACCAGACCTTTGAACCTCTAAATCTCAAAGTAATAAACCAAGATTAATGAAGCCTATTCAATGACATTGCTCTCACAAAAAATATTATCAGTAATATTAGTGAAAGTAGAAAGGTTTCTGTAAAATGAAAGGCAGGTCCTGCTTGACCAACCTGATCTCCTTCTATGACCAGGTGACCCGCCTAGTGGATGAGGGAAAGGCTGTGGACGTTGTCTACCTGGACTTTAGTAAAGCCTTTGACAGCGTCTCCCACAGCATTCTCCTGGAGAAACTGGCGGCTCGTGGCTTAGACGGGTTTACTCTTCGCTGGGTGAGGAACTGGCTGGATGGCCGAGCCCAGAGAGTTGTGGTGAATGGCGTTAAATCCGGCTGGCGGCCGGTCACGAGTGGTGTTCCCCAGGGCTCGGTTCTGGGACCAGTCTTGTTCAATATCTTTATAGATGATCTGGATGAGGGAATTGAGTGCTCCCTCAGTAAGTTTGCAGATGACACCAAGCTGGGTGGGAGTGTTGATCTGCTGGAGGGTAGGAGGGCTCTGCAGAGGGATCTGGACAGGCTGGATCAATGGGCAGAGGCCAACTGTATGAGGTTTAATAAGGCCAAGTGCAGGGTCCTGCACTTTGGCCATAACAACCCCATGCAATGCTACAGGCTTGGGGAGGAGTGGCTGGAGAGCAGCCCGGCGGAAAGGGACCTGGGGGTGCTGGTTGACAGCCGGCTGAATATGAGCCGGCAGTGTGCCCAGGTGGCCAAGAAGGCCAACAGCGTCCTGGCCTGTATCAGGAATAGTGTGGCCAGCAGGAGTAGGGAAGTGATTGTGCCCCTGTACTCGGCCCTGGTGAGGCCGCACCTTGAATCCTGTGTTCAGTTTCGGGCCCCTCACTACAAGAAGGACGCTGAGGTGCTGGAGCGTGTCCAGAGAAGGGCAACGAAGCTGGTGAGGGGTCTGGAGCACATGTCTTATGAGGAGCGGCTGAGGGAACTGGGGTTGTTTAGTCTGGAGAAGAGGAGGCTGAGGGGAGACCTTATCGCTCTCTACAACTACCTGAAAGGGGGTTGTGGCGATGAGGGTGTTGGTCTCTTCTCCCAAGTAACTAGTGATAGGACAAGAGGAAATGGCCTCAAGTTGCGCCAGGGGAGGTTTAGATTGGATATTAGGAAAAATTTCTTCACTGAGAGGGTGGTCAGGCATTGGAACAGGCTGCCCAGGGAGGTGGTGGAGTCGCCATCCCTGGAAGTGTTCAAAAAACGTGTGGATGTGGCGCTTCAGGACATGGTTTAGGGGACATGGTGGTTCTGGATTAATGGTTGGACTTGATGATCTTAAAGGTCCTTTCCAACCTAGTGATTCTGTGATTCTGTGAAAATTAATAAATGAAAATTATTTAAAATATTGTTTATTATTAATTTAATATTTTTTAATTTCTATTTTTTGTGCATGTTCTATTGTGTACATAATAGTACAGTAGTATTTGTGTATAATCTCTATATAAATATACATATATTGAGGGCGCATGCTCAAAAATTTCTTACTGATAAGGATGTGAGATCAAGAACGTTTGGAGACCATTGCTGTAGGGGACCATGCTAGCAAGCAGTGTGGCTGGCTGGAATGTTGACTGAGCCTCTTAATAATATAGGTATTTAATTAGTAATATAGGTATTACCTGGAAGTTTTGTCACTGATTTTCACAAAGCAAAGGGTTAGTAGATAATGGCTTGGATTAAGTGCATGGTTTTATTTCTATTCTCATCCTACCTAGTGTAAGCAGATAGCAAGTCATTTCTGTAGTGTGGGCAACATTCCAGTAGAATTAAATTTAGACTGTGTGTTTCTCGGGCTTCTCAACATGTAGTTCAGTCAAACAGTGAATATCTCTTGGTTCTCCTTAATTAAATTCAAGCAATCGAATTAGATGTGGAAGCCTAAATATCCATTCCCAATATCCTAGACTAATCAAAGAGTTGAAATTTGAGATGTAGGGAATTTTAAAATGTATTTAATTCTTCACAAGAAAGCTTTAAAAAAGCACTCATTGGCAAGTTGTATGAAGTAATTTTACCTTTATATCCTCTGTTGAATGATCATTCAAAATTTAGCAGATGTAGGGTTTGCAGCTTGATAACGGTAAAATCCCACCTCCTCAGTTACAAACACCACTTCTGTAATCAAAACCCTGCTGTTTCTCTGATGTGTTTGGGCTCCAGTTCAGTGAAGCACTTATATTCACACTTGAAAGGTAATGTGGCTTAGTCTCTTGTTGTTCAGCAAAGTTCTGATGTATGTGCCCAATATTAAATGTGTGGAATATAGGGGTGTGCTTAAAATAGGTGCCTGATTGGTTGGCTGAATTTGGATCGGAGTGATTTTGCTACAGTAAAGTTTAATGTAGGATATAACTGGAGTAATTTTTTCAAGTAAAAAGTAAAATGTTTAGAAGTTGAACTATGTGCTAGCTGAGAATATGGTGCCTTTAAAATGCATACATATAACGCATAGAAACTACTGTTAAAAGAGCAGAAGCATAGATTTACTGGACAAATCTGTCCCTACCTAGAAATGTTTCCAGTGATACCACGTTGTGTCATCATATTAGTTTTTTCCATATCTTCAGCTGAATGAAGTTAATATTTACATATACTGGTATACTATTGATCTGTCCAGTTGGCCAACATTTTTACTAATACAGCTTTTTTCTTGTTAGGCTTTCGGAGTGCCTCATTGGATTATGGATTGGCATGGATTATTGTTGTGTTGATGTATTGTATGTTGACATATATGTTGTATTGATGTACAAATGGATTATTGTTTAAACTGGGCTGTGTTGCTGTTCTATTAAGATTACCATACGGAATGCTATGGATGTTAACACAGTTTACCTCCAACTCTTGAGATCTGAAAGAACAGCATAATTTTTATTTTAAGCACAGTGAGCAGTACAGTGGCTGTCTATATTCCTTATGTTCCTACTGCTAGGGAAGACTTAATCTTACATTGGGTCACTCAGCGCTTTCCTTTCTCAAGTGTGTCGTCTTTTTCTTTGGTAGTTATTTTACTAGTTTTTCTTTGGTAGCACCATGCTTTCCCAAACCTGCAACACTTACAGCAGGCTGTCTGGATTGGCTTCTATTAGTCCAAACGTTTGTGCATACAGTTTCACCCATTCTTTTGAGTTTTATTCAATCAAATAGCTAGTAAGGCAGTTGTATTAACAAGTTATATGCTGTAAAAATGGCTAATACCATGCCATTCGAAATAAATACCTTTTCAGATCATGTGTTTCTAATTTTATTTAATTTTCCTCATAAAAATAAGCTTTTACAGTTAATATTTAATTACTTCAGGCATTATTTTGGCATTACATTATATGAAAAATGTCTTCCGTTTTAACTTCTATTCCCCAGGCCTGTATGCAGAAAATGGAAACATGTGACATGCTCGAATTGGAGCAGAAATTAGTGGATGCTGTAAATTATGTTGCTTTCCTGATAGAATGTGTCAGTTTTTCGCCAGCAGACATTCGCCTGAACAGTAATGTTTTTCAATGGTATGCACGAATGCCAGATATCTTTGAAGAGCACAGAAAGATAATTAAAGAAAAAACAGATCAATTTCAAGATGGTCTTAAGGTTTGTAATGACAGTATTTTTAAAATCCTTGAGCTACTAATTTTGAATGGCATATAGGACATGAAATAATGAACTGAACACCCTCTTTTATTTTCCCATATATTTTAAAAAGAAGTTTGAAGTAGATGTTTTTATATTATTCTTCATATTAACTAATTTTTGCCTGCTCTACATTCATTTGCTTTTCACATATCCACGAGTACTGCAAGACAAGTCACGTCTCAGTTTTGCACTCTGAAAGCTCTTTTAGTTACAGAGATACCAGTGATGTTGATGAAAGTTGTCTGTATGTGAAATAGTAAAATCAAGATAAATCCTTTAAAGACATGTACATGGCTTGATTTATGCACATGAGCAGTCCCTTTGGAGTCAATGGCAGTATATGAAATTTCTGTGATAGCTCAAAACAAAACTGCATTAATTTCCAAGTGTGATTTTGCTGTTATGATAATGTCAAATAATGCAATTTTATAACATAAGTTCACCTTAATTCAGGTTTGTTTTATTTGTTTTTATTTTTCAATCTCTTATACTTTACATGTATTTTATCTCTGTTAGAATTTTTTATTATATTTACTAGGCTTTTACAGTACAGTTTGTTGTATTATCTAAGTGATGGGATCTCTCCACAAGGATTGCTAATTACTAGGCTGCTGATCTGTTACAGTTATGTAACAGATACTGTTATATGCCTGTATAGCTGTATGCTTCAGTTTTCTTGTGCTCTGTAGTCTAATCATCCTTTTGTCTTAGATCATACATATTTTGAGATAGTGAGCTTCTATGTTTATGCAATATGTTTAAAGAAGTAGCTGGTATTACTGTCACTGATTTCTCTCACATCCAGCAATAGGACTCGTCAGAATGGTTCAAAGCTACACCAGGAGAGGATGGCCAAACACTGGAACAGGCATCCTAGGGAGGTGGTTGATGCCCCAAGCCTGTCAGTGTTTAAGAGGCATTTGGACAATGCCCTTAACAACATGCTTTAACTTTTGGTCATCCCTGACTTGGTCAGACAGTTGGACTAGATGATCATTGTAGGTCTCTTCCACTGAAATATTCTATTCTAAAGTGCAGTGTGAGATGTGTTGTAAATAAATGTGGAACGTAGACTCTGTTACTGTGAAATATGTTATTGCTTTGTATGGTTTGATGCTTGGTTTCAGACATTAATCAATACTGGTGCTCAATGTGAAATACGTGTTGTGGAGTCGTATATGTGAGGAAAAAATTATCCTTGAACTGTGTGGCTTTATGACAAGAGACACCTCTGTCTTGTCAAACTGTTTAGCTTTGTCTGTCATTTTCTTAATTTAATTCCATTATTCTATTTTAACTTGAGATATACTAGGCACTTGAATTTAGCTTTCTATTATTAGCCTGCTGACTATGTCCATCATGGAAAGCAGAAATTTCTATGTCCACCTATATCCTATGACATAGAACCCAAAGTCACATCTGTCAGCCCAGTAAGTCACTGCAGGTAACAATAGGATTCAGGGCAATTTCTGTAGTTTGGGTTGAATATACTCATGTGCAAATATGTTGGATATCTTGGATTTTCTGCAAATATAAGGTGTCCTACTATAGCAAATCAGAATAGTTATTTCTTTTTACAGAAATTTATTGTGATTTTTAAAAAATTATTATGTACTTGCTTGATGTTTAATTAGATACGCTGTGAACAATTTGTTGAGGAACTGAAAAGCTACTCTAAGCAGGTTGAAGAACTTAGCACATTTGGCGATATTCAGGAAGTCAACAGGTATTTGAAGAAAGCTCAAGTGTTAAATACAAAATTGGATCTTGCTGCTGATAAGGTACAGATTATAGTCTAAACTTGTCCAATATTATAAATTGTAAATTTTAATATTTGTGGTATCAGAATCAGCAGTTTAAATAGTAATACAGTTACTGAGATGTGGCAAAATAATTATTAGTTCAGCTATGAAATATTTTTACATGATTTGCGATTTAAACTGGAAACTTACTGAGCACAGTAATTTGTTACTATGTGGTCCTGAGTTAATACAACAGCACTTGGCATAGTGAAAGAGTGGATTAAGTTTATGTATGTTTGCATAGAAATTGTACTTTTATGGTCTTGGAAGTGCAATTCCTGTTGTTCTTTATTACCTCCTGTCTGTTAAAGCCTCCATGGCAATGCAAGTTATAGAGGAATGCCTAGGTACCATTTTAAACCTCTATCTATATTCCTCTATTAACTAGCATGAATGCTGAGCTGTTACTGTTAAAGATTGCTTTAACTGCAGTCAATGGCAGAAATTAGATAATAGGCTGAGTTAGTAACTCAAAACTTAATTTGAAGCTTCTTGAAAACACCAGAAAACCTCCCTAATCCTTGTGGTAATGACCTGGTATCATGGACAGCATTGTTTGTATTTCAGACCTCACTTATGTCTCAACAGATTGATCAGTTGAATTCAGAAGAAGAGGCTTTTGGATGGCCAGTATCTCAGTACCCTCAGCATAAAAACATCCGGAATACTCTTGCTCCGTATCTTCATCTCTATGATATGACTGTTGAATTCAACAGAAAACACAAAGACTGGACAGAAGGATCATTTACAGAAGTGAATCCAGACAAAGTAGAGGCGGATGTAGGAAACTACTGGCATGCACTGTATAAACTAGAAAAAACCTTCCACAATTTTCCAAATGCATTAGCGATAACAAGACAGGTTAAATCAAAAGTAGAGGAATTCAGATGCCACGTTCCTCTAATTCAGGTGATTTGCAATCCTGGTTTGCAAGAAAGACACTGGGAAGAGATGTCAAAAATTGCTGGTTTACCACTGTCTCCTTCTGAGGACTCAAATGTCTTGTCATATATTAACTTGCATCTTGAACCATTTCTAGAAAAGTTTGAGACCATCAGTGAAACAGCCAGCAAAGAACATTCACTTGAGAAAGCTTTAACGAAAATGATTGCTGAATGGGATCAAATGGAGTTCACTCTTCTGGCCTATAGAGAAACAGGAACCCATATTTTGTCATCTGTAGATGATATTCAGATGCTATTGGATGACCACATTGTCAAAACTCAGACTATGAGAGGATCTCCATTCGTTAAGCATTATGAAAAGAGAATAAGGTATTTTTTTTTTTCCTAATAGTAAGTCACCAAGTAGTGTTACCAAATAAGAAATCTTTTCTGCTTAATTTAAAGCATAGGGGCTTCAAATGCTTTTGTTTATCCTCCTTAGGCAGTGACTTAATCTCATTTTAAAGGGCTAAAGCTTTTGTCTCATGTCAGGTATGCATTATTTAATCCTATAAAGCTGATTTTTACTTTTAATTAATGATATGGGAAGTGCTAATGCATGGGAGAGGTTGGTAACATTACCTTTGTTTTACCAGATAAAACATATCTGAGGTGTAGATGGAAAGGTAGTAGAATAAGAGAATATAGTAAATTTTCTATCTAAATTATATAGCTACTGAATCTTTTAGCTCTTCCACAATTAAAAATGTTAGGATTTATGTAGGGGAGATGAAGAAAATGGAAACAAGACAAATTTCATGGAAGTTATGAAAGGTTTTTTCTTCCTAATGCAGAAAATTAAATTCCAAAACTTAGCATTGCATGTTAAAAATTCTGTACTTCCATCTTTGAGCATAGGTTTTAATCTGATTTTGTCCCTTTTTTTCAATAAAAACATAAAAGCTTTACTTGCTTCTTAAATCTCCCAAACATAGCAATATTGTGGAAATACAAAAATATTTCATCTGAAGTTTGGCTATAATTATATAGCTATATAAGTACCTCCAAACTCCCATTAACCTGCAGAAATGCTATTTTAGAGTTCAGCACATATTCAATAAATATGAATACATACTTACATGTACGTATATGTATGTTCCGGTAAGTATTAATTCTCTAATTATTACTGTACTGTAGTATAAGAGTTCTGTCTTTATTAATGTAAAATGGTAGGTTTTGCCTACCTACTTAAAAAGAGTAAGCATGCCATGATAAATTAATCAGAGTTTTTTGGTGACTGACAGCAGTTGTAATAATACAAGGTATTATTATGTCAGTCTTTGAGATCTAGGTGATTACACTATGATTGCTTTCTCAATAACCCAACAAAGCATGTAGAATTCTGGACTACTGACAGGTATTTTTGGTGTAAGCAAATTAACCGACCTACCTAACTTTCCTCTTGGAAAGCTGCATTTTTCTCTACCTCTTGGTAGAAGCAAAATCACCAGAAATGAGGTACCAATATGCAAAACATGACAGAGGGACTTTGGGTAGAATAGAAGGCCCATGTAAGCAAAGCTGTTCTTCAGAATCTGAGACAGGTAAATGAATGAATGAAGAAGTTAGGTATGTTTTTACATGCATCATTTTACAGAGCTCAGTGCAGCTCACGTATGAGTGCCTGTTGAGAAACTTACAGTACATTTATAAAATACATATTTTAATAGTATGCACTTTTAGTAATAATTTTACCTGTACTGTCCAGTGGTATGAGAGTTGTAAAAAATTATACTCACTGTTTTTGTACAGGGAAGAAGAATATATGTACTTGTTACAGGATTGTAAATAGCATTTTATTTTTATCTTTTTTTTTTTCAAATTGCTTCTGTCAATGAATTAGGAATACCAATGACATTAGAGAACTGATAATATCACATCTGTCGGTGAGATAATACGAAGTGTCAGATGGTGGTATTAATAATTTTAAAACAATGCAGAAAAGTTTAGGAGACAGGAAAAAAATTATAGACTAAAGGATCTTGAATTTTTGGCTATCAAAAGAAAAAAATTAATAGCTAAAGGATTATAATATTGTGTACCAGTAGTGGTGTACAGTAATGCTGAAGGACTCTAATCTGTCAGACAAATGTTCTCAACATCCACATTTGAAATCTGAAGTCAGAAATAAAATGTGACTTAACCATTTTTTTTGTCAAGTATTTACTCTACTACTTGAAATCTTTTAATTAAGACCACATGTCTTTTTAGGACAATGTCTATATATTTTTGGTTTAGTAGTTTAGTGTCTTTCTTTTGCCATCTCAGCCTGTCTATCCTAACAAACGGTTATAAATAGTAGTCTGGGCTTTGGTATATGCTAGAAACCAGATTGCATAACTAAAGTTAATTTGCCTACAGATACTTTTATATGTTAAAGTGTATACTATGTTTATTCACTGATACTGTTAGTCTATTTATTGAAGTAATCTAGTTCATAAAATCCTACAATCAACCTTATGGGTGATCCAGTTGCAGAGATTAGTGTGGACTTTGTTATAAAGGAAATCAGGCTAGGTGAATATGATATTCTGCTGAAATCTTAAAACTTACACCTGTTGCACTTGCTGCTGAATATGCAAATTGCCAAAAAGATCTTAGTGTGCTGGAAATGTTTTACTGGAAGCATCAGTTAATGCATTTGAACTAATGCTATTTTATAGGGAATGGGAAGGAAAACTGTTGTTCGTACAAGAGATCCTAGATGAATGGCTGAAGGTTCAGGCTACTTGGCTTTATTTGGAGCCAATTTTCAGTTCTCCTGACATCAAGGCTCAGATGCCTGAGGAAAGTAGGCGATTCAGTAGTGTGGTTAAGACGTGGAAAGACTTAATGAAATCAGTTTTTCAGGTAAGTACTACTGTCTTAAGAATACAGAGGGAATTTGTAGTATGTGCTAAAAAAAAAAATTGCTTCTGATAACACAGTAATCTGTTTTCTGTTTCATCTTATCCCCCTTTCTTAGATTCTTTTAAAAATTATTTTGCAGAACTGTTTCACATAGAATCATACAATTAATCAACTGGGAGGGGCCACTGGAGTTCTGTTAGTCTAACTGCTTTCTAAAAAAAGCAGCACTTTTGCCACACTACATCAGGTCAGCCACAACTTTGTTTAGCTAAATGTCAAAAATCTCCAAGGATGGAGATTTCTTACAGATTTTCTCCAGTGACTTCAGTGCTGCATTATCTTTCTAGTGAATGATTTTTTCCCTAATGTCTAAGCTAAACCTCCCAAGCAAATATTTGTAACTCTTGGCCCTTGTTGCCCAGCTGTCACTGCTGAGAAGTTGGCTTTGTTTTTTTTCAATTGCCCTTTGTGTAGTTGCTGGCTACAGTTAAATTCTACCTTAATTTCCACTTCACCAAGCTGAACAAGTCCAGCTCTCCCAACCTTTTCTCATAGGCCGTGTGCCATTCTGGTGAACAAAATGAAGCAGCATACAAAAAAAAGTAACATAGTAATGATGATTCTGGCACTGTAGGTCAATTGACATGAATCAATGAAATTTTACACGGATTATTCCTTTTGAAAAATGCTGTTTATTAGCATATTGAATTGTAGAGACGCCTCTATAATTGTAAACTGTTTAGATATTTAACTTGCTTCAAAAGTACTATTCTGATCTACTTTAAATCAGTACATAAGGCAGTTGTCAGACATGATCACTGCACACATCTGGCAGTTCAAAAGGTTACTGTCGTTCCAGTCTGCTTCTTATTTGACCCTTACTGTAAGTTATCACTGTTATTAGGATCAATTGATGAGATTATATAAATGCTCTTCGCTTCAGTAGCTAGATGTTCTCAGCCTTGGATCGGGTTAGATTGGCTGTCTTTGCCAGCCTAACTGGATGAAGAACACTCCTACGATCTCTTCTGCTGGGTCTGCTCAGAGGCCAATAACTTCTAGCAAAGAGGTGGTACTATTAAGGGAAGAGGTAACATCTGAAACTGGCACAGCTTCTTCGGTAGTTACGTGATCAATGGTCTGAATGCATTGCTCTACAAATTCTGTTCTTCAGGGAGTAGTCAGGTACCTAGTAATTCTGCTAATCCTATTATGTAATCCTTGATTTTTATAATGATTAGAGAAAACTGCATGCATTCTGAAAAAGCTTCCTCATATCAAGGACATTTCTAGTAGGATGTTGCATTTTTACTAATTTTTTTAACTGGACTTACTAAACTATTCAACAGACTTGAGAAGACTTATGGGGTCCACTGTTTTCCAGGGTCAGGACATAAGATTGTCGTTAGAAGGAAAAAATGAGAAGCTTTGTTTTCATCCGTCTCATGCCTTTGCAGAACTTTCAGAGATCCATTATGTCATTAGGACAAATGCTAAAATCTTCACTCAGTCTAGAAGTTTTTGGTCTGAGATCTTTCCAGATTGCAGATATAGTCTTAATGTGGGAATACACAAAATGTGTAGTATAAAAAAAAAAAAGCTTCATTTCCTAGCAATTCAGCTTGATCACTTGTTTTTCATTTTTTAAATCTAGTTATTCTTTTTCCCCCCTCTGTTTTTCTCCCTCTGTTTTACACTCCTCCCCACCTTTTTCTCTCTTTTTCTTTCTTCTGATTTAGCAGAAAAATCAGGAGTTTATCTCACAGAGTTGTGAAATCTAGTATTCTCTAGTATATCTAGAAATATCTGAAATAATAGTCATATGGGGAAAAAATTGTGTAAAAATAGAAAAAGGCAAGAATTTCAGAATTTTGTTGAGTATTATGTTTCTGAACATTGTTTGCTGAATGACAGGAAAGACATGGACCTGTTGGAGTGGGTCCAGAGAAGGCCACAAAAATGCTCAGAGGAATGGAACACCTCTCCTGTGAGGACAGGCTGAGAGAGTTGGGGTTGTTCAGCCTGGAGAAGGGAATGCTCCAGGGAGACCTTGCTGCAACCTTCCAGTACTTAAAGGGGGCTTATTAGCAAGAAGGGGACAGGCTTTTTAGCAGAGCCCGTTGCAATAGGAAAAGGGGTAATGGTTTTAAACTAAAAGAGGGTAGATTTAGGCTAGACATAGGAAGAAACTTTTCATGATGGGGGTGCTGAAACACTGGCCCAGGTTGCCCAGAGAGGTGGTAGATGCCCCATCCCTGGAAACATTCAAGGGCAGGTTGGACGGGGCTCTGAGCAACCTGATGTAGTGGAAATGTCCCTGCTCACTGTGGGGTCGTTGGACTAGATGACCTTAAAAGGTCCCTTTCAACCCAAAGATTCTGTGATAAAATCTTCTAATTTGGATATTCAGTGCTAATGAAATATGAAGTATGTTTTGAATGTGATATATGTTATCGCTGGCAGAAAAAAGAATCATCTTGTGTTTGTACAGGAGAGTGTAAACACCAGAATAGAAGTTTAACAATCTAAAGTTGATTTTGGCTATACAAGTAGGTATTATTTTCCAGAAGATGGCGCACTCTTTCCACAAATGCAATGTTTGAATTTCATGGCTTAAAAAATGCTCTTCCCCAGTCTATATGAATGGTCTTTCTTAAAGCATAAAGCTAACTTGAGTCTGTCTGTGCTTTTTTGCATTTATATGCTATTGTCTTATAAAATTGCCGTGTGTTATGAAATGTCTTTATTTGCTTAGCTTTTCATCATGAATTTGAATAATCATATATTATTCCTTAATTTTAGATATCTAATTTAAGCACTGCACATTAATGAGGGTTAAATTACTTAGGGGTTAAAAAATCTAGGATATGGAAGATTTTCTGTCTTTGTGAGGAAGAAAGCAAAAACAAAAAGGCAAGAAAAATAATACAAGAAAAAAAATCCTAGACTGCAACCTGTGATAATGTTAAAAATTCTATTTAGAAACTAGAGCTAGTGATGGTCTTTTAACAGGGTACTCAAGCTATTTTTATGCACTTGATTTATACTATTTTCTAGATACAGGTGTTTCCCCCTAATTGACATTGACAGCATCACTGACAAAGTAAGTTACACTGATGTTTTGAATAACCAAGAATGATGGCATTCCCCTTTTTTCTTCATGCCTTAGCAGAACTGTAAATAGGAAATCTGTGTTGAAGCATAATTTTTTTTTTTTCCTAACTTCTTCTCATATGAAAGAAAAAACAGGCAGGAAGAATCCCATTTATAAAACTAACACCACCCTTTGATTTGCTTTACAAGTTGCACTTACTCTATATGCTGATGATAAACATGCTAAGAAAGGGAACAAAAACTCTGTTGACAACGTACAGTTATACAGTTGTCTGTGCAGTAAAAACTGTTTATAAAACCAGTTACAAACTATGTTTGTATGCTGACAGCTTAATTGTCTATGTATAGATTAAAAGTATATTTAAGTTATTCAGTTTGTTCTGGTTTGGTATTATGCAAAAGGCAAGTAGCGGAAGGTAAACGTATTTCATGTACAAATGAACATTATGATTATTGTATTAGGGAGGTGCACCACCATGAAGATCAATTAGATAAACATATAATTCTGGTTGGGTTTTTTTTTTCAGTAGATTGGAAATGTATGTGTAACGTGAGTCGGGAATTGAATCAAATCTGAATGCACATTGCAAATAATTTAAAAATGTTACAAGTTTTTGAACAGAAACTGAACTTGGAATTTATTATTAAATTCTCCAAACTGAAGCTGAACAGCAGTCAGATTGCTGGGTCAGCTCTGCCTTGTCACCTTGTGAGGGGTTTGTTTCTCATAGATACCTTTTGCACCTTCTGGGCTTTGCAAAGCAGTCCAACCTGTATCTCCTCATCTGTCCCTTGCAACATGAGTCACCCATGCTTCTGCTCTGTGAGACTGTGTTGTTCTGCAAACCCTATCAGGAACTTTTCCTAGTGGGACATTCTGTATTTGTAATGGGCTCTGGCAAAACTGTTCCTAGTCGAAATAGTCTGCATACTACTTTGATTTCTGCTGTCCATTGTTGGAGTATTCCTTGTTATTACTATCAGCAGTTCTTACAACCCCTTGGTAGATTGACTAGTCTGGAATTTTCCTTACTGATCTCTTTGCTGTTCCTTATGGTTGGTTATACCTGTGTCTTTTTTTATATTAATCCTGGATATGTGTTCTATGTTGTGTGCTTACAAGTGCAGACTCACTGAGCAGAGCAGGGGGGACCTAACTGACTAATGTTGACTAACTTTTCTAGTTAGCTCTGTTTCCATCTCACCTATGGTCATTCTGGCCCCATTCAAATTCCTGGGAACTTCATTTAATTTGAGAGGTTACTTTGGAAAGCACTATATATCTTAACATATATTTTGTCATCTACACTGTATACAAATATAAGAAACTGAGTGTTTATCCAATAATTTCTCTTGACAGGTGTTATTCAGCTACTATGGTAAAAATAAAAAAATATATAATTTTTTTAATATTCTTAAAGCAAGCATAACTTTCGCATTTTGCTAGTAAAAAATCTTTAAACGTGTATTTGGCTAGTAAATTTATTAGGATCAGAGAATACCTTATTTTAAACCACATACCAGTTAATGTTAGCACTGAGGTGTCAGCTTGCCTAAGTACAACTTTGCCATCTCAATACTTATAATATTGTGTATATATTTATATATTTTGTAGAGAAGGAAAGACTTCTTGCATTGAACTCTGATAGATCTACTTAAAATGTGTGACTGCATTGTTGTCATAAAAGTACACTCTTAAAAACCTATCAGAATGTTTTAATTGTTCATGTTGCTTAATTATATAATCCAGTTGAATAGCCGGTGTAAATTGATGTTGCTCCAACAGAATGATGGGAGTTGCGCTGTTTCATGAATTGATCCTGTGTTGAAAATTATTTTCAAAAATGATAGTTTGTGTTTTGAAAAATGTATTTTAATGCCAACTGCCTAACTACTTGTCCAGTGAACCCTGGCAATGGTTTGAGTAAAACAGAATTTGAAATAAAGATTCATTTTGCTTAAGTCTTCCTGAAGTGTTTTGTGGTGATTTACTTGAGAAGGCATTAACATTTTTATCTGGAATAATTTCTTTTCCAGGACAAACATGTACTGACAGTAGTAATAATAGACAAGATGTTGGAAAAACTGCGGAAGTGCAATGAATTTCTGGAGCTAATTCTCAAGGGACTTAATGAATACCTAGAGAAGAAGCGCCTGTTTTTCCCCAGATTCTTTTTTTTATCTAATGACGAACTCCTTGAGATTCTTTCAGAGACCAAAGATCCTACTAGGTATGGTAATATTTAATAGATGTATTTGTGACTCTCGGCACATTCAGATAGTCTTCTCATGGTGTTTCTTTGAGCCCAGAACTCTCTTTTTCCTCACTGGCAGTTACAGTATTAAGTATCTACTTAGTTAGATTTTACAATAACTGAACGCAGAGTAATTTTTAATATGGGTAGTTTAAATAGTGTTCGGTTTTCTAAACTAGGAACCCTTCTATACACTGTTTTTCAGAAGACTCAAAGTCCGTATAGTAATTCATGATGAAATTAGCATACCTGATTTTTCACAGTAGAAAACTGAATACCAGATGGAACTTGTATATCACTGACTTGAGTGCTAATTAAAGTATTTCAGAAGTCTTTTGCCATGTTTTAAGTCTCTCTGGGTTTTCTACTCCCCAGCCTCATTCAGGATTAGACCACAAAAGTGTGGCTCAGTGTAAGTCCTTCTTATACTGAGTGGAATTAACTCTACAAAGATTCCTGAAGAAGTGATCTTGTTAAGGAATATAGCCTTTGCTATAAGCAGAGGAACTGCTGTTTGATTCCCAGTATGCAGACTTGATAGTCTGAGTGAATGCAGTGCAAGGTCATGCAAAAATAAGAATGAAAATAAATAATGAAATTCCAACTCAGTCACAGAGAAATAGTCATACATTGCAATGAACAGGGCAAGAGATCTTGTGAGGAGAAAGATCTTAAAAAATATATATTTTTAAATTTATTACAAGCAATTGTGTTAAGGTTGTGCTTGGTTGCTTTACTCAAATTCATTACTCTTTACTATAGTTTGCTGGGAAGGTATAAATAATGGAATTTTATGTACTCTAGGGGGCTTAGCAGTTGAAGAAAGAATACTTGTTTATCATTACTAGTTTATATGTTACAGAGACTATAAGTAGTATTTTACATCTTTAAACTGATCTTCAAAAAATACCATAGTAGGCATCTTGCAGGGGGTAGTACACAAGAATTGTTGTTGAGGATAAACTTACTTTTAACAAACTTAAAATGATCTTTTAAGTAAATTGTTCTAAAATAATTAAAAAAAAAATCGGTAGTTTGGATCTTCTTTAGTATTGGCAAGAAAAAATTGTCAGAAGCTGTTTAATAGTAGTTTTGTTTTCTAGAGTACAACCTCACTTGAAAAAGTGTTTTGAAGGAATTGCAAGAGTAGAATTTACTGATGTATTGGATATTACACACATTAAAAGTAGTGAAGGAGAGACGGTGGAACTCATAGAGACAATCTCAACATCAGAAGCTAGAGGTCAAGTTGAAAAATGGCTGGTTGAACTGGAGGCAGCTATGCTGAAGTCTGTCCACAGGGTAACAAGTCCTAACCTCTTATTTTCTAGGCTAATATCGTTCAGCATTGATTTCTTCAGTAAACATTAACATATACTGGAATCACTTTTTATTCTTTCCACCTAGCATGAACATCAAAACAAGTCTTTAAAGTTTATACCTTTTTTTTTTTTTTTAGTTCTGGTGTCAATTTCTGGTTGTGAAATTCTCTAAAGTTCTTTAAAATTAAATAGTAGAGTCAAAAATGTTTGCGACAAGGATTCTTTTGCCACAGATTTTTCCACAGTTGATGTGGTATTAAGAAACAAGATTAAACTGAAAGATTGCCCATGGTTTTTTTTAGTGTTGCTCTTACTCAAGACCCTTAACTCTTTAGATTGTATCATTCTAGGCTTTCTGGTCTCTCATCATTGTGCCGTATACTTAACCATCTCTGTCGTCTTTTTTGTGGTCCTTTCCAATGTCAAGTGAGGTAATTAAATGTGCACAAACTTTCCCTGATGCTGTCTTACAGTACAACAGTTTAATTATTGTAGATATATCAGTACAGGAGAAAGTGAATAACCTCAACTATTTGGTGCGTATTAGACATGGACAAACTGAGCTGCATGAATAAGAAATGGTTAAGCACCATTTGTCTGCATTTAGCTTTGACTACAGGACTTCTATGATAAGCTAAGAGAGATAACATTTGCATAGTTTTAATGTCAATACAGACACCTTTTCCCCTCATAGATGTATTTTTTAATTGATGTTATTGTGCGTATAGGTTGTTAAAACCAAGAGGCTTGGAACTGCAAAACAAATGGCAGATTTTCACTCAGGTAGTTTACACTGCTTGTCTGAGGAGCCATCTAAATTTACTGAGGAGTTTGTTGATAGTAAGACTTTATTATTGCTTGAGTTTTGTTAATAAAAGGAGAATAACCTGTTGGTATACACTGGAAGTTTTTCCAGTGCAATTTGTGATTTCATTGGGGTTATCCTTGGGTGGTGCTAGAACCAGGTTAATCATTCAATTATTAGAAAACACACTTGAAGTTAGATATAAGTTTAAATTATATGATCTGCAAAATTAAAAGATCTCAGTTTTTACTAGAATGAATAGGTGAAAAAACTTTCAGTTTGGGATATTACTTCTAACTAAATTGTATTTGTACTTGTTTTCTAGTTTCATTGTAAACGGAGCTGGAAAATTTTAAGTATCTGATGGCAAGAATTATTTTAGAATGTGTTGTAAAATCAGTTCTCAGAAATTTTGTGTGATCACTTGGTTCATTTGACATTTTGTGTGTGTGTGTTTTTTTTTTTAGCTTCGTTGAGAGATTTTCTTGCAAGATGTCAGTATTAGAGATGAATTTGAGGCTGAATCTAGATGCTGCTTTATTTTTTTTATTCTCAATAATACAACCTAACCTAAATTAATTCTAAAGCTGAACATTACATGTTTTCCTATGTAGTTATAGTGTGCTTTTTCCTTTCTAGGTCATTGGGGATGCACTTGAAGCTTATCCAAAAACTCCACGTGTTAATTGGGTAAGAGAGTGGCCTGGACAAACAGTTCTTTGTGTGTCCCAAACTTTCTGGACAATGCAAGTACAGTTGTCTATTAGAAATGGCCAAAAGGTAAGAATATTTTAAAATTAAATTTATGTCAAATGGACACAATGCAGTAGTAAATCAGAACTATGGTAATAACCTTTTTCAACAAATAGGTGTTCAATGTAATAGTTAATCTTTTGAGTATCTACTTTAAAGATCTAACTGAAATGTGATCCTTGAAAGACTTCGAAATTAATATTTCCTTTTTGATATAGGCATCAATGATTCTGCACTTTGTCAGAGTGGTGTTCTATGCAGTTTAACATGTAGATTACATGTTTCTGTGAAAGCAGCCCAGTGGTGTATTCAGGTGTTATGGACTAGTATAGCTTGTCTGTCTGCCTCTGGTTCAGAACTCTTAACATAACGTTCATTAATGTTTAGTGCTTTCTATGAACATGGGCTAGGACTAGCATTAGAAGATATATACCATCCTGACCCTTGTCAAACAATTAATATATATGCCTGACTGGTACAGAATTTATAAACTGTCAGCTAGTGCTAGTGGGAATAAAGGTACTTAAGGCATTCAATCAAGATTCAGGGTATTTGTTTTGAAGAACCTTTCTTCGGTTTGTTCCTAAGGCATAAATGCTCTCACCTGTTGTATTAGAATTGCCACCAATCAGATGAGGCAACTAGACTTTCATTCTGTGGTGTTTGGACAGAAAGAAACACCAAGTTTTTCACAGTTGTATGTAAAGTTATAACTTTGTGATACTTCATGATACTTTGTCGTCTTTTCATTCCTATTTTTTGCAGTGACATGGTATCAATTGAAAGTACTACTACAGTATTGTGGTTTTGGATTCTCCCTGTTCATATATAGCTGAACTGTGCCACAAACATAAAGTTAATTCTAATCTTTAATCCATATATGGAGCAATATTTTAAGGCTGTATAACATTTTCTGCTTATTCACAAGTTGAAGCAATGGCTCCTGTTAATAGTGACTTTTTTGAGCAGCTGCATTCTTTACATGCAAGGAAAAGAAGCTTCTGAGTGTCTTGGAAGCCGGAATTAAAGGAAGAAGAGGACATTATCTGCTAATACAAGGAGTAAATCTTGCAACAGATCTGAAGATTTGAAAAAGATTTGAAAATATTTTCTTTTCACAGTCATAAAGGAGATCCTCAGTTTCCTGGGGAAAGAAATAAGGCTTATACATACGCTGCACCATTTATCCTCAATTGGTGAAAGACTTTCAGGAAGGACAGACAGGAATTCTAAACTTAGAGATTCTAGATTTAAAAAAACCAAAACAAGCCAACCTTGCCGTAATGAGTATGTGATTAATGCTCTTAGTGAATAAAAGAGGAAGTTAAGCAAGGGTTAAATTAATTTGCTTTTGGGAATGTTTGTTACAGAATTCTGAGCCTAGACAAAAGCGCTTGTGCTGGTCTCTATCAAGCCTTTTCTGTATGTGGGCATGCAGGGAAGCCTGTCTTTCCTGTAGCTTTCACTCAAATTCTGTTGTAGTGGGAATTCTGCTCAGCTGGCTTCAGCCGAAGAGTCTTCGTTCTGCTGTGGAAAGGGGTTTCTATGTAGTGAAGCAGTGGAGAGGCATTTGCATCTCCTGACAATCTGTCACAAATCTGTGTCAGGGAGAAGAACTCTGTGTCTTACAGCCTTTGATATTCTTTCTCTTTTCCATTCCTGTCTTGCATACTAAAGCATAAAAAACATGACAGACAATCAGTGACCGTGTGAGAGGCCAGAAGTACTGCACTCTGCCTGAAGCACTTCAGTGTTTTCTGGGACAGGATGCCAAGTCACTCAATATAAAAAATGTATTCACACATACATGCACATGCATATACACACATGCTCCCTTTCAAACTTTTTTGAGTTAATTGTTTCCACCTAATAACTGTTGTACATAAATCAAACGTGCAAATTTCTTATTAAAACCAAATAATGAACTAAGATGCTGTATAAAACCAAAGGTGTTTAATACATTTTGGTAGCACTGTCTTGTGGACCACATACGTTCTCAGTGAAATATAGTCATATGGTCAAGAAGCATAACACCAAGGAATGTTACTGACATGGGAGTTGAGGACATATCCTGTGCCTCAGCTGATATCTCAAGTTTGCTGAGGAAAGCTTGGTGGGTTTATATCCCTGACTTGAGTGACATATTTCAGATTTTTTCCTAGTCAGAACTTGTAATGCAACACTGTAGAAATTGAACTGCTTTTGAACTCTGTTTTTAATGCTTTAGTCTCATAAATAAAAAGAAGTCATACTAAGCAGATGATTATCCAAAATCCAAATGCTTGGAAAATGACTAGCTGAGATGAGAGACCTCAAAATCATCATAATCTGTTGAGGGTTACCAGAGCCAGTGTGTTTGGAGAGGAACAGCAGGCTAGCAGGGAGAAAAACCTAAACCAGACATAGGTAAATTTTTCTCCAGACAAACAGAAGCCATTCCTCTGTAGAAACATGCTTTGATGTGAGTGTATTACTAAGGTTAATTCCCACTTTTTTATTTCAATTCAGTAAGGCACTTAATTGCTTCTAAGTACTGTCATGATACAAGTGCTTTCCTTAATTGGCCCTTTTCTGTTTACCAGCAACTTATTAGCCTGAAGGAAACTATCAATGACTGTGTGAAAGAAATAATTCAGCTAACAGAACAGTGACTATAACCAGAAGTCAATGAACTGAAAAATTGTAGAAAAATGCATTTTCCTGTTAAATTTTTGCTTGGTAGATGCTGTGGGACATAAAGGTGTTTTTCTAGTGATACAGTGTCCCTTAACCGTAGAAAGTGTGTTGCATACATGTAAGTAGATATTTGAAAAATGTTTGAAGTGTGGCATTTTCTTTTTTTAATGTGAAATGTATAAAAAAATAAGGACTATTTCCTGTGTTCCAGGAAGAAAGTAGTGTATGCTGTTTTATTTCTGAATACGTATCATTGACATTTTACATATGGTTCTGTAAAAGTAGTAAAAAAACGCAGAAACAAACCCCTATTGAACTACCAGTGAATGAAGGACATAGTGCTGCTATTATAGTGAGAAGGAACTTTTTAATACAGAGAAATAAAAGTAATATAAGAAAAAAATAATAATGATGCCTTAGACTAGACATGCAACTTTGTAACTTGTAAAAATTTTTGCAGGCACTAGAGGATTTTCTGGAACAGAATAATAGACAGATTGAGGACGTTGTCACCTTGGTGCGAGGAAAGCTGTCTAAGCAGAATCGAGTGACGCTAGGAGCACTTGTTGTGCTTGATGTTCATGCTAGGGATGTTCTTGCATCTCTAGTAAGCAAGAAAGTCAAAGATGAGAATGACTTTGAATGGTTAAGTCAGCTTAGGTACTACTGGGAGGTAAGTGATACCTCTCAATCCTATTAGAAGGTAATTTCTGTTCACAGTTTTTCAATTTCTGCTTCCTTGCTGACACAGAGAATAGTTCACTACTATGAGAATTTCTGCTGATAAGAGAATACCTATAACAAATCATTTTATGGATTGCTAACTAGAATGGCCAGTAGCCAGATGCAAACAGTTTTTAATTAAAATTACTTTTTTCATCACTGCTGAGTTTCAGTACATTTGCTGAATTTGCAAGGGGTGTTACAGACAAAAACTGTTCACTCAAAGACTATATTTTGGTTTTCTGATTCTGTATATAAAGAATGCTATAGGGATGACAGTTTTCAATTAGAAGTTTTAATCTGACTTACTGTCAATATAACTTGTGCATTACATTTGTTGGAGAAATAACTATGTTTATACTGGATAGTGGCAGGATACAATATTTTACATTCATCAGGACAACATTTCCCATAATACAGAAGATATTGCATGTGAAATAATAAAAAAAAATACATAGGGATCATACATTGCCATACAGTCATCAGATTGACCATAACTACGGCTATTGGTCGTGATTACTTCTGTTTACCTTTTAGAAAGTCTGTTAACTTTCAAAGTAGCTGCACAAGACAGTTTTACTCTGCAATAGCTTAGTAGAATCTTTTTTTAAATAACAGTTAATGTAAAAAATGCTCTTTTTGTGTTGATACTTTAGTATATATTAATTGGCAATTTTGTTTTTTAATATGAGTCACATTGAAACTAGTGTCTCAGAGAAATCATCAGTCTGCCATGTAGTTGTTTCTAACAGCATTGGGCCTGTTAAGGGACTTGAGAAATAGTGTTGAGTTGTGGGGTTTTTTTAAATGTATTTAATCTATAAAATTAATGCCTTATTTCTTAGGAAGGGCATCTACAAACAAAGATGATCAATGCAGGACTGAGGTATGGATATGAATATCTGGGCAATACCCCTAGGCTGGTTATTACTCCACTTACGGATAGATGCTACAGGTAAAACTGCAGGTTACTAAATGTATTGTATTAGCAAGAATTTATTTAATTGAGATATTTTAATTAGTCCTGAGAACATGACTCCAGAATTGTATTTTTTATGTTCTAGGAGTCATAATTAGAATGGGATTAATTTCTTTTGGTGGATTAGAATTGCTCCTGTATTAATATTTTAATTTAAATTTGTGATAAATTCAATCTTTTGTGACACTGTAATTAATGATAAATTACAAGGAGATTTAGATATAGAAGTTGGAAAGTAAACTATTCTCTATTGTGATCTTCTAGTAAACTTCATACGTTACAACACATTTGTAAACTACAGCTGGCCAGAAGCAAGTGAACTGTACCATCATAGGAAAACACAGATGTGAAACAAATTTTTAAAAGTTTTTGGGTAAAGATAGAGCAGCTGGAAAAATAACATGAAAATTCATACAATTTTTTTCCCCTGTAATTTTATTTCCAGAACCCTATTTGGTGCACTACACCTACATCTTGGAGGTGCCCCTGAAGGTCCTGCTGGAACTGGAAAAACAGAAACTACAAAAGATTTAGCAAAGGCTGTAGCTAAACAGTGTGTCGTTTTCAATTGTTCTGATGGATTGGATTACCTTGCATTAGGAAAATTTTTTAAGGTTTGGATAAGTCTTGAGGGTCATAGTCTCAATTATTCTCTAAATTATTTTGGCACTTGAAGTGATCTTAAGGTATTGTGAAAGTATCTTTCTCTATTTCCAGGCCTCTAATAATGCTAGTATCGTGCAGATAGGTCTTACCATAAGTAAGTATCCAATCGAGATAGCAAAATGTTTTTTATGTGCTTTGAAAATGAGATATACCATAATGATTTTATTTGCTTTAAATAGATAACATAGATGCCATTTCAATGAGTGCATTTTTAATAGCCGATTGCAAATTTTAGGGGACTTGAGGTTTAATCTAAACTCTAAATAAGCTGCTAAGAGTCATTGTATTATACAAATCAAGCATATATTCATTTTGGTATTAGCCTGAGTAGACAGCTCTGTATTATGAAAATATATCCCTTATAGTCCAGTGTCCTGGTTTGGACTGGAATGATACAAAAATGGAGTAAGTATGCTTTCCTTTCTGGTATTATTGTTAACTTCTGAGTCAGAGGTGGCACTGGAACGACGTAATTTGTCTTCAAAATTCAACATGATGGAAGTTCACCAAAATAAGCTAAATTAAGGGCTTTTGTTTAGAATGATGAAAAAGAAAATCTGCATCTTAAATGGGAATTTTATAATTACTGTTAAAAAAAGCACGAGATGCCATTGGAAGACTACCAGTGCTGCAGAGATGGTACGGTAGCATTTAGGGACTGTATCTCAGAAAATACCTATGAATTAACTAGAACCATAGGAAGAGAGAATTATTCTTTAGTTGCACTTCAGGTAACATCGTATACCATAAGATGCCGTGATGGTGGCATGTTAGCTGTGCAGAGAAGTCCTTATGTTGCTTTTTGTCACTGCGAACCCTGTTAGCATAGATGCAAAAGAAGAGTAGGTTTTCTGGAGGATTGTTTAGTGCTGAAATCTCCCCCCTTGTCCTGTTGCAAAATACTGATTATAAAGGTAGAACATGCAGAATGTGTGCACTTGATAGGCTCTTGGCATAGGACAGAAGAATTAGGATTTTGGATTAGTTTGTACAGTGGTTTTTTTGTTTGTTTTTTTTTAAAAGAAGCAAACTTAGTTTTTTAGAATTTGTTTCAAGAAGAAATTTATCTGGAATGATTTTCTTTAGAAGTTAGTGCTCTGGATCATTGATGTAAGTCCTTTCTTTGCATTTTAAAACTTTTTTCTTTTTGCAGAATTGTTTTGATCGGCATGTCCAAAATAAGTAGTTACCTATTAATTACTCATATGTCTGTCCCTTCCAGGGTTTATTGTGTTGTGGAGCATGGGCTTGCTTTGATGAATTCAACAGGATTGATTTGGAAGTACTGTCAGTGGTTGCTCAGCAGATTTTTACTATCCAAAGAGGTAAACTGTGATTTTAATCATATCTTTCACTTATATATGACAAAGACTTAAGATGCAACAAAACCTGGCCAGCAATGACATTATGTTTTATTTCTCCATAGGCATTAATTCAGGATCTGATTTAATAGTATTTGAAGGAACTGAACTGAAACTGAACCCTACATGTGCTGTCTTCATTACCATGAATCCTGGTTATGCTGGGCGTTCAGAGCTTCCTGATAATCTTAAGGTATGATTAACACTTAACACTTTACTACTTTTAATAGCTAATATATAAAGTAAAAAACAACAACTTTTTGTCAAATATAGTAATTATTAAGAATATTTAATATCCATTACCATCAGTTTTTTATTACACTAGTGTAAAAATCATCTTCTCTCAGAAGAAAAAGAAATTTAAAAGGCTAACTAGACTGAAAAATAGGAGTAAACTAAATTTTACGATGTCAGGAAGTGGTTGCTTGAATCAAGATCTGACTGTCAGGATAAAAAAAAAAAAGTTTAAAAAACCCCATAACTTTGTGTGTTTCTTGGCTAAGCACCTGAAAGTTAAAAAATTAAAAGGAACGCTTTATAGTGTACAAGCAGTGTATAATATCTTAATATTGAATAAAAATGTGGGGACTTGTGGTGTTTTTAATGTACAAGATTTCTATTCTGTTTAAGATTATTATTGAGTGATTGTTACAAGAGTGCTACGTCCTTTCTTGCCCTCTAAATACGTTTGTCCTGTGTCCATAGAAAGAAAAGGAAATCTGAGCAAGTGTCTTGATAAATTAATAAAAAATGTGGAAAAGTACAGTCTTTGTAAATATTTTTCAGAACTGTCTGGGAAGTTTACTCACTAACATGTAGCATGAATGCAAGATTTAAAAATTCTACTTGTATAAATGAAAGAGGATAATTTAAAAAACTTGCTGGTAGAATATGAACAGTAGCAAAAGTTTTGTCTGAAAGTATTCTGATGCTTGTTTGGTAGAACAGTGGTTAAACAGAAGCATAGGCTGCACCTAAACAATGCTAGTAGGAGTCTGACAGCATCAACTTATCTGTGGTAGTTGTATTGCACTCCCCTATTCCTTCTAGACCTTGTGGTATTTTATGTGGTTTTGTTATTAATCTTGAATGAAGACAACCTACAACCATGAATTATCACAATAGAAAATAAAGTATTTCTGAGCATTTATGGAAAGCCATTAAATATATTGTAGTCATTAACTCCGTAGTTAAATTTAATTGGCTGTCACTGTATTAATGAAATAATGAAAAAAGTAGAATTTTTTGTAATTGTAGAAAAAACTTGTATATAATAATGTGGTACAATTTTTTCTGATGTGATTTTTTTCATGTCTGTTTAATAGGCTCTCTTTAGAACAGTAGCTATGATGGTTCCTGATTATGCCATGATTGCAGAGATTGTTCTGTATTCTTGTGGTTTTGTTACTGCTCGACCTCTGTCTGTAAAAATAGTGGCTACATATCGTCTGTGTTCCGAGCAGTTATCTTCTCAGCACCATTATGATTATGGAATGAGAGCTGTGAAGTCAGTACTCACTGCTGCTGGCAACCTGAAGGTAAATAATTTTTTTAATTTTCTTTGTCATGCAATAACTTAATAATGTGTCTCTTTTGTGACAGAAGGTACACTATTCTACACAATGGCAAATAGCTGTTTAACATTTCATCCTTTGATACCTATGAAAATGAAAAGGGTATGTATTGGGGCATAAGCTGAGGAAAGTTAAGAAGAGAGAAAGCTACCAGGCCATTCACCACACCACTTGTCACTGGATGAGGTGCCTGCTAAGTGTGATGATTATTTTTCAAGAATTCTAGTTAAATGCAAATCTACTGAGTTGTTTGGCATGCTGGCCACTGCTTTGCTCTGCTTTTCTTACGAGGTTCAGATGCCTTTGCCATAGTGCGAGAACGCTTTCCAGTAATGCACTGGCTAATATCTGCCACATGTGACTTTGATCACTCTTTTATCTTTAAGAAAAATGGTGTAAGATGTAGTATTTTGTTTTGGCTTCCGTTGTGGATGAATGCATACATTTTACTAAGAAACTAAGCTGTTGGTTTTTTAATTCAGTTATTTTTATTTAGGTAGACTAGTATTTATAATTTTCTTCCATTCAATTTTTTTTTTCAACCTATAATCCTACTATTACAAAAAAACTACCAAACCCAAAATCAGTAACTAAGCTATGGATTGTGGCAAAAGCGGCACATACTTTTTTAGTTTTGTTCTTTTTATAACTTGGGAGAGAGATCTATATGCAAGCTTTTAGAATTTCCACTTTGCTGAAGGCTAAAGTTTTATGTCAAAGAATGGAAAATTATCCTCCTTAGGAAGAAGAGGAATACATCTTAGAAATCAAAAAATCAATGGTTTAGAAAAAAAAGTCATATCAAATTTATAGTAACACCCATTATTAGGCATAAACTAAAGTGAGATTATCCTGACTGTAGAAACCTACTGCAAACACCTTGATATGAATGTATAAGCATACATCTAAAACATACATTGTTATCAGTGGACTTGAACCTGCCAAAATAGTTGCACAGATGCACAAAAGGAAATGTTCAGTAAAACAGGCAAGTTTAACATCTGTTTTTCAAAAGTATAAAAATTAACTAATGTTATTTTTTTATATTTTTTAGCTGAAGTATCCATTGGAAGATGAAGAAATTTTGCTCCTTAGATCCATTACAGATGTCAACCTGCCTAAATTTTTGTCTCATGATTTACCACTTTTTGAGGTAGAAAACATACAGATTTTTAGTAATTTAAAGAGCTTGATAAAAATACTAGTTGATGAAAGTATTATAGAACAGATTTATCAGAGAGATGGACCAAAGACCTTTTTAAACTAGCCTGTAATTATTTTAAAATGTAGTGTTAACTGTTCCTTCCTAGCAAATATAGCAAGCATTTGGGTTTTGATAGTTCAGACCAATGAAATTTTCTGCCAAGTCTACAGCTTGAAATGCTAACATACTATTTTTATATATTGTGTATTCAACATTTCAGAGTGCCTTGCAAGTATTTTTATGAAATAGGTAGGTACTAATAGTCTCCTCTTTATAACAGAAAATTTGGATTTTAATTTAAAACATGTGCAAAACAGTAAATAGATTAAGTGGGTCAGGTTCATTCTTCTTGTGAGTTGATCTCAGTATGGAACTGAACTGAGAAAATGATCTGTAACTTGGTCCCCTGGTTTACAGAATGCACTAACGCAGTCAGTCTGTGTTCTAATATGTGCCGTTTGGATTGGATTTGCAATCTGTTTCTGCAAGATAGGCATGTTTAATATACCTCTGGTTGAACCAGACATGCCCAACACAAATGTGAGCTGTGAACTGTATTAGGAGAAGTTTGCAATCTTTGGTAGCTGTGAGCTTTCTGTGTCCTGTTAGAAAAAGATGAAAGGATCTGGGCTATATACAGATGTTTGGAAACTGTGAAAACATTGACCTTCATGTGTACCTTTATAAACAGTAGTAGAAAGATCTTACTTAGGAAAAAAATTGTTTCTTCATATACAGCCATGGGAATTTGTGTGCAACTGTACACTCACAACATCAAAAACTCTCACAAGTTGTTTTGGATAGTAATAGGTGTATTTTAGCAGTCATAGTAGTGGCAATTGTATTTTCAGTGCATAATATTTATTTTTATGTAATTTTATAATGGAATAAACTGAGGTAATTTCTATAAGAAAACATCCATGGGGGCATGAAAGTAATATGGAAGCTCTTTCCTTCAGGAATTTTAAGGAAAAAGCCTTAGAAATCTGAAGCACAGAAAGGGTAATTTCCTTGCCCAAAGTCATGTGAAAGCATAATGAATTAGAAACTGAACATACATCTCTGGACACTGTTACTATAATCAAAATTCTTCCTAAACTACACACTTCTTCCTGAAAGCAAGTCATGAAGGGAGATATCATATTTTCATAAATTTTTAAATATTGGAGATAAATTTAGAGAAGTTTTCTTGGAAAATTGAAGCATCTTCACTAGTTGTTTCTCTAAGTTTCAGTCTTTAAGAGTAAGTATAGCAATGTTAATAACATAGTGTACAGAAATTAACTCTAAGTCTATTTATGAAGTAATACTATACACTTTTCACTCTCATAAATAACAAATGTATATTCATTTAGAGAAGAAATAGCCTGACACATATTAATATTTTTCTTTTTGGTATATTCCAAAAATAGGAAAAAATTTGTAAGTTGAAACTAGAAAGTATCACATTATCAGCTTGTAAACAACAAAAGAAGGCTAAGAATGTAAGACTAATACACAGAATTAAAGTAGATGATCATGTCAGTACAGAACAGACGCACGTTACAGGATAAAACACCGACAGATGAGCATGACGCCACAATGTCACTGTAGTTAGTTATCTGTTGGGGGACAGATTTAGGAGTCAACACTAAGTTAGGCCTAGAGTATGTGGGAATTGCAATAGTCTAATTCGGGTAGTTCTGGAATAAAGCAGCTTCATTTGAAATTCTTATAGGATACAGAATTAAAAAAATGTAAGTTCAGCAGTAATAATGTCATTTAAAAGTTTAAATATTATTTTAAGAATTATTTCAATTTTTATTATGAGAAATATTAATTTCTTACCTCAATTTATATAGCACGCTTGAGAGAAATGGAAAGCATGCATGTCCTTCCTTATTCATTTTAATTTTGCTGGTTTTGCCTTTGTTATTCAGATCTGCAGTGTAATCAGGTATATCTGGCTGGAGATACACAATAACTCTTCTGTGTTTATTAGGACCATGCAAATGATACACGTTTTCTCTGTCTTGTTTTGCTTAAAACTCTGCTTCAGTTTGTTTTAAGTTATTTATGGTCTGTCCAGATTTTTTGAATCTTGATTTTTAACACTTCAGAAAAGATTTTCCTTTAATACTGTCCTGTAGTATATTGCATTGGGCCTATAATAAAATCTTAGGGCCCTATTGATGGGTTTATTTATAATATCGATCCTGCTCTGCTCGTGGAGAAGACACTTTTGCCCAGCAGTATATACTTATGCTGTGATAGTAAATGATTTCTTTTAATATGGTATTTCTCCATTTCCCCATATTTATGTCGTCAATTTTTTAAGAAGGAAATTATTAATAGATTTCTTTTTTCTCTCATTATCTTAGTTACAGAATCTAGCAGGCATAGAAAGACCATACGCTAGCACAAGTGTATAAATCTCTAATTCTTTAACACAGAGGGTGGGGAAAAATGTGCAGGACATGAATAACCAGTGGAAATTTTACATCAAATGTGTTTCAGACAAGAGAAGCTGCTTACCTTGAACACAGCTTGATATATCTAATCGGGAAATATGATTATTTCATTGGAAAAGCCCTGTTTTTGTCATTTTGTCCCCTGTAAAACATGCCCCTGCTAGCACAGAATGTTAAACATATATTTAAATACATATTTTATAATTTTTAATAAACCAAACACTTTAAGGTCATGATGTGGTATGCTCATTAACATGTTAACAGTGGAAACTAACAGTGCTAAAAGAAAACCAGGGCACACAGTAGAAGGAAATCAACATACCTAGTAACAGGAAAAATGTCAAAATAATGCGATTCTAAGTTCACCAATAATTGCTGTCATTGTAATTTCTAAAGAATATGTTTTATTTTGAATGTTTTTTTCAGTAATCTTTGCTTTCCAAGTTGATACTGCAGGTCTGGCTAATTGAAATGATAGCCCAGAGATTCTTTTTTGCATTTGTTACACCCTCAGTTTATATCTTTCTTGTTTTGTTGTAAGCAAAACTGCAGGATCTTTGCTTTTAGATTTAGATTTCAGTTAATTATTTTTCAGTTATTGAGGAAAAAAGGTAAACGCTTTCTCTACTTTCTAACTGCAAGTTTTATTAACTAATGTAATAAAAGCTAATGTTTATCGGGAAAGAATATGCTTAGATAGTTAATTGCTTCTCTATGTGCCCAGGTAATCATGAAAAAGATACATGAAATAAATATCAATAATAAATTACGAAGTCAGAATTTTGTCTTAGACAAGGGTGACATAAAATTCATAGTTATTTTATTTTAATCAAAATAGTATTAGCTTGGCTAGCATCAAACAAAATTGCTATGAAAATAAGTGTACTTTCCAATTAATTGTTTGGATAGGGTATTACTTCTGATTTGTTTCCGGGTGTGAAGCTACCAAAAGCAGACTACAATGACCTGTTGGAAGCCATCAAAACAAACTGTGATGCTATGAATTTGCAAATGACTGACGTATTTACTATGAAGATCCTACAGATATATGAGATGATGATTGTGCGTCATGGCTTTATGATAGTGGGAGAGCCTTTTGGGGGAAAAACATCTGCATATCGAGTTCTGGCAGGAGCTTTGGGAGACATATGTGAGAAGGTATCTAAACGTATTTTTAAATATTTCTGGTGAAAAATATTTTCAAACAAATTTTATAAACATATTTTAGTATTTATTCTGAATACAGGATTTACTTTAAGGAACTTAAAATTATAATGAAAAGCTAAACAATTTGATTGAGAATTTGTACTTCCAAACTTACATAAGATAGGATGACCCAATTTTAAATACATTTCAGGTGTTTCTACACATGACGTTTTCTCTAAATTCTTTCATTGGATTGGACAAGGACTGAATTAGCTACTTGAAATTTTATGATAAACTGTTTCTTGTGAAAGCTTTATACCAGATTTCAGCTTATTCACATGACAGCTGATGAACTCTCTTTTAACAGAGATTATTCAGTTTAGAATCCAAACAATGCATCTGCCTCATAAACTTATACAAAGTTTTGAAGATTTTCTCTCAGGAATATAATAAACCCATGTAAACACAGAAACTAAATAGTCTTAAGTTTTTATTATTTTTTAAACCAGAGTATTGCAATTTTTCAGGCAAATTTTAGATCTGAAACAAATCCAAGATCTGTTCTGCTAAATGACTTTTCATCTGACTTAGAAGTGGGTAATAATTGTTTTCTGTGGAACACTTCAGTCCAGTAGTATAGCTATACCAAATAGTGCTCAAATTCAAGCCATCAAAATATTAATGTTCCATATGGGATCTCTGGAATCCTGCCATTTGGGCTGTGGAGACTTTTGCAGAATAATCTTATCATTGTTATTGTCTTTATTCTGTGCTCTGAGTACCTCTAGATTCAGTCTAGTCAGATCTGCTAGGATGGAATGTAAACGCAGTACAAGGAACTTTTGTAGTTCTTTCTGAAATGAAGTTCTTAGGATTTGAGACTTGAGACGTGACTGGCTCCCTCTGTGAACTTCAGGCACCCCCAGAGAAAAATAGTAATAACCATGAAGCATAAGTGATTTTCAGGACACTGAATTTCTTCAGGCTGGCTGTCTGGAAACATGCAATCAACCACTTCAGCAAAATTGTTTCATTTCCTTAATGGTGATCTTCAGGCAGACACCTTGTAGTTTTGTGCAGATAGCAGCAAGACTAGACTGGCTAGACTTTCACATTGGTATTGCTATCAAACAAAACTGTACTCTTATGATCATTTATTAAAAGCTGTTACTTAATTACTTCCTGTATTGTAGATTAAATTGTGAAGCTCTTGCTTTAGGTATGCAGGAGAAATTCTGTTCCTGTCTGTCACTCCAGTAAAACAATATTTAACTTTCTGCTTTTCCTTTTAATTCAGTGAATCATCATCCACTCCTTATTTCTGTTTAAGGAAAAAAAATTATGTGTTAGAGTAAGAAATTTTTATCTAATTATTTTCTTCCTGTTAGCTCAGCTTCTCAATCAACTATAATGATTAAGTTAATGGCCATCACACCTATTGGAGCTCCTTCCCTGGCCCTCTGCCCTCCCCCCTCCCAGCTGGTATTCAACTAACCAACAAAATTTCATTCTGATTATGGTAACAATGGATTTTTTGGAAGATTTTTACCATCATGAAGAAAATTTCATTTATCTGAACTGATGTTCTGAGAGCTCTAGCAGCTGTATTGGGACTATATCTGAATTTTATAATTAGGGGGCATTGTGATGAGTAAGATGAGAGATTTATGATGAATGAGGTAAGAAGCTGTCAATAGAACTAATACCAAAGAAAATTGTAATGTACTTGCAAATCTTGAAGACTCTAAATCTAAATTTTTGTCATTGCAACAGTGTTCTGATTTTTTAGCGGGGCAATTGTGACAAAGTTTCTGTACTTAGGTTTTTTTAAATTGTATTTTTGTCATGGTTGTGTGTTTGCTGTTCATGCAGCTTGTAACTCTTTCCAAGAAGATGTTATTTGTTTTCCCCTTTCTTTAAATATTACATTTCCCTCTGAATATGCACTTTGGTGAAACAAGAAAGCATGTTTGAATTATAATTCAGTGCAGACTGTCAGAAAAAGAAATTGTAATCATACTTTTTTATAAACATACTTGTTTCTCCTTTGAAACAATATGATAAAAATGCCTGTATTTTGTATTTTGTGAAGTGAAACAAAGAAAGATTATGTGTGTCTGTGGAAGGAAGGCAGTCAGAACAGGCATGAAATGATGCTGAACTCCTGATTTCTCAGTTCAAGTTCATAAACAATAGGGCTGCTTTTGGAAGGAAAGAGGTTGTTTTCTTAAATCGGGGGTAGGTGTTTCTTATATTTTAAGGCTACAGTAAATAGGTGTTCAAATGAGTGTTTGCACTTTGTCGCTTTCCTTGTAATTCATTCCTGAAGAAAGGTGGTTTTCAGTGACATGATCTCTGATGTGCACAGTATTAAATGTCTTATTTAGTCACAAGGAGAGAAGAGAAGAATCAGTTGAAGTTTAATCAAAAAGTAACATTAGATATCTTTGCATGGTTTAAGTAAAAACAAAAAAAAAAACCCAAAAACCCAAACAAAACACCAAAACCCAAATGAACTTTCTAATGTCATTTTGACATCGATCTTGGAAATTTGCCAAGGCAGTAATATTTATTCCTTAAACATGGAAAAAATGAGATAGAGAGACAAAAGGCTTTAGCCTGTTGTAATCCTTGTAAGTGTAAGAATAGAACTTGTGTCTCTTTCATTGACTGCCTAATGTCCAGTTCACTAACATTAAAAAAAAAAAAATTAAAAATTCAATTTTCATTTATTAAGCCACTGTTCAGTATTAGAATTAGACTTCCAACTACATATGATAAAGTTGCAATAATTGTCTTCAGATATTTGTCAACCATCTTTCAAATGTAGTATGTGTAATGTCTTTCCTGCTGTAAACTGATGAAATTTTTATGAAGATTTAATAATATATGACTGTAAAATTGAAAATAAAACAAATGGCATAATAAATTGCATGTTTGGTGTTAACAGATTTTATTAATTTTGTGTCTTCAGGGGCTGATGGAAGAAAACAAAGTTCAGATCACTGTTTTAAATCCCAAATCCATAACAATGGGTCAGCTATATGGACAATTTGATCCAGTGTCACATGAATGGTCAGATGGCATCCTAGCAGTGAGCTTCAGAGCATTTGCATCTTCCTCAGTAAGTGCTTAACAGACTTAGAGCATTTGGGGAAATGACTTTTCAATTTATACGTTTCAGATTTTAATTCCATGTTGTTTGTACAACCATTGTAGGATTCGTATGCTTAATCATTTGAATGCAGAGACTGCAGTTTGGCTTGATTGTACTGTGCTCCATGCAGAGTACTTTTTGGATGCTGGTGAACTAAGATTTGTGTTTCAGAAGTCGTTATGTGAAGATAAAGGGTGTTTTTGTTTGTTTGTTGTTTATATGTTTGTATAATAAGCATATATTTGTTGTAAATAAACAATATATGTTAATATATATAATTTAATATATAAATGAATATTTAGTCTTTCTACCATATAGTCATTCCTTATTTTGTCTGATTATGGCACAAATCTATGCTCTTTATGTATACGGGCATTTTGACATTTATTTTGGAAGAAACTGCTGTCTTGAGTGTGGCTTGTGGCTGACCTTCCATTAAAGTTCATTGAAATATTTTCACTGAGTGTAAGAAAAGGTGTATCTACCTGACATACTTGACTCTTTGCTAGTGATTGCAGTATCAGACTCTTTACCTCTATAAACTTAAATAGGCTAATAGTATATTGAAATCGATCAGCGTGAAGTTCACCATCTCTAATAACATTTGCAGAACTGCACAACTGCTTTGTACTTTCCTGTAAGAAATATGATGAATGCCTATGACTACTTTCTTATACTGTAAAAAAACAGGCATGTTACATTTAGATATTACCATATTCCTTACATTAGTCCTATTGACTTCCATGGTAAGTGTGCAGTAGGTATTAGTGATGAGTAGTAGCTTGTATTAACAGTCTCACTGCACCATAAGTCAAAGTATCTGAATATGTTGCTATTTGACAGAAGCCATTTACTGCATCGCAAGTATAACTGAAAGAAACCAGTCAAAGATGATAACCTTCTATAGTTAACTACTAGTCTATGTTTTAAAGTTATAAAACTAAACTGTGAATATAGATTGTGATTTCAGAAACTGCTTGTGAATCCAACTCTGAGTATTTTCAATTATTTTTTGTGGAAAATAACTTTAGATCTGAAATATTTATTTTACAGTAAATGTAATAAGATACATTGCAAATATTTGATTAAGAATATTTTCTGCAAACCAGACTCCAGATAGAAAATGGCTGGTTTTTGATGGACCAGTGGATGCAGTATGGATTGAGAATATGAATACTGTGCTTGATGATAATAAAAAGTTGTGCCTTATGAGTGGAGAGATCATCAAAATGTCACAGCAAATGAGCCTTATTTTTGAACCAATGGATTTAGAAGTTGCTTCTCCTGCTACTGTAAGTACTTGTCTTTGAAAGACTGATTACAAATGTCTTTGATTATTGTGGTATATATTCTAATTTTAAAAAACTAAACTGAGAATAGTAATTGTAAGTTTGTATTTCTTTGATATATGTTTAAAATAAAGAACATTGTAGTTTGGTTTCCTTGTTTAAAGTTTTCGTAATCTTACGATATGATGTGAAAAATTACATATTTACATGGGTAAAGTAAATCAAACATACAGAAGACCCTGTAACTATTCAGAGTCCGGCCCTTGCAAGTGCTTGACAAGAGAAATAAAAACATTCATGTGCAAATTTTTAATCTCCCAGACAAATTCTGACAAAACCAACAATAATTGCATTTCTGGCAACTGTCTGTCACACCTATTATTTCTGATAGCACTTTGTGGAACGCAAAAATTTTCTCTTGAAATATGAGTAGAGGTTCAGATGATAATATAAACAGAACAAAATATCTGCATAGTCACACTGTGAAGGAATTTTAGTTAAAATTATATAAAACTTAATTTAAAATTAAGTCTTAGGCACTCTAGTAGTCAGTTTATTATCTTTTGTGACCTTAATGTTGGAAACTAATGCAATTTAAGAGGAAAATCTGTCTTTGACATTAGGTCTCCTGTTGGATGAAGAAATAAAGCTAGGTTTGAAACTTGTCTGTTTCAGGGCTCACAGAACCCCCACTGTACACTTTACACCAGCTTCTGATAATCCCAGAAGCTGTATGTTATAACACTGAATGTTATTTTAAGTTCTTGTAGATAGGAAAAAAAACTTTGGAGATCATGTAACTTAACATGCATCCGTTTGTTTATTTTTAGGTTTCAAGGTGTGGTATGGTCTATATGGAGCCCCATATGCTAGGCTGGAGACCATTAATGATGTCTTGGCTAAATACAATGCATTTGGGAATCAGCTCTGTGCATAAAGAATTTATAATAGGCCTATTTGACAGAATGGTTCCGCTCTGTCTTGAGTTTATTAGGAAATACACAAAGGTAGGATGAAGAACTTTTCTGAGAAACTAAGAGCGTATGAATTATTTTCACTTCCAAATGCCAAAGGAACAAATAGTTTAATTTGGACCATATTAATTTATACTTATTAATTTTTAATAACAGCTGTTAAGATGAAGGCTGTGAGCAAGGTTTCTGTGTGTTGTTTAACTTGCATTTTGAATTAATGCATTTTCATTTTGCAAACGAATGCATTTTAGACACATTTGTCCTACAGGTTTTTTTATCTTCACAGTGAGGAAAAAAACCCCACCATCTAGCAGCCTCTTCAGAGAGGAAAACACACTTGCAACTGAGTATTTCTTCTTTCTTTTCAGGAACTGTGTCCTACTTCAGATACAAACTTAATTCGATCATTAATGAATCTGATGGACTGCATGATGGATGAATTTGCTGATGAAGCCACAGTTAAAGCTATGAATGACCATGACATTTTCTCTTGGCTTGAGGTGGGCAGTTCGTTTAAGGGAATAGGGAATTCCAAGACAGGCTTCGGTGAAATGGACTTCACAAACAATAAAACCTGTATTTCATAATTAGAATACATACTTTCTAATGTCCATTGAGGAAAATACTATTATCTTCATTTATAATTGATACGTAGTTGAGTCTGACATGTTTGATGTCGTGATACAAATTTAACGAATTTTATAGAAACCAGCCAAAATTGTATGATTCTCCAGTTTCTGGTATCTCAGTTTAGATCAGTTAAATCAATGCTATCTAAGGATTACAATTCCAGGAAAGCCCTTTTAACAGACATAGACATCACTGTATGAGGTAGGCCTTTGAATAACAGAATGATTATATAAATTGTTCTGGAATAAAAAGCAGCCTATGCTTGAACTTTCTGAAAATAACAGCTCTGTGCTGAGCAGGTGGGGCATTTTGCTCCACAACAAAGGTGATTGGATGCTGATAGATAAAGGTGTTTTATTTTACCAGCAGTGTGGTTCCATACCATACACATAAAATCAGGTTGGTCCAATGTAATTCTATTGTGATTTGTGGCAAAGATTTCTTTGACTTCAGTGAATAAGAACTTTGTAATGTGCAGGTTCTGAAGTTACATTTTGGTTTTTTCCAACTCCAGGGTGCTTTTTTGTTTTCACTGATATGGTCTGTAGGAGCTAGCTGTAAGGAAGATGGTCGACTAAAATTTGACAAAGTTGTGAGAGAAATGCTTAATGGACCAGTTAGTGAGGAGACAATACAACAGTACAAACTGTTGAGCAGTATTGATCAACAGCCTTCAAAAGCTTTCACAGTCCCATTTCCAACAGAAGGAACAATTTATGATTATCGGTTTGTCAAAAAGGTGAGGATTGCAAAATAAGATGTGGACTTCTGTTTGTAGTAATTTGATTTGAATTTGATTCAGATAGAAAGATTTGAAGTAATCTTTCATGAATGCTACAAGGTGTGTATTGTTATTATAAATTTGTTTCTGCTGCTTGCTTCTTTTATCATTGAATAGGCTAGACATGCATCCTTGCAAGCTAGTGATGGTCTAGTGTTCTGGCTGGGACTTGTAGTACCAAAACCTGTCTTTTTGGCTACCAGAATAATTGCCTGTTGTGGCAGAACAAGTTTGCAGCAAATCTCAACCAGTTTTTTTTTCCTCTTATTTTTTTTATTCTTCATTTATTGCAAGTTGATTTTATTTGCAGCTTCAGCCCTTTTCTTAAGTTGAGGAAGCACTTGTAATACTTCAGGCTATAACTCTTTCATTACTGTAGCAGGCTATGTCTCTGCCTCTTCTTCTCTGCACCTTTTTCCTGGGATGAAGATGTGAATCCATGATGCATCTCTCCCAGTAGAGAAGAAAATTTCACACGCTGGATCTAGTATGCTTCAGAGACTCCAAGATAAAAAAAAGTAAACTTCAGAGACTCCAAAATAAAAAAAAAAGTCTGTCATTCCTGTGAAGTCCTGTTGCAGTACAATTGAGAATTACCTTTGTCAAAGGAATCAGCTCATGCATGATTCCTTTGTCTTGCCAAGGAAAGTGGCTGAGATGTCAATCAGCAGGAAAGGCTTTATTGACTTATGATCATAATCCATAAAAACATGTTTTTCCAGTAAAGGGCTTTTTGTGTTCAGAGGTGGGAATATGCCCTGTCTAAGAAAGACTTAAGGAGAGAGCAATCTCTAGGAATTTCATATGACTTTTTTCTCAACATAGCAAGTTTTTGGGATAGGATAGAACATACAGTTGTTTCAGGGCTATTTATAATTTTAAAGAATCTCCTTACAGTAATTTACTGCTGGAGAGTTTTGACATCTTTTAAGACTCCTCTAAGTAGGCTGATCTAAAACAGAAAGCTTTGCTGTGGAGCTTCAGTACCAAAATCAATCTGCCCTCAAATTCCATAGTTTGTGTGTATTTATTATGAATGAGAGTCTGTGAAAAAGGTGACTATGCTTTTTTAGTTTTAGTGATTAAATTTATACAGTATGTTCCTATTTCATTACATACTTATACACTACATATAATGTATATATAAATATATGCATTTCACCATTATATGTGTACAGATATAAAAAGTAAGATAAAGTCCTTCTCTTTCAGTAGTTGCATGCTTTAGGCCCAGGCATTATGTTTCTTCTTAAGTACCCTCAAATTGAAAGCACTGCATTCTGAAACAAACCTGTGAGATAACCAATTTTTAAAAGGATTAAAAGATTGATAACCCCATCTGTTAAGTCATAGAACTTGGATTTTTCTATTTCCATTGGTTCTATGCTGGTTTTTCTTGTTTATTATAAATGTATAACTTTTATATAAATTAAAATAGGGAGCAGGAATTTGGGAACCTTGGGTGGAAACACTCAAATCAGCTCCTCCCATATGTCAAGATATGATGTTTAATGAAATAATTGTGCCAACTCTGGATACAGTTCGATACATGGCATTGATGGAATTGTTGACAGTGCATCAAAAACCTTCTATATTTGTGGGGCCAACAGGAACTGGAAAAAGTACCTATATTACTGTAAGTACTTTTAATACTGACATTAAACATAATTATAAAAGGGGTAAGATGAGGAAGAATTTGATAACTTTTTTTTGATAACAAATCATTGACAAATGTTTTTTAAGTTACCAGTGTGCATTTTTATATTGAAAGAGGCAAGATATACTTAGTTCTGAGTGTGCGTAATGATAATCAAAACATGACAAGTGATAAGTAATAAAAACATTTGATATAAGTAATAAAAACATTTGATATAAGTAATGACTTAGTACAGACAAATGCAATATATTTCTCAGAGCTTGTGAAATTATAATCAAAGGCAATAATAATCTTGTAAAAAGCATTGTAACTTCATGTATTAGAATAAGAAATCAAGACAAATTAAAAATTTTTTTTCCATGTTTCTGTTTAAAGGGAGAAGTAAGACTGAATAATTGAAAAGAGATTGTATTATCTTTTTGAAATAATTGAGTCATTGTTATTTTGGGATAAAGTAGTTCCTTTTTTTAATCTTCAGTCACCAAGTGATGCTTTGTTCATTTTAATTTTGTCATGTGGTTATTAAAATAACAATATGGGTAATATAGAAGATTATTCTAATGGTCTAGATTAAAAATTTTGGATAAATTTTAATTCTTCAGGCAGATCTGACAGATACTATGGGTTAAATTCTGATACGTTCAGTCTTTCTGGGAGACTTTTAAAACCTGACAGGCAATGGAACTGTGCCAATAGAACATTCACGCCATTGAGGTTCACTTACAGAAGTTTCCAAATTCAGTGTTTTTCACTGGGTTCCATCTAGATCTGTGGGAGAGTATACTTTTGAGGCAGAAAGGGGATAGGTGAGCAGAGATGGCAAAGCCATTGTTGCATTTTTAGCTAATGAGATTCATTAAGCAAATGGTAAGAGAAAAGGAAGAAGCCATTGCTCTGAGCAGCACAAAATTGATTTTATTTGTTCTTTTTTCCTCCAGTATGTCATTTTGTAGAGGATTTTGCTTTTGTCGATTTGCTCCAGTGCAATCAGCATGAAGCCCATGTATACTCAACTGTTTTGCAGAGGGAGCAAAATTTGAAAGTTATGTAAGCAGATAAAATAAATTTGGCTTCATGGTCTTGAATCTGGTATCTTTCCTTCCTTTTATGTGATAAAAATTAACTGTGAAGTTACTTACTAAGGATTATTTAACTTAGTTTTGTTTTTAAGTTACTTTTCTGAAATACTTTTCTGAAATAATTTTGAATAAAATAAATATTAAGACTGGAAGGACATTTGTTTATAAAAGACTGTTCCTGGAATATTGATGTCAGAAGTATAATAAAGCATAAATAAAACATTTGTTTATAGTTAAGAATATAACTAGTTTCTTTTGCCCAGTTCATTTCTGGGGTGATAGTTAAGAATGTGATACTTCTTGGGAGTTCAGAACTGATCAAAAAAATAAAAGAAATATGGCCATCGAGTTACATTGCTCTATAGTTCCTATCAGTTGTCACTGTTATGTTTTTGTGCAGCAGCTCAGATTTTTCCTTCAAGAATAGAGATTAAATGTTCTTTCTGCTGAAAAGACTGTCTTGTCTGAAAGGTCTCAACAGCTCTTGACAGAGATTAGACTAGTCATTAGAAACATTACTTTATACGCAATAATGCTCTTTATTGCTGGAAGGATGGAAGGGTATCTTCCCCCTGTTGTTTTACTCACATGTGTGTAAGAAATGCTGACATTGATCCAGATTTCCCTCAGAGGTTAAATTTTAGCAGCTAATGTAAGGAACTTTGGAAGGTAGGTAGCATTTTAAAATACTACCAATCTTAATGGTAAAGCTTATCCTTAGATAGTCTTGCTATGCCCTCCAAAGGAAATATTCCAGGGAACTCTTCAAAACCTAAACATAAATATTTGGACCTGTGGATACTTTTGCAAATTTGGGTGTGGATTGGTACAGGCAGTATCAACTCTAGTTAGTGTAATGAATTGTGTGTGCAAAATATTAGTATACTCAATTTATATAATACATTAGACAGATTATTTTGTTTTTTGAGGAAAAAGTGAAAATGTCTATATTGGAAGAAGAAATTTTTCTCTGACAAGTTTAGTATGTTTTGAATTATTCAAGAATTTTGGTTTATCTGATGAAATATAATTATCAGAGTTCTCTTAGAGATAAATTACTACTTTATCATTTAAAATGAGATAAAAATGGTACAAAAATATCTGTCTGCTCTTTGCTCAAGTGCTATAAAATTTGTTTATCTACGTATATAGTTTAACTTTCTCATCTTCACAATCCTTCCAGGATTTTCTTTTAAATAATTTGAATAAAGAAGTCTACAAGCCACTGCTTATTAACTTTTCAGCACAAACTACAGCAGCTCAGACTCAGAATATTGTAATGTCCAAGCTCGACAAAAGGAGAAGAGGAATTTTTGGACCTCCTCTTGGGAAAAAAATGGTAACTGATATATTTCTGTATGTAACTAAGTGTTTAAATGCAAACAAATATGTAACTGCATTATTTTCTCGGGTCGTCACAGGCGATACCAGGAAGGGATGCTGAATTTGAAATACACTGTCCGAGTTCTAATTATTCTAATTTAGTTTCTCGTGTTTCTCTTTTCTCCCTTCTCCCACTAATATGCATCCTGTTTAATCAACAGAAGAAAATGTGATATGATATGAATAACTGTGAACAGCATCATCATACTTTCCCCTCCATATTTTGTGATATTATCCTTGAGATAAGAGTTCTTGTATGGGTAAGCTTGTTGCTGGTATGAAATCATTGTTGAGAAATCAGCATTGAGCATGAGGTTGGACTAGATGAACTCCAAGGTTCCTTCCAGCCTGGATAGTTCAGTGATTTTTGAAAGCATTAAAAGACATTTGAATGTTTCATGTTATTATCACTGATGCCTGCCAAACCCTTCAAGATCAATGGAACTCTGAGTACTCAGAAGCTCAAGAAGGATATTAGAGTACATCTCTCTCTATTTTTTTTTTTTCCCCCTGCAGTGAGCAAATCCTTTTCTCCTCTGTCTAGAAGAGTTGCAGTGAGACTGAAAATTGAAATCTAAGAAATCTAAGGAGTTTCCATTACCTCTTTTTTTTTTTTCCAACCCAATTAATGAAAAAATTCAGCTTTTAAGGAAATATAAAAATTATTGTATTTAAAATGCAGTGATAATTATATATGATTTAATACTGGTACTTTTAGGATACCTGCAGACTTTTTGTATTTGCAGACTTTTTTTTTTTCTTATTTTCAGTATTTCTTAGCTATTATTTAATAAATGCTTGTTATCAAGAGCAAAATGTGTTGTTAGAAGTTCCTTAAGGAAGTACCATTTAAAGTGTTTTAAGGTCCTCCTCTGCCTCATCCTCCAAGCTATTAAGATTAAGAAGTATTTTAGCCCACTCTTAAAACTATAAAGATACTTTGAATAGATAAATTTTGTCTCGATCTGTATTAGTTAGGAACACTTCAAAGAATTTCAGTATGTTGCCCAAATTGCAGTGCTAAATAAGATACAAGGCTAATGATTTCACCTGTTTTTCTTTCAACCAAATTTCTACTCTGTATCAGTTGGAGAGTGAGAAAAAGGGGGGATAAAATGCATAAATGTTTTTCTAGAACTTGCATCAGTTGCATTGGGTTAGTTGTGTGAAGGTGTTTCCTGATCCACAGTTGCCTGTATTTTGGCAACAGCAGTCCCGAGAAAGATGTAACATTTAATAGATTTAAAAATAGAATCATGGTCTCACTGAAGTGTGAGATTTTTGTGGGTCTTCCTGACTCCATCTCTTTTTCCAAGAAAAGGCACATAAGTAGAATGGTAAGGTTTAAATAGCAAGTATTAGTTTACTATCTTTCCTCAAATACACTCAAAAATAAGAAGAGAAGGACAGTTTTTCTCTTTTATAGGTATGTTTTGTAATGGCTTTGGAGTGGCACAGTTACTTCTTTAGTTTGATTTTTGTTTAAACTTGGCAGCAATTCCATTAAGAGCTTAGGGCCACTTTTAAAAAACATGTATTTATGTTTATTACTCCCATTAATTTTAGTGGGAGTAAACTGATGTGCAGTGTTTCAAGAATCAAGCAAAATGGTGGCATATATTCAGTAAAATAAATAAATGTAAAATCCTTTGTGTTTTTCTTTATAGGGACAAACTTCTTAGTAGGACCTGTTGCAATAGGACAAGGGGTAACTAAAAGAGGGCAGGTTTAGACTAGATATAAGCAAGAAATTTTTCACAATGAGGGTGGTGAAACACTGGCACAGGTTGCCCAGAGAGGTGGTAGATGCCCCATCCCTGGAAACATTCAAGGTTAGGTTGGATGGCACACTGAGCAACCTGATCTAGTTGAAGATGTCCCTGCTTATTGCAGGGGTGGTGGATTTTATGAGCTTTAAAGGTCCCTTCCAACCTAAAGTATTTTATGGTTCTGTTCTTTTCAGGTTGTATTTGTAGATGATGTTAATATGCCAGCACGAGAGGTCTATGGTGCTCAACCTCCTGTTGAATTGCTACGGCAGTGGTTAGATCACTGGAATTGGTATGACCTTAAAGACTGCTCCATGATTAAACTTGTAGATGTTCAGATTGTGTGCGCAATGGGACCACCAGGTAAGAGATATGTCTCATGCTTTTTCCAGTTTCTTTTGTTTCCAAAGGCTGAATGCTTATTGATGCATAGTTTTACAGTTTGGGTTTTTATGGCTAGGGATAGGACTCAAGGAAACCTTTCCTTGCAGGAAGCATGAACAGCAGTCGTAGTAGGGTGGTTGAGAGACTACACAAGCCTGCCAGGAAGAAATACTGTTTTTCAGGAAGACAAGAATGTCTCTACAGACTATTTATGAAAGCCCTTTGGTCTAATGAGATCCTCCATTGGCCTTCGGTCAATTTTATTCTTCTTCAAAACTTCTAAATAGCACTAAGTGATGTTCTTAAGCAGATAAACCTTACTTTATTTGGTTTAAAAAAAAGAAATAAAACATATGATGTAACAAGGTCATTATATTTCTGACAGCCTGCATACACATTTACCATATGAGCTATTTAGTTAAAAAAATTATGCCTGGCATATTTTATCAGTTAAAATGAGGAATTAATGTTTCTTTGATGCTGTTGTGTTTGCTTTTAAAGAATCTATACAATCTACAGCAGGAATCATATAACAGAATTTCTTTTCACAGAATTGTTCATAGTCCTGTCTCTAACTAAAAAGTTTGTCAGAGCTGAGAACATTTACAGTATTTAATCAACCTATGATTGGTACTTTCCTTCTTTTTTCTGCCTCAGCCTCCCTGGGCTTTCTTCCTTTCTTTTGTAGACTTGTCTACACACATAAACGCACACATGAACATGCCAATTCTTTGCTGATACTACTTTTGTTTTTGGGATGGTGATGCGTGCCTATGGGATAGGGATCCACTGCTTGTTTTACCTATCTGGTTTCCTAAAGAAGCAAAACTGCTTCTTGCAGTTGTTTTAAATTGGAGGCAGTGTTCATCTACAGTTCAAAGTACTTGATCTAAGTATCAGTCTGTGGAATAACTGAGCAGAAGGAAACTGTGAAAAAATTTTAAAATTTTACATCTTTTTGTTCGTTTTTGTGGAGTTTGTTTTGGGGGGTTTTGTGCCTTTTTTTTTTTTTTACATTAGGAATAGCCAAATCTTGGAGATGCTTTTTCTGTAAAGCATCCCTTCATGCTACGTTACTGTTCCAGAGTGATTGTGTAGAAGTGACCTTAAACCGCTGTGAAAACGGATCAGATTTTCCTTTCCCAGGAGAAGTTTGTAGTTAATTTTGTTCCAGTACTCTTCTGGTTGAATGCCATAATATGGACTGATCAAATGTACAAGTTACGGCCCTAACTATGTGTGTCAAATATAACAGGGAGCTAATTCCAGAACTCACAAAATTATATTCTGCGTTCCAGCCTGCATTTTTTTTTCTTCTAATAAGAAATGAAAATCTGAAATCTGTACGTGAATATAGTGCTATTGAAGCAAATATGAAGCCTTTTAAAGAACGTTTAAAGCTATTTTGTTTAAGTTAGGTTTAAAATTTATATTAGGAAAGAATTACCTTTTGGTTAAAACTCATATTTATGTCTGAATAGCTTGTGTAATTTTGCCATCAGTGCACATGTGAACTTCAAGAAGTATTGTGAACTGCTGTGTCTGAGGGATGAACTTAGTTGAGGTAGAAGGAAGTAGGATGAATAACTGGCCTATTTAGCATAAAATACTGAGATTCCTCAGCAGATCCTAGTAACATGTACACAGTTAAATATAGACTATCACTAGTTCTGCTTGCAGTCTCGGGTGACAGAATGTGAGACAGCTCTGGGCCAGGAGTCTTTTAGTTTTATTAGTGCAGGGTCATGCCTGAGCTACAAAGTGACATGTTTCAAAAAACCTTACCAGGCTAATTTGGTTGCCCTTAGCTATGCCCGCTTTTCAGGTACTTTTTTCTGATTTGCTACAGAAGGTTGGCCCACTGTGCAGCAGCTTAACCCTGAATTCCAAACCAAAGGAGCAAGTATCCGGTTAATTTATGTTTTACGTCCCCTTATTTCCATACATAACTTCATTGTCCAAATCACAATCAAGTCATAAAAGCTACTAACTCCAGAACTTGAAATAAAATTTAAATTGAATAAAGTATACAGCATTACTTGTAGACGCTTCTCTCATTGGCATGCTTTGAAAATCAAGAACATGGGTTTGGAGTTTATAATAGTTTTCTACTATAACAGAAGCATAGTTAAAATAGTGTCAAATCTATCTATCTATAACTTGATGATTTCAATCTATTTTTCAGTCTATTGGTTACAGGAGAACAGATTAACACTGAACTGCATGTTGCTTTCATTAAGTTTATGACAAGGTGTGGTACTTCTCAATGTGAGCCTGCTAGCTGAATCAAAGATGAATACTAGAAAAAAAACGCTGTTTTATTTTTTTCTGTTAGTTATTAATGCTTTCTAATGTTTAGGTGGTGGCCGAAACCCAGTAACACCACGATTCTTGCGACACTTTAATACAGTTACTATTAATGAGTTTGATGACAAATCCATGTACACAATTTTTTCTAGAATCTTAGACTGGCATCTAACTGTATGGTAAGTGACCTCTATGTATTGTGAAAAATCAAAGTCAGTGTTTAAATTATAGTACTAGGAAGTCTCTAAGATATGTTTGTAGGACACTGCTCTTGAAAAGAAATTATAATCTTTTATATCCTGTGCCTTTTGAGTTATTCATTACTCCACAGAAGTAGGGCTCATCTTAAAATACTCCAGTGGTAAAGTTCTTGTTCTGAAGTCTGTAACAGAGGTTTAGATTAGCTGAGGCTAATTCAGCTAGTTGAGATATTTCTGTAATACAGTATTCTTTGGTGTATAATAAATAAGACTAGAATTTGGTTAGTCATTATTCAAAGAATAGAACTGGAAACTGCTTTTAAATATCTTGTGTTTTCAGAAGGCTTACTCTTTCTTTGGCCTTTCACCACTGTATAATTTTTAATTCCAGTATTAGAATGGACTCCAACTTTCATTGTCTATCCATTCTAACAGCTAAGTCCCAAAAGATGCTCATGTCCTGTTTCTGGACCAAGTTTGTGATTTGACAGCTTCTGACCCTTTGAGGGAGAGAGGTCCCAAAAGACAGCAAGGGCTATTTGACCTGACTTCCCTGTTGCTGTTGTTAGTTATAAAAATGAGGGGGGGGAAATGGTAAAATTAGCTGTGTAACATAGCCAAATCTGTCAGCATGTTCCACAGTTACTGGATTTGATTTCTAGAGTTCATTTGTTAATCCAGTGAGAGAACTAATATTTGTAAAACTGCTTGTGAGGAAGTATAATCATAGAACTTAAAAATTGGCATGAAGTGAATCAGTGTACATATACAATATTATTTATTAATTCACATGCTAGTATGGTGAAATAATGAGAATCATTCTGTTCTTACCACCTTTTATAACTTGTCAGTTATAGCTTTCCATCACAATATGTAGAACTGACTCCACAAATTATTAATGGAACCATGAGTATGTATAAAGCAGCAATGAAGAATCTGCTTCCTACTCCAGCCAAATCTCACTATTTGTTCAATCTCCGTGACTTTTCACGTGTTATTCAAGGTGTTTGCCTGTCAAGGCCTGAAACAACAGAATCAGCAGGAATAATAAAACGTCTCTGGGTTCATGAGGTAAGTCACCTAATACTAAGAAATGGTATTTATTATAAATAAGAAAAAGATATAGATTTGCATGTTAATCATTTTGTAATGATATCTCTTATTGGCTAATAGCTGTGAATAAACACTCGTGAGAGAGGATTTTGTATACTTCATCGGCAGAGGAAATTAGACTTTTTCAAAGTATGAATCTTATCTTAGTAAATAAGTTGGTTGTTGATACCTTCACCGTGATTACATAATCTCTGTTTGCTACTTTGAATGTTTGCACAGTCCTTTCCATTTCTTCTCTCCTCCTCCAAAAAAACAAAATCAACAGTGAGAAGAACAGCAAGTAGTCCTGGGTCACTGCAAATTTTGAGGTTTTTTATTTTACTTCTGGGCTGCCATTAGAAGAAATTCTGGAGCTTACTGTCTTCAGAAAATGCTTCCTGTCTTTCAGTTATAAAAGGATAGACACACTGAAAGAGCTCAAGTGAAATATCCCTTTTAAAAATGAGGAAAAAGCCCCATACAGGTGATATCTGCTCTTTGTTTCTTTTCCTGGATTTAAAAAAAAGCAAGGTCATTGATAATTGTTGCTTTTAAAATATTTACCCATGCTTCATAGAATCAAATCAGCATAAAATGACCACGGAAGAGATCTTTGGTGATCATTTAGTCCATCATTGTTCCCCAAAGCAGGATCACATAAAGAAAGGAACAACAGTAACTTTTGAAGTGTTTTTTCTAAAAATTTCTTACAATTCTCTAAGGATGAAGTATGTTCAGACTTCCAGGCAATCTATTCATGTTTACTATCTTTTTACTACCTTTACACATTTTCTAATATCCAGCTGCAATCATCTTTCTTGAAAATACAAACCCATAACTTGTCCTATCTAGCTCTAGTGGAAAGACCAACATGTTCCCTTTCTCTTTGCAGCAGCCTTTTATGCATTTATGTAATAACGCTTATAAATATATATCTGTATATGTACGTGTATATATATAAGTATTTCCATATGACATTTCACTTCAGAAGTAATATCAGTGGGCTCAACTGTTCATTTTAATTCTAAATATCTATTTTTGTTTTTTTTCTATGTAATGAAGTTTAGTTAAGCCTTTTGCAGAATTGTATTTTTTTTTAAGCTTGTTTAAAAGGAGTATGAATTCAAGAGTAGAAGTAACTATTAAAGAATTACATTTTTATTATACAGGTTCTTAGAGTGTATTATGATCGCTTGGTGGATAATCCTGACCGGGCTTGGCTTGTTGGATTTATCCAAGAAGTAGTGAAAAATGACTTACATGAAGACTTTCATGAACTTTTCCAGAATCTGGACTTCAACAATGATGGCAAAGTAGAAGAAGATGACTTGCATAGCTTAATGTTTTGTGATTTTCATGACCCTAAGAGAGAGGACACTAAATACAGGGAGATCAGTGATGTAGATCAATTGAGATTAGTTGTAGAGAGTCACCTTGAAGAGTTTAATAACATCAGCAAAAAGCCAATGCAGCTTGTCTTGTTCCGATTTGCTATAGAACATATTTGTAGAATTTCCCGTATTCTGAAACAGCCTCGCAGCCATGCTCTCCTTGTTGGTGTTGGAGGTAGTGGTCGGCAATCTCTTACTCGGTTAGCAGCCCATATGGCTGAATACAACCTTTTTCAGGTTGAAATAACGAAAAGTTATGGTATCAGTGAGTGGCATAAAGACTTAAAAGTCATACTAAGAAAATCTACTGAAGGGGAAACGCAGGGAGTGTTTTTTTTCACAGATACACAGATTAAAAAGGAATCATTCTTAGAAGACATTAACAACTTACTAAATGCGGGTGAAGTGCCAAACCTCTTTGCAGTAGATGAGAAACAAGAAATTTGTGAACAAATGTGTCAAGTAGATCGCCAGCGGGACAGGACAAAACGGACAGATGGCAGTCCTATAGCTCTTTTTAACATGTTTGTTGATCGCTGTCGAGATCAGCTTCATATAGTACTGGCAATGAGTCCCATTGGAGATGCTTTCCGTAATCGCCTTCGTAAATTTCCAGCTCTTGTCAACTGCTGCACACTCGACTGGTTTCAGGTAAAACCAAAGCTTCTGTTGGGCTTGTTATTCTAACAGAAATGCAATAGAAATCTGACTTCAACCCTTTTTGTAGCAAGTAATTCTCTTTGGTCAAGTTAGCAGTGAAAAATATCTTTAATTTTCTTAGTGTCATGTTTTAAATTGTTTACACCATTAAAACTGTTCTGAATGCAAAATTATCAAGAGAATAACTGTCTGATTGTGGTAGAAGAATATAACTGAATGAACATAACACTGTAGACGTTACCGATTAAAATATGTAGCGTTTCCTTTTATTAGCAGGACTACCAGGATCTAGGGTGCCAAAAATGTTTGAAACTGAAATACCTGTCAAAAATACAGACATCTTTTGATGCAGAACACTAGGGTTTTTTCCCACTACTCTGCAATAAAACTATATTCTGACTGTTGTGTGCAAAAGACCTTAGAATGTTTATGATGTAGAATTTAATCATATAAATACTCTGGGGAACTTAAATTTCATCAGATTTTAAAATGTAGTACTGTATCTTTAAATGTTATTTTGAAGAGGAAGAGCAGACAGTTACACACACATATGGACATGCTGAAAATGCAAAATTTTCCTTTTAGTAACAGTGTTTCTATTGGATGAAATAAGACAGTGGGTTTGAACCAAATCCCTAAGTAGTTTGGTTCTTTCCAGTTCTGTTATTGTCCTGTTTGATCTTTTCATCAGGAAGTCATTTCTCTGTGCCTCAGTAATCTATGAAATGTGGTAAAGGTACTTTTTTGAAAAATGTTTTGAGATTAATGAGTGTGAAGTACTGAATAAGAGAAGGGTATTTATTAATTTTTTTCAGACGTGGCCTGAAGATGCATTAGAAGCTGTTGCCTCTCGCTTCTTGGAAGATATCGAAATGTCAGAGGAAACTCGAAGTGGGTGTATTGATATGTGTAAAAGCTTTCACATGTCTACCATTGTTTTATCTGACTTATACTATGCAGAGCTTCAAAGACGCAACTATGTTACACCTACTTCATACTTGGAATTGATCTCCACTTTTAAAAGACTACTTGAAAAGAAACGCATGTAAGGATTTATAATGTGAGCTTTTCTAGAGGAAATCAAGTTCACAATATTAATTGTTTTCTATCTCTTGTAGCTAATCTGAACGAAACAAGTGAATTGTTTTTAGTTAATTTAAATTGTCAGAGCAGTAGATGGATAAAATGTACTTTTAGGACACATGCTTCCTTATTGGACTGACTTGGTCAAGTCTGACTTGATGCTCTCAAAATATATTTGCATTAGACCACTTCTGACATGTCTGGTGATGCTACTATATGGTGATTATGTATGTTATGCTACCAGAGTAACGCAGCCTGCTTGCTCTGTGGTTCTCTGGAGGATGTAGGGAAGATGACATCTGAGAAAGCAGCTTCCAAGTTGCTAGGTGTTATTGACTTGCTAGCAGGGTTCAGCTGTGCTGTGCCTATGCAGAAAGGACCTCTGTATGCATGTGCATAGCTGTTCTATTCTTATGGCTGGTGAGGGAAAGTTTCTTTCCTCTTCTTCTCATTGATAAGACACTACCATAACAATTACGACAAGTGCTTAATTTGATCAACAGGCTTGTGAAACACTGTATACAGCAACAAATTCCAGGAATAAAGGAATACAGTTTTGAATATAGTGATGCCTTCGGAAATTCTTGATTTTGATACTATTGGCTGCCCCCAGAGTTATTCACATTCTGCAGCTAAATGATTTTCCCAATTATATTAATCATACTTCAGTCTCACCTCAACTAATAATCTTCATGAGTGTATCCCCATCTCCTCCCTCTGCTTTTCTTGTCTGTTACTACTGTGCCATCTTGATTTTGTAGCTGCTGTCAACAGAGGCAGAAGCTTATTTTGCTTCTGATGTGAAGTGATAAACAATCACTTATTTACTTGTAAGTGATCATTTATTTATCTATATCCTAATCTCTGAGTATACGTGTTAAATAGTTCAAGACTGTGGCTCAATTTGAAATTTGGGGAGTGGATCCCAATGAATGAAGTGATCAAGTGCCGATAAAATATCGTTATAATAAAGTACTATTTATTTTCAGTAAGGTGATGAAAATGAAAAGAAGATACGAAGTTGGCATGGAGAAACTGGACTCTGCTGCATCTCAAGTAGCCTTGATGCAATCTGAGCTGGAGGCTCTGCAACCTCAGTTACGTGAAGCTAGCAAACAGGTTGATGAGATGATGGTCGTTATTCAAAAAGAATCTTTAGAAGTAGCCAAAACTGAAAAAGTCGTGAAAGCTGATGAAGCAGTGGCAAATGAGCAGGCTATGGCTGCAAAAGCCATCAAAGATGAATGTGATGCTGACTTAGCACAAGCTATGCCTTGTTTAGAAAGCGCTCTGGCTGCCCTTGACACTCTAACTGCACAGGTATGGCTAATGATCCATGTTTACGTACTGGAGAGGTATTCAGATACACAAAAGCATAGAATATCTGCCTTTTCAGATTCTACATTATACTTACACGGTTTTGTAATTTAGAAACTTCTTGACGTCTTTCAGTTTTAAAAAACAAAATGTTACTCTGTCATTATTTTTTAGTGAAAAATCTATAATGCTAAATCTTTATGGACTACAAGATCAAATATTATTCTAGCCATTTCAAGATTCATAGTTATAAAAATATTTTGACTCAACATTAAGAAGTTAGAAAATGTATACTTTTTACTTTCTTATTCAGAACCTGCTAGCATGTCAACTAATATTTTTGTATCTGGTCTTTCAGAGTCTAAAAATTGAGGTTGAAGTGTTGTGTCTCCCCATGTTAAGGGACCACTCTTCATAAGAGTATGACAGTGGAGGCAGCCACCTTTGATTTTACGGATATTCAGGTTTTCTTTGCCTGGATAATATTTTGCTCATGGTGGGATGAAAGGAATTGTCCCAGATTGTAAGAGTGAGGATGGACTATAGGCTCCAGCTATTGTTGCTGAAAACAAGATTTTAAAAAACTTTCAAGGAAATCTTAGCTAGAAAGCAGATGGTTGTCATCTACAGCTATTGCTTGGTATCAAAAGTTTTAGATTCTGGCATTGTCAGATCATTGGCATGCTTTGTGAAAATAGCAGATGCCTACTTATTCACTTCAATATACTTGTGAACAACAAGACAAGAACGAGGCTTGTAAGGCTAATGAAGTAATACTTCAGCTGCTGTCAGTGCTTAGTGTCTCCAAGAAGGGAGTACTGTAATACTGTAATTTCCCCCCAAGAGTGGGGGGAAAAAAAAATATAGTAGGAAATTCCTCAAAATATAGTTAAATAGCACGATGAACACAACAAAATCTGTGTGTAGGTTTGCTTAGACTACCTGTAGAGGACTCTTTGTTTTTTGATTCACCCTGCACCCTGGCCATGACTGATGGAAAGCTGAGCAGGACACACATTGCAAATTGTGCCCATAAATCCATGTACATAAATGTGCAGATTAAGTGCTTTGTTTGGGGAAACAGATCTCTATGTAATTCAGTACTGCTGAAATGAGTATCTAAAGTCAAAAAGGAACTGTGTACGTCATATGACTTGTTGAGCAAGGAATAGAGAATGTATAACAATTTTAAGTGTTATTTTGCTGTTGACATGCAAGATTTGTAGCAATACGCATAGAAAGACACGGAAATTTAGAACTAGGAAGGGAACCCTGGAAGTTGTCAACTTCCACTTGTAATCTGTTCCACTGTACACATTTACCATTAAGAAGATTTTCCTGGTGCTTACTGTTAATCTTACTCATTACAGCTTAACCTTGTTTTCCATCCTGCTCCCTGTGGACATGGTTCATCTTTTATGCAGTTAAAGACTGTACTCATTGATCTCACCACTTCCGTTTTTCTTTTCTGTAAACTAAGTAATCATTATTCTTTTAGTCTTTTTCTCATAAAGCAGGTTTCCTGGTTATTCTTTTTGGACCTTCTCCATACATTCATTTCAGGTGCATTGCCTGAAGTTGAATACAGTATTTCAGCTGTAGTTTTGCTGAATGCTGTGTAGAGTAGAGGAGGATTATTGACATGTCTAGTTTGTTATGCATGCCAACAGCTGTATCATTTCCTGAAAATCACTCTTACATAATCATTGCTTTCCCTTTCTTTTTTCTTTTTGTACTAGTTCATAGAATCATAGATAGCTTTCCATTTCTGCAATTTATCAAGGTAATTTTTTCCTGTTCTCTACTCCGGTGTATTTGCATTTACTCTCAACTTCCTATCAGTTGGAAATTTAATAAACATATTCTCATTTCCATCATTCATTCCAGTAATTAAAACATTGCATGAGTCCGGACCTGTGCAACCTTGGTCAAATCTTTGCTGAGTTTTGACAGTGTTACCAGTTGTGCTAGTCACCTTCTCACAGTTAATCTTTTAGAGACATCAGATGCAAAGAGCATTAACATTTTGACTATATGTCATTTACTTGTATCTCAGTCTTTTCACTAAGTACCTAGCCAGCACTTTTCTTGCTTTTCTTACTATTACTTAGTTATAGACTTTTTCTTGTTCTAATCCATATTGCTTTTAATTGCAGCTGAGTTTGAGTTTAGCCTTTAAAATAGTTTCTTACTCTGCTTACAACCCTTGGTTGTATTAAATTAATTTGTATTTGTCCTTAGTTCTGTTTCCTGGAATGGCTGGCTAAATTTGGTTGTCGTTCTTCTCCAAGGACTTCCTTCCCTAGAGATCCCATCAGCTAGTTTTCTGACTGCCTGATTGAAATTCCCTTGCTTTATTTACCTGCTCTTGTTTCCCTTTCCTGAATCACTTGTGTGGTTGCTGGGTTTGGTTGTTTGGTGGTGGTGTTTTGTTTTGTTAGCTCCAGGAACCATAGTTCAAAGTTTCAAGGAAATAATTCTCCTTTTTTTTTTTTTTAATCCAGTCTTAACATTTCTGTGTTTCTTGTGGTACAAATGAACATTCCCAGAACTCAAAAGATAACCTCTTTCCATCTAAAGTCCCAATGTTCTAGACCGCAAAGAAACCATGGGCAAGCTCTCAAAATCTAACACTAATTGGCAAAATAAACATGAGAATCTAGAAATCCTTTAATTTACAGGAGTATGTATTCTCTGTGAAAAGCTCGTAGAAATACTATTTGAATTTTCATGCAGTTATTCTTCGGGAAGAGTAAGAGAGATTATAATTTTTAAGTTTACAAACCTCTTAATTAGTTGTACATATATGTGTACAAGTGTTTCATTCTTTTATATTATTATTCTATATTTGTGGTTAAAACTTTGCCTATTTATTTCCTGCTATTTCTTATACTGTAACTACTTCTTACCCAATAGTTTTCTTCCTTTTAGCTGCCTCTTCCCTCATTCAACTCGGGGAGTTTAATAACTGAGCAGAATACTAATTGATTTATTTTCTGTACTTGGATAACATAAATCTTTAGTTCTGGGTTGAAGGCAGCTTTTACCTTGTTATCTTAAATCTACTAAGCCACTGCTGATGTAATCCTGTAAGCTTGGAAGTGTTAGAGCCTGAACTGAAGGGTAGAGCATAATGCTGGAACATCTGAACTCTATAACTGAGGTACAATGCCCACTACTGAATTAGAAGCAGAAAAAGTAATTACAGATAAGAATTTTTTTTCTCCTCTAAACTGATTGTTGACTATATTTCAGATACTTTTGTTTAGATGTCAGTGTTAGTTTAACCTGCATAGCACTTCAAAGAAAGGACTAGAAAGAATGGAAAAAAATTAAATAAAAATTTTACAAAAAGAAAATAAGATATATATGTATGGACAATGCAGGCTTGTGCTATGAACTTGAGATCATAGTGTATGTAAAATTATCAAGTATGAGAATAGCAAATGTATATGGAAAAATATTATATTGATGTTAAATGGGTTATTATTTCTATTGTAATGGAAGAATTAATCCACCTATGTTCAGAGCTCTAAAGGTGTTTTTTAAATTATTGTTTAAGGATATTACAGTGGTTAAGTCCATGAAGAGTCCTCCTGCTGGTGTCAAGCTTGTAATGGAAGCTATATGCATACTTCAGGGCATCAAAGCAGATAGGATTCCAGATCCAACAGGTTCTGGAAAAAAAGTTGAGGATTTCTGGGGTCCTGCTAAGAGACTTCTGGGTGACATAAGATTTCTTCAGTCTCTTCATGAGTATGACAAGGATAACATTCCCCCAGCTTACATGGCTATCATAAGAAAACAGTATCTTACAAATCCCGAGTTTGTACCGGACAAAATTCGAAATGCTTCCACGGCAGCAGAGGGTCTGTGCAAATGGGTAATAGCCATGGAGTTTTACGATACGTAAGTATGTATAAAAATGTAAAAAAGGTTAAAATAAATTTGATTAGAGAGATCAGTTTAACACCAAGAGAGATGTGAAATTAATTCTTACTAGTGGGAAACTTGTGCAAACAAGCAGTCATAAAAGTCTATTCATGTAAGATATCAGATGTTAAGGTGTAGAGCCTGATTTTCAGTTCTGAACTTTTCTAAGGTGGCATGGGAGCAACAATCTGTTCAGTTAGCAAATAAAGTTAACTTCTTTTTAGAATGTTGCACAAAATAGAGGCATTATTGAAAAGTCTTTGGAGGTTTTTAGTAGCCTGTCAAGCCCAAAGGATATTTTGAGTTACACATTTTATTTGATGCACTGAAAAAGTGTGTTTATTTTTTATGATATTTTCCAATTTGAAGCATCTGGAACTCACATTTAACAGTAGCTCAGTACTGGGCAACTAAGGTCAACTTGCAATTTGAAAGTTGAGTCATGGTAGGTAGTACATGTCTTCATTTGAGAGGGTATTTTGTTACTTGACTAAAAGTTTAGTAAATGCATGCTTGACAGAGGTCTCAAATTGAGAACAACTTCTAATATTACGAGTACCAACTGTTAGAGAGAAAATTAACTAAGAAGGTGGACCTCAAAGGAGATCTGCAACTTACACCAGTACAATAGAGTATTGAGGTTAATACTTCTGAAAAACTGTATTGGTTGAGCATAGGGACATACTAGCATATTTTGTTGCATGTTATGTTGTTGATGGAAAGATAAACAATGTGTTTTCAGTTATATATTACTTCCAATATTCTCCTCACAAAATTATCTATGTAAAAGATTGAAATCCTCAAAACTGGAAGATAGATCATTGGATGTGAAGAGCTATTAATTTCTTTCTTTTATTTTGCATACACAATTGGCTGTATATGTGTGTACAGTATCTGTGAGTGTTACTTAATACGTATGATTATTTGTGTGTTTCTAATGGCACATATCCATAATAGATTCTAAATTGTAATCAAATGGGACACAGATTGGAAGCGTAACCCTTTCTGCATTTAATCGGTACCTGTTATTACAGAAAAATATGCAGAAACTGCATAAATCAGTCAGTATCAGCACAGAAACAAATCATTAAGTAAAAACCAATTGTCTTCAGATATCATCAAATTATGAAATGGAATATTGCATAAGCTACTGAATTGCTGAGGTTTCCCTTCATCTTTCCTATGTTCATTCTTTTTAATAGTAACTCTGGAGTGAGGGTATATCATTCAGGTGTTCAATTAATTCTTTGACTTTATTTAGAGTGACAAAAAACGTTGCACCCAAAAAGCTAAAGTTGAATCAAGCTGAAGGAAAATTAAAGATTGCTATGGAAGGTCTAAGAAAGAAACAAGCAGACCTGAAAGAGGTGCAAGATAAATTGGCTGTACTCCAGCAGAGACTGGAATCCAAGAAACAGGAGAAGGCTGACTTGGAAAATCAGGTACATAATACAAAAGATGAACGATTGTTCTACTGATATCCAGAAAAGTTATTTAAAATTTGCTTCGTTGTCAAATGGTATTTTTCGTTTTAACTGCCAGTATGTTTAACAAAGTCGTACTTTTAGATAACCATCTTTTTATTTTGGTCTAATGGTCTTAAAGTTACAAATGGGCAAAGCATGGGGAATAAATTATTTAAAGTAATAGAATATATAGATGTTGTGAATCTACCAACTGATATCCCTCTCCTAGATCCTCATTCTTATCTACTTTCTTGTGAGGAGATAAATTTTCAATGGTTGTACTGAGAGTTTAATTCATCTACTAACTTGCACGTTGGTACATTTAAAGTTTTGAAAGTTTGTTTATACCTTCTGTGCTAATGCAAATTTGAGAATATTTTTGGTAAATTCTGTTGCTGACTGCTAAATAGCTGTTATGTGTGTAGAAATAGGCAATGTTTAGAAGATGGTATTTTATTGTTTTATTTAAGATTTGCAGTACATCATCTTGAGCTTTTTTTACAAAAATAGTATCAGAATTTGAAATGGAGTCTTAATTCTTGTCTGTAGTTAAAGTCAGCTCTTTGTGTGTTTCTTCTGCATCCTGATATGGTTTGGAAGTAGAAGGGAGGGATAAACTACATAAGCATTTTGTTACTGTGGCATAAATTGGCTGCTGTGGTTACCAAAAGAGAGAAAGGATTGTAGCAACAGCAAGAGTTGGCATCATTTTCCTCCTAGCCTGTGTTTGAAATGTGTGTCTTCTAGATAGTAAAGAATTCTAGCAGAGCTGGATCAAATTCCTTTTAAATTTTTTTTTGTTGTTGTTAGATTATAAACATGACTGAAAAGATGTCTTAGTTAAAAAATGACAACAGGTATGCAGACTATGTATTCATAAGGATTTTTTTTTTTCAGAAAAGAACATACCCACTTTCATGAGACAGTGATCTCTTTAGGGTGTTTTTGTTTCTTTTATGACATGTAGATAATTTCGTTGACTACTAGTATTTTCCATATCGCATGCAGAGCTATTTTGAATTGCATGTTTTATAGTAGTGGTCTTCCTTTATTTGCATGAAAATGTAACTGAATAGACTTTACTGTGCTGGTAGTGAGATTGTTTTTCTTCTTTAAACATTTCCATTATAACAGGAAGGTGTTTTCTTTCTATTTGATTAAATTACTTAAGAAAACATCTGCACAGGAAAATCATCCTTGAACGCTTCTAATATTTGTAAAATATCTTTAAAGTGATCATGTAACATAATTGCCATTTTTTTTATTCTGAGGTTGACTTATGTAGCAAAAAACTACAGCGAGCAGAACAATTAATTGGTGGCCTTGGGGGTGAGAAAACTCGCTGGCATGAGACTGCTTTGGAGCTGGGAAGGCAGTACGTCAATTTGACTGGAGATATACTTATTTCATCAGGAGTTGTAGCTTACCTAGCAGCCTTTACATCCAGCTACAGACAAGTAAGATGTACAGTGATTTTGTCCCCATGTTTTATAATAATCTAAATTGTACTAATTTTTCTTCTAATATGAAATTTATATTTTAAAATTATGTTTTAATAGACCTTATAAGTGGAACTGAAACTATATTGTAGGATTTTGAGTTTTGTTTATAAGACTCTTGGGGGAAATTCTTCCTTCATTCTACTGTAAAGTACTTCTTGCTGGATAAAGCATGGAGTCCTTTGGTTGCTTTTCTTCTCTAAAGCAATTGCCAGTAACTTTATACCTCATGGCTCTGGGTTTTCCTGTTCCATTCAATGGCTAAATTCTCCTTAACTTCAAAGAAAACAGAATTAGCTTCTATTTCAGCAGCAGCACAATTAAGTAAGTTCTGAAAGTGGAGTAATTCTGTACAAAAAGAGGCAAAACATACAGTAGCTCAATAATGTAGCAGATTTGTGCCTGTAACTTGTAGTGAAATAAATGGAAATTCTGAATACAGAAAGATTTTGACATGGCAAATGATTCTAGATATAACAAATTTTGGATGTCAAAATTACCCTGACTTTGAAAGTTTTTGAAAACCAAAACCTGCCACTGAGTTCAGATGAAGAAATGAATGTCTGTTTCTTTTGAAAATCAGGTTCAGGGTATCAAAAATTCCTAAAGTTTGAGAGAGAAAAAAAATAATGTACCTCATTTGAACATAGAATTTGGATATAGTCCTTATTTCCACTTTTTCTTCTCTGTACTTCCTTTGTCCATTTTTATTTAGAAAATCTTACACTGTTCTTTCAAACAATTATTTTCTTCATGATGTCCATATTGTGATGTTATTATTTTAAAACTTTATAGAGTTTAGAGTGAGAGTTTGTTGTGAGTATTTATAGCGTAAATAAATGGTCAGCAGTTTTACAATTCCAAATTACGTAAGTTTGAGAGAGCGTTCTCTTATGCTTATAACCTGCATTGTGTATAACATTGTGTCTGGGTAGGTAGGAGTACTTTTGGTGAAACATCTTAAGGGGATCTGAACTGTATTCCAGGCAACTGTAGATACAGGTGTAGGTGAGGTTCATAAAAGGCAGAGACATCTGCATGGTTATTGACTAAAAACAAATACATAGTGGTTTCATCTGAAAAGTTTAGTTTAATTTCATTCTCTCTGACTGCATAGTTTCTTTCTCTGTGCAACAATAGGTATGGATTCCTGGTTGCTTATTCTTACACTCGTGATTCTGCAGACACATATTAGTTAGGTCTCTTTCAGAAATTGTTGGATAGCATAATCACTTTTGTGCAGTTCTTCATTTCATCTGCTGCTATGTTTGATTTTTTTCCCCTGCAGTTTTCATAAGAGGAAAAGTTACGATATCTTTTGGAATGTCAACTTTGTTTTATGCAAATTGATGAGTCCTTCATTCACCACCTTTGTGAATGTCTCTACCCCTTAGACCTTTTCCTTTAACACTGCATTTCTGAGTTTTGTTGCTTGAGGTTTTGCCAGCTAATTTTTACTTTATTTTATACGTAGCTTTCATACAAGATTGTGCCTTTCATATGAACATGCTATTTCTATACATTCTTCAGAAGCATTCTTCCTAGTGGAATATGCTTTTTGGTTCAGATATTTAGAGATGTGTATCTTCATTATTATTATGCACCATACAAACATGTATAGTTTACACAACTGTAGTGCTTTATATAATACAGAGAATAGTGAAAAGCAACTCGGAATGATTGTTGTTAAGTTTGATTAAGTCCTGACAAGTGCTCATTATGTGTGTCCTGAAAGTTAAATAATGAAGATTTTAATTTTTTTTCCAATTAGAATATGTACCTTTGTTCTACACTCATTTTCTAGTATAGAAGACTACTGCTGAAATGGTAAATAAAATCATACCAAGGCTCTGACCAAATAAACTTATATTTCATATATAGAAATCATATACGAAGGCTTTTTTAGAGACATTTTATACAGAAGGATGAGTTTCTTTGCATTTGAAGATATAGTGATCTTGTATGTAGCAACTGTTATGGGAAATGGGTTGAAAAATAAATTTTTTTAATACTTTGAAAATTTTGTGAATAGACAGAACTTCAGTTAATGTTTGCTTTCTTCTTATGTAGATGCAAACTAAAGAGTGGGCATTGCTATGTAAAACAAAAGACATTCCTTTTTCTGATGATTTTTCCTTAACAAATACACTGGGAGACCCCGTGGAGATCAGAGCTTGGAATATTGCTGGACTACCTTCTGACATGTTTTCTATTGATAATGGCATCATTATCTCGTAAGTAAAAAACAACAACAAAAAAATCACAATAATTTTCATTAAATAGCTTCTTACAACATGCTTTTCAGTTATTATTTTTATAGACAGTTTTCTGTTGTATATCCAGTTTAACAACCAGAGTTATAAAATGAATGTAACGTTTAAATTTATAAGAAATACTAATAATACTTTTAAACTTCATAACGCAAAGTTTTATAATCTGTGAATTCACTCCCTTTTTAACTCCTATGAATTGCTATAATGATACTTTCCTCTGCCTGCCCCCCCCCCCCCTTTTTTTTTTAAAAGCATGCTGCACACTGGATTCAGTTTAAGACATCCTAAAATGCTTCAGGGATAGAATTTTTAATACTGTTCTTGTAGTATAATCAGTAGATATGGCAGTAATTCCCTTTAAAAAGCTAAAGCTGTTTAATATTAAAGAAATATGCTGGCTTAAGTTCCTATGAAGAGGCGTTTCTGCAGAGCTACTGAAGATTATTTTGCTAATCTTTCTATGAGAATCACACACTTTTTCCTTAAGATGGAACTGGAAATACTGTAGAAAATGTCTTGATTACTTCTCTATCAACAGTTTCCCAGTTTATGTTGCCAACTGGTAGGAGATTTTAACATCTAGGCTTGTAACATACTTAATGTGTGAAGCCCTGACATTTTGGAAGTGTTGGTTTGTACACTGATGAGCTGAATCTTTATTTTGCTAAGGCACAGTAATAAAACAACAGAAAAGGCCCATATATATCTTCTACTGAAGGCAGTAAGGGAGATGCAAAAAGTTACAATGGAAAGAATTTCTAGTCGTCTTTCTTACCGAGGATGATCCCAACCATATGCACTTGCCAGTTTCTTCCTCTCTTGCCTTTTATTCTATGTACTTCTAAACTGCTTCAACAAGAAAAGGTGAGATAGGCCTTTCCTGCAATAACCTCTGATTTAAGAAAGGTGTGCTTTCAAATCACTTCAGGCAGTCGCGACATAGATACGGGTCTTTTCCTCATCCATGTGATAGTTTTAGGTATTTGGTGCAAGGTGAAAAAGCAGTATCTGTACTGACAATTTGGAGTTTGTTTTCGTTAGGGCCTCATTCCCCTAACTATCAATACTTCATACAAACTAGTCATTCCTAGGATCCCTTCTGGAACAGAACAACCTGGCATATTCCTAGACAAAAGCTAAGAGAGCTTTGGTTTTTGGGTTAGCGTTGGGACGTCTTTAGTAGGCATTATGAATGGGGTGCCACAAAGTATTCTTTACACCCAGTCCAGTCCTCAAAGAACTTTAAAAAGAAGTATTACAATGTTAATTCATAGCAGAAACTCAATTGAGTGTGGTGGAATTTACAGAATACTATTTAGAGTTAAAAGCTTGGCAGTTGCAATTCTAGCTTCCTGTCGTAATGTTGTTAGTATGACAACAGTCTTATCGCAACTTGAAGAAAGTTCTGATAAGGAAAGAAGGATTTATTTTTCATTTTGCAATTCCTTTTTTGCTTTTAAATTTTGCCTTTTGTAATTACCTTAAGCTACATCCAAATAAAATGCTTTGACTTTATCTAAAAATACATTGATCTAAAAAAATTTTAAAATTCTGCATATTTAAGGATACTCTCATTCTTACTTGGAAAGTGAAACAAATTCTGAAATCTCAAAATTTCTCACAGAAGGAAAATATGGATACCATGAACTCTAAATCTAATATTATTCCCTCTCACTTTTAAGACGATTCTACATTCTTAATGTGGTATTCTAATATATGCACATCTGTGTCTCAAAACAGTCACTAGAATTACATTTGTCTGCGCAGAGTTCATCTTGTATAGATCAATGTCACAATCAGTGCAAACATCAGTGATTTGTATAAAATGTATAGCATGGGAACTGACCACATTAATGTTTTAACATCTAGAAATATCTACAGCTCACTAGTGATTAGCTTTAGATTAACATGCCTACTGATGCCTGAGATCCATACGATGCTAACAGTTTTGTTAAATACAGAGCTGGGCGCTTACAATAGGCTAAGCTTTGAGACCTTCCATAAGAGGTTGTGATTTTCATTCAGACTTGTGTTATGATTGTAAACAAAGCAAGCCTCTCAGTTCTGTCCAGTGTGCTTGCTAACGTGCTGCTACTGACTTCTAGCTTTTAGGTTTTGTTCTTAGCATAGCTGAAGCTGAATTGTTGCTTTAACTGCTTTTCTCTTTGTGATTGCTACCCATTTACTTCACATCTGTTGGTTCTCTATTCTGTATAATGAATAAGTAATTCTTATAATTCTTTTCTGTAGTCAGGTTAATGGTTGTCAAGTCTATGATAACACGTACCTGCCATTTATGCATCTTTTTTTACAGTATGCTACTGCAGAAAGTTACTAATATATATCTTTAATTTTTGCTACTGTTTAGATGACAATTCTTCTCACTGTTTGAGGACTCTGATGTTGTATAGCACTGGTGAAAGAATATTTCTTTTACTGCAGAGTGAATGTTAGGTTTTCACATGTAACTGAAATTGTGTATTATAGGGTTAACCTTTGAAAGTATAGATGTGTGGATAATACTTCCGCTTTGGCAACTGGATAGGTGATAAAGTGAAAAATGAAACAGATAAGGCAAAGTAATGCATTAGCTGAAGAAACTGAACGCATTTTCATTTGACTTAAAAAATTGTCATTGATTGTACTTCTGGAAGCAAAACTACTTATTGAAGTGAGAGGATATATGCTGGGATTATGATTGTGTATGTAACATTTTTTAAGTAATTACTGTATTAATAAAATTAATTAGTAAAGGCTTTGACACCGTTTCCCACAGCATTCTCCTGGACAAAACTGTCTGTTCATGGCTTGGACGCGTGTACTCTTTGCTGGGTAAAGAACTGACTGGATGGCCGGGCCCAAAGAGTTGTGGTGAATGGAGTTAAATCGGGTTTGTGGCTACTCAAAAGCGGTGTTCCCCAGGGCTCAGTTCTGGGGCCGGTCTTGTTCAATATCTTTATCGATGATCTGGATGAGGGGATTGAGTGCACCCTCAGTAAGTTTGCAGATGACACCAAGTTGGGTGGGAGTGTTGATCTGCTGGAGGGTGGGAGGGCTCTGCAGAGGGATCTGGACAGGCTGGATTCATGAGCTGAGGCCAACTGTCTGAGGTTCAACATGGGCTAAGTGCTGGGTCCTGCACTTGGGTCACAACAACCCCATGCAACGCTACAGGGTTGAGGAAGAGTGGCTGGAGAGCTGCCTGGCAGAAAAGGACTGGGGGAGGTGTTGGTTGACAGCCGGCTGAATATGAGCCGGAAGTGTGCCCAGGTGGTCAAGAAGGCCAACAGCATCCTATCAGAAATAGTGTGGCCAGAAGGATTAGGGAAGTGACTGTACCCCTGTACTTGGCACTGGTCCACTGCACCTTGAATACTGTGTTCAATTTTGGGCCCCTCCCTATAAGACAGACATTGAGGTGCTGGAGTGTGTCCAAAGAAGGGCAACGAAGCTGCTGAGGGGTCTGGAGAACAAGTCTTATGAGGGGCAGCTGAGGGAACTGGGGTCGTTTAGTCTGGAGAAAAGGAGGCTGAGGGGAGAACTTACCACTCGAGATGGGTGTTGGTCTCTTCTCCCACAGAACAAGCAATAAGATGAGAGGAAATGGCATCAAGCTGCATCGGGGGGGGTTTAGATTGGGTATTAGGAAAAATTTCTTCACCAAAACGGTTGTCAAGCACTGGAAGAGCATGCCCAGGGAAGTGATTTAGTCACCATCCCTGGAGGTATTTCAAAGACATGTAGATGTCATGCTAAGGGACATGGTTTAGTGGTGGACTCGGCAGTGCTAGGCTAATGGTCGGACTTGATGGTCTCTTCCTAAACTATTCTGTGATTCTGTGAATAATTCAATCACTCAGGCTGAACAGTTGACAAATGTTAATGAGTTCAACACTTGTACAGTACATCCTAACACTTCATTTTTATAAAGCTTTGATCAAAATTCTCTTTGAATGAATGGAAAGATGATTAGCATTTTAAAACTAAATAGTGATAGCTTTTAATTTTAAAATGTGAGATAGAATTTACCTCAAATTGATGATACATATTATGCCTGTAGTTATGAGTTCATGGCTAGATAAAATTTGTACTAGGACCCCAGGAACCATATAAAATGCAACTCAAGCTTCCTATAACAACAGATTTTTTTTAAAAGCAGAATTAGAGAGCTATTCAGGGATAATTTGCAAACATACACAGTGACTGCTTATGTATTCCCATCAATAAAGAAGGATTTTATTGTTGATGAAAGATACATATGTTTGGCTGTTATTAGAGAACCACTCTTTAGTTATTCAATCTTAAGTATTTCATGTCTGTTACGCAGTAAGTCTGAAATGGGATATGCTGAAAATAATATGTGAATGAAACTTTGAAGTAATTAGGAAAAGAAATACATACTATGGGTTTTAGCTGAGGTTTTCTCAAATCTTAAATTCCTGTTTTAAAATTAGAACAAGCAAAATTATTATAAGCAAATTACATACATAAATATTGCCTGTTTTAGAATGTGCTTAACATGTAAGTTTGCTGTGCTCAGTTTGCAGTTGCTGTATCACCTTGTATCATCTTACTCTTAAAATCATCTGGCAATATATGCCTTGGGTCTCCCTTTGGGTTCTCATAAACAGCTGAACCACCTAGCAATTTGGGAGCTCAGCAATTCTGAGCTGTACACTTTGGATCCACTGGTGAACTGTCACCAGCTAGTGACTGTTACCTACTGTGAGATTGTCTTCTAATACTGCTGATGCTACTGCCTCATTCAGATTTAAAATCCTCTGTTTGCTTCTCCAGAGCTACTATGTTGCTACATTTGTCCTTATCTGTGTTTGTCAAATTATTCAAAATACTTGTAACTTTACAAAGCCCACATTTTAACTTTCTTAATGTCTGCTTAGATATTACACTGTCCTGGTGGATTACAAATGCATTTCCTGAATCTCTAAATGCATCTACCTGTGAAAGCTTTCTTCCTTCATAGGTAGGCTGGACAGGGTCCCTTCCAGATGACCCATTTTCCTAAATCATTCTACAAGGGGGAAGAAAGCTATCCTCCATCAGCTGGTGAATGGTCGCTTCCAAGTCCGATTTGTGACAGAAGGAACCTCTGTAGTATCCCATGTATAATCTCAGGCTACTGCCACACATGCTACATTTCTTTTCCAAAACTTTTGCTGCTAAACTGCTGCTATCTTGCTTCCACAATCTCCATTTTCAGTCCAAAGGACCTAAGATGCTTGTGCTCCCTACTTCCATATATGTTCCTTCTTCTAAGGGAATCGTGTTTATCTGGGGACATTTTACTGTACAGAGATTCTGCAAGCAGGATCAGTCATTATTTCCAAGTATAGAATTATTTTTATTACTCATAACTTTGTTTGCCCTAGCCAGAAGGCTGGCACTGAGGTGGGGAAATGTTGGCCTCCATTGGAAAGGACTGGTTCCTGACCTTGCTGAGCTGCCAGATCTGACATCGGTTGCCAAAAAGATAGACAACAGTCTCTGCTTTTTTCTTCTTTCTAAAGTTCTAAAGTATTTTTTCAGTAATGATAATCCAGAGTCACACAGCTGTGCTTCACAGAGCTGGACCTGAGTCCCAGATAGCTGAACCCTTGGATTAAGGATTACATGCCTGTTATTTTGTGTTATATTTACATGTTTAAATAGGTCTTACAGCTACACTTAGTCCTGAAGACTTTTGTGGAATAGAGATTGTAACAAAGAACATTTTTCTCTTCAAATGTGCTTTGCTTCTTTTAAAATTACTCTCTTGAAAGACGATAAAGGTTTAGAATGTGTTACACAGTTTTGCCTGCCAGCAATTTTGGAACTAATAAGCCTGCAAGAACTTTAGATTACATTGAACTAAGTTTGTCTGAGCATTGTCTTTTAGAACTTACACTGTATCTAGAACTTCTTGCTCTGTACCTTTTTCTAATTCAAAGCTTACTGCTTTCTGTTGACAATTCATAGAAAGCTTTCATAAAACATCACTCTCTCTAAAAAAACGTGTATTTGAAGAGCAGACAAAAATGAGATGTTCTACTTAATTGCATACATTTCATCGTAGTATTTTTAAGGAAAATAAGACTACAGATATGTTTACGTTGCAAGTTTTATTTGTGAATCAGAATTTTTCATGGGAGAGAGGTTCAATTTAGACAGAAATTATTAATGATAATTTGCCAGCATCATTGCGTGTAAGATACCTTGTAATAACGATAAGAGTCCATAGAAGTAGTCTGAAAGACTTCCTTTTATGCTGCACATGGAAAAAAAGGTATTGCTGTGTTTGGTTTTTTCCTTCCAGTGCTAGACTATATTATACCTCCTAACCAAATGGGATCTGACTTGGACCCCTTGATCTAAATGTTTAGGACTACGTTTATTTTGGAATTCTAACTTCTGCTTGCTTAGATGGTTTCTTATTTAGGTGATTATTGCTGTAATTGTAATTGACCATTAAAATGTGTCACTAGTCTTAGGTATCTTGGTAATGTAACTACATGTGGTGGAGAATACTGTAAAACATCTGTGAAGTAGTTACTAACTGTCGTGGTTTAACCCCAGCGGGAAATCAAGCACCACACAGCCGCTCGCTCACTCCTCCCCCCCAGCAATGGGATGGGGAGGAGAATTATTACTATTATTACTATTGATGATGATGATGATACAAGAATATACAAAAGAAATTATGCACAATACAATTGCCCTCAGCCAACTCCCCCAGTTTATATACTGCACATGACGTCATATGGTATGGCGTACCCCTCCGGGCGGTGTGGGTCAGCTGTCCCGGCTGCGCCCCCTCCCAGCTTCTCGCTGGCTGGGCATGAGAAGCTATAAAAGTCTTTGACTAGTGTAAGCACTACTTAGCAACACTAAACCATCAGTGTGTTATCAACATTATTCTCATCCCAAATCCCAAACACAGCACTATACCAGCTGCTGGGACAAAAACTAACTCCATCCCAGCCGAAACCAGGACACTAAGTCTGCCAAAAATAAAATCCAGAAATTCTTAGTATTTATTGCTATTTAGGGATTAGGGATTAAAAGGTAGATACCTTTGAATCTGCTTGTATATTTCCCTTTACACTAACACTAAAATGTCTCTTTAGTGGGAAATTCCATTCTTTTTCACTTGAAAATGCTCACTTATGCATATGGCTTTATTAAAGCTGTTCAAAATTTCAAAGCTTAGTGATCTTTCTATTTTGAAAGTGTTATAAAATTAAATGTGATTAAACTTTCTAGGAAGTAAGTTTTATTCTAAATACTTTATTTGAAAGAGGAAAATTATTTTTTGTAAACAAAGAACTTTTAAGATTAATCTATGTCCTTTTAAATTCATCAAGGATTATACCTGAACATGTGCCTACTACTTGCTTTGTTCTAATGACAAAAGGGAATAAATTGCTTTAAGAAGTACTTTGAGGTAATCATTTGAAGGTCTTATATTTCAGTTTTGAAAGTTTTTTTTGTATTTTTCTTTTCAGTAACGCAAGAAGATGGCCCCTGATGATAGATCCTCAAGGTCAAGCAAATAAATGGATAAAGAACATGGAAAAAGCCAATAACTTGCATATAATCAAACTCAGTGACCCTCAATTTGTTACAACACTGGAAAATTGCATTCAGTTTGGCAGTCCCGGTAGGTTACTTACTAATGAAAGTGTAAATTACAGAAGAGCCTGGAGAGGGCACAATTACCTAAAAAAATGAAACTCCAGTCAGAATCAAATGTTCACATAGTTAAGGAAAACTGACAAAGTTTTTTCTAGTGTTGAATCTAATTAGTACTATAGTAATTGAAGTCCTCACCCCAGGTTATAAGATACTTCTTAGCACAATATAATTATAATACTCAGTTTAATTTGTATCTTTTAATTGCATTATGAGATTTGCCATTTCTTTGTTTTCATGTTACAATAATTTTATTTCTGAAAAGTAACGCTGTTTTTATTTGGCTTTTCAAGAGTATAAATACTAGATTGCTAAGCTGTGATCATTAATGATTCTTGTATTCTCTGTAGTATCTATTTCTATTATCTCTGTAACATTTATTGCAAGTAGTCTTATTACCCTCAAATAGAAATAAATTAATGAAACACATAGGTACAATTCCAGCTATTTTTCAATGGCTAACTGGACTACAAATAAAGAAATGGATTGTTTATTCTCCATTATTTCTTTCTTTATTTTGACAATCTCAGATGCTTACAGTGAAAATTGAAGCAGACTTAGTTACCCAAAATTATTTCTGTGGTATATGGCATTTAATTTGTTGTTACTTCCCTTTTAAAAATTGGTAGCCTTAAACTTTTCTTCTAAACCATTGGCAGCAGTAATAATGATAGCATTTTGGTTGCTTTTTTGCAAATTTATATAATACTAGAAAAATTAATTCAAGATACATTTCTTTGATTCATTTTTCAGTCAGCTGAATGCTCTAAGAGACATTAACCTTATCTCTAGATATTGCTTGATTTATATTTTTATTGTTTGCACACTGTAAATACACATCATACATAGGTATTGTCAAGAACAGTCAATCAGTAATATAAATACCAAGAAAGTCCTACTAATTCTTACGTTATTTTGAAGTGCTACTGGAGAATGTTGGAGAAGAACTTGATCCTATCCTAGAGCCACTTTTGCTCAAACAGACATTTAAGCAGTCAGGGAGTATATGCATTTGCCTTGGAGACTCCATTATCGAGTACGCTCCTGAATTCCGCTTTTATATTACAACTAAGCTGAGAAATCCACATTATCTGCCTGAAACATCTGTTAAGGTGAGAATTTTGAAAATGAATGTGCAACTCTGTTTTAATTTTAAAATGATTTCTTAGCTAAAACCAGGAAAGAATTTCTGGCATTTGTTTATTCCTCCTCCCCTGCCAACATTGTTTTGGTTTTTTTTTACACTGCTGGAAGACTGGTATCATGACAAATGTCAACACTTGTAAGATCTAATACTTCACCTTGCAATACTGCCATTCTTTCATACTGTCAGGAATTTACTTATTTATTTAATTTTATCACCTTTCCCAGTCTGTATCTCCTGATGCTATTTAGTCACCTTTTATTTTATAAATATTTACAAGGACTTAATATAATAGTCACCTCACATGCAAACTCTACATTGGGCTTTCATGTTTATGATTTTTATCTGTAGTATAGTTAGGGGCAGGAGTCTGAGCAATTCCTGGCATTGTGCCATGTTTATAACAGATAGAAAATATATTTAAACATTTATATATTTGATAACTGTAGTTATTTTGCTATGTTAGGACAAAAAAAGGTAGTTTCCTGCTTTAAAGAATAAAATTGATGGTTTAGTCTTTTTGAAGTTGCTTGGGAGATATAGTCCCCCTTTTATTTATTATTATTTTTTTAAAAACTGTTTCACATTTACATTTTGACTAAACATAGACTATACTGAAAGATGAAACATTGAAATCAAAACTTCCTAAACTATTATGATATTCAGTAAAATGGAACAGTAAGTCGTTTCAACAATGCCTTCATTGTTGTACTGATGCAGGAAAAATGGACAAAAATTAATGAAAGGGAATAACTTTTCAATGCACATCAAATCACCTAGACATTGATCTTTGATTGCCAATCAACAGCCAATACAGTCTTCTTTTCCACCCGCCCGCCCCCAAATACAAACTTTCTAAAGATGAATTTTCTCTACTCAGGTTCCACGCAGTCAGACTTAAGTTGTTAATTGCTCTAATGAGGAGCAGTTTCTTTGTGACATGGTTGCGTATACTCCCAGCTACACCACACACTGTTGGGCAAGCTGACTAAGGTGGCTCATGTACAGGGAGCAGGAGGCAGAAAAGTGATATCTAAATATCTTGGTCAGAAGCTAATTGCAGCAATCATTGGTGAACTTTTCCCAAGGATTATTCAGGAACTAGCTAATGAAATGAGTCCAGGGAAAATGGTTATTGTGTGGTTATCGTATTTCACAGAAAAAGATTGTACTGAATTCTGATGTGACTTACATAGTAAAGCCTGCAAAGAGACATAGGTTATAGATTTACGTGTATTTACACTACATAGATATGTATTTGCAGTTATTAGCTATTTGGAGTAGCTTTTTTCTGTATCTAACATTATTAATTAAATGTAGTAAAAAACACTAAAAAAATCAGATCATTTTCAGCATTGCTTAGGGAAAGGTGACTTACTCATGTCCATAAAAAATATCATTCTGTCCCTCGGGGACCAAGGAGAAATGTAGGATGTAGACAGAAGTTTGCACTTAGACCTCAGAGCTTCCGATGTCTGAACCAGACAACCTTTCTGAGCATGGCAGCTCTGACTGAGAGCTAACTCAGGACCCTGTTTTAGCTAGTCTTTTACTTTGAAGAAGGGAAATGGAGCATAGACAAGTCTCTTGAAGTTCTGAAACATGAGGTCCCTCTTATATTTCCCATTAATGAACTTGTGAAATAAGGTGAGGAAGAAGTACGCCCTGATGCTTGTGAAGATCTTATGGATTCTTAGTGTCACATAGATGTGAATCTCCTCTCAAAATTCCTGTGTCAAAGAACAGTGTGATATGCTATCTGTGCTCCTGAATTTTTTTCAGTTGAGGCTTACTATAACAAAGAACTTATTAGTGATGTATTTTGAGAAAATTAAAATACTACCCCTCCTAACTTTAAAGCAAAACTAATGAAAAAAAGCCTCAAATATTTGGACAACTTTCAGATATTATTAGTGGCAGAAGCAGATCAAGACAAATTAACTGCACAGGTATTCCATATTCTAACTGATTACTATGCTGAAGGTGAATGTTTTTTGAAACACAAGTCAATGGTATCTGTATGCACCAAAAAAGCCCAAAGAGGAGCTGTAGTCACTATTACCTAGTCACTTTAATCAGTCTTGACGATTGATAAGTAGATTATTTTCTTGGTTTTGAACTACTTGCAGCAAACTATTTTCTAGCCTTCTGCTCGTAATGTATTCCTTCCCTTTCTCATGTAAAATATTGTACATTTTTGCCACTTCTTCAGCAAGAGCATGCGGGTTTTTCTGGATCCACTATAAATATGTCATGGGATGGGAATTCTTTCAAACAATAATTTGTCTTTACTATCTTTGGATAAAAGTCTTTATGTATATTTTTGCAAAATACTGTGCCAGCATCCAATGTGCACTGGGATGTTCAGATGGAACAATTCTGGAAAACAAACAATATCAAATTTATTTACAAAAATCTGTACATTAAGTTGAATCTTCCATTCATAGAAATGTTTTGCTCCTGTCTCTGTGAAGGCTGCTTGATGCATACAGGTATCAATGGGTAGATCCCTCTTGCATGTCAAAGTTCATGTTATACGAACTTTGATGTTCAAAGTTTCAGTGTAATTTTGAGGAACAGAATGAAATTCTATACATTCTTGTCAGATCCCTTTTATGGTTAACTTTCTGGGTTAATCCTGGAGTTAGCTTTTCAACACATTATCTTAAACCCTCAGTTTCAATTTATTGACTCTCAAAGTCTGGTTGAGCATATTACATGATCTTATACAAACTCCATCTTGTAAATGAAGAAGCATTTTAATTGCATCTGGCCATAACTGTGCTATCTTTCAAAAAATATTTCTTCTAACAGGTAACATTATTGAACTTCATGATAACTTCAGAAGGAATGCAGGATCAGCTTCTTGGAATTGTAGTTGCAAGAGAAAGGCCAGATCTTGAAGAAGAAAAACAAGCCCTTATCTTTCAAGGGGCTGAGAATAAAAGGTATCAAGATAACTTCCCTTGCTAGGGATAGAGCAGATTGCAGTTTAAAGAAATACATTTCTGAGACTTTTTTTTTTCCTTTTTGAGAGCCCGAAGTTAGGCTTCTGTCTGTTTTTAGGCTGATTGGGGTGCATGCTCTTACTCATATTCTTACTGGTTGTGCTGTTCTTCTGATATGGTTTCCTATTTCTGGGATTACTAGAAAATGTTAAAGAGCAGAATTGTGGGTTGTGTAATTGCAAAGGGTAACTCTTGATCCTGTCCTGTGTTTTTAGGTATCCCTTCCATGATGTTGGCATATGATTTGCTGTCTTCACAAATTTTGATTAGATATTAATGGTTGTGTTTTAGAAATGTTTTCATCGTGTGCTAGATTTACACTGATTTTACATGGCAAAGGGCATCCTTACCCATGGGTTGAAGCATGAAATGTGCAGTATTCAAAGTGGTTTGTCATTTCTTACCTTTGCCATCCATTTTTAGCCTGAGAGTGGATAAATTTTTCATAAATTTAATATGAAAAAAAGGTCTGTTATGTAAGTTGCATACCATGAATAGAATTCTACACATTGTCTTTATAGAAACTCACAGAAAACAGCTGTAATTTTCGTATGTGAAAAATCTTGTCTATTATTTTAGACAACTAAAAGAAATAGAAGACAAGATTTTAGAAGTTCTTTCAGCCTCAGAAGGAAATATTTTGGAGGATGAAACTGCTATCAAGATATTGTCTTCTTCCAAAGTTCTGGCTAATGAGATTTCTGAAAAGCAAGCTGTAGCTGAAGAGACAGAAAAGAAGATTGATGCTACTCGTATGGGCTATCGTCCTATTGCTATCCATTCGTCAATCTTGTTTTTTTCTATAGCTGATCTAGCCAACATTGAGCCAATGTACCAGTATTCACTCATGTGGTTTATTAACCTTTTCATCATGTCTATAGATAATTCGGAGCAATCAGAAGTTCTACAAACAAGGTAAGAGTGATAATTCACCATTTGTAATTGGTGATGTATTCATAGTTACTCTGGAAATGTTACTGTCATTACTCCAAAGTGTATTGTCTCAGGCATTGTGTTTTGAAATATTTTTTTGTACATATACATGTCGGATTCTATGAAGAAATTATTTTCTAGAAAAGTAACAAAATGGTACAATATATTACAAGTGCAACATATTCCACTATTTCTATTTAATAATTGCTACCTCAAGTCATGTGTGAAATTACAAAGTATCAGTTAAATAAAAATGGTCCACTTTTATATTTCATTTTATATAGTGACTTTGTATGTCTTCAAGAAACAGACAAGAAACTTTTTCACAGAACTGGTGAGAGAGAATAAAGTCTTGTCACTGCAGCTCTTGGCTACAGGGTGTGCAAGGCAGTAATTACTAACCCAACCATTTTTTAAGTTCAGTTTGATTATTGTTTTATACTTAAGATGTCCCTTCCTCTTCCAGCTTGTTCATGAGAACAGGAGAAACTGTGCAATCTTTAATGATCTGAATTTATGTTACATGTGATGGACCTCACAGATCACATTAGGATTATTCAAAATATACCCTTGAGTTGAATTATTTACACAGAGATTGTTTAAAGAAAGTTTTTCAGTGTTCTGTCACATCAGTTACTAAATTCTACTTTAGTGGCTTTATTTAATCTTAAGATCACAGAGCATTGCTTCTGTTACTTAGCTACTTGCCTGTTCATCAAATGAACAAAGGTTGGGAGAGGGAAACTACTCTCCCAATTTGTATATAGAAAATTTTTCTAGTTAATATTGCACATGGCAATTTCTGAATTATCCATTACTGTCTATATTTTATTTAAATACAAGTCAGTTGTAGTACCTGGTGAGGTAGTACTTGGTGTGTAGTTTAATGTGTAGTGTTCAGTTTAGTGGCATACTTGTTATGAAGGTTATTTCTTCTGTTAGAATTTAGTCACGGTCTGGGCAATCTAAGTCTAGCATCATGATGCTCATCATTTAAGTCAGAGCTTAATATTTTGGTATCATATTTGAAACTACATTCAAGGTAGCCTTTTACCAATAAGGCAATCTCTGTTCTATAAACCTAGCTCTTTGACTTTAAATCTTACTCTTTTACAGCTCAAAAAAACTCTGTATGCCTGTGTGCCTAAATTAAAGTAAGGAAAAAATAAAATAATCTAATTTTGATTCAGAATCTTTCTGTCAGCAGTAATATAAAGATACAGCACCTGAATCCCAGCTGACAGTATGTTTTCCCAGGGAATGATTGGTGTAAGCCCAGTTTGATAATTTAGCCCAGTGAAGGCAGAGGAAGACAGACTCACAGAAAATTCTCATTAATAATTCACATAAGAATGTCTTGGGCTATCTTCACTAGTCAGACATTTTTTTGCTACAGGCTTTGTGCTGAGATTTTTTTATTTAATCATTTTTTTTCCCATTCAAACCCTGTTACTTCTGTAACATGAAAAAAAGTTTACATTTTGTGCTATGGCCATCTTTGTGTCAATATTTTGTGTATAAATTTTATGTATATCTATGTACCTGATGAGGAATCAGTAATTTTGAAAGGACTTAAAATGCTAATAGAAAACAGGAGCATTTATATATTATAGTAATTATTAAAAATGGTCTACTTGTTAGCTGAGTGGAAGAAAACAAAAATACATTGAAACACAAGACTGAAAAGGAGACACAAATCAAACAACATAGCTTGCTCTCAATCTTCTGTCAAAAGCTTTCTCCTTTTCAGTTATAATAGATCACACTTAGGTTTCTGAATGATCACTATGTCTGCACTGTAGGACTACCCTCTGAGTAGCTCCCTGCTAAAAAGCCATAGCACCTCTCCATGTCTTTGTTACCACCTTGAAAGAAGTGTTTAAAGTAGTTGTGCAAATTCAGACACTGCATTTCTAACCACGACTGGACTTTTCCCTATTTTGACTAGGTATTCAAGGTATTCAAACTTAAACCTTCATAAAACAATAGATGGCCTGCTTTGTATTTGAAGGAAATTATTGATAATAAATCACTGATGTTTTAAAATATATTTGTTTTTATAGTGTATTAAGGAAAATGCTCTGTAGAATGGGAAACACATTTCAGATAACCTTTAAAGATGGACTGTTTTAATTTTGGCCTTGGTCCTTGGTATTTATATATATTTATGAATTTTAAAATTGCTGCTCTCTTCTGCCCCCCCAAAAAGAGACCTTTCACTTCCTCTGAAAATCATGTGTTACTAAGATGTAATTGCACTTAAATGTTTTTTTACATTATTTTGCTCACAAGTGGTACATGCATTTAATGATTGCTTTGGGGTAATGAACCAGAGAGTTTATTAGAACAAAGGAGATCTAAATGGTTTGTAATAGGTTTCCAGAGTGCTCACTCTTTAAAGTGATATTAATGGAAGGTTGTTCTTTTTTCTGACACCTGTAGGTTGAAGATCCTCAAGGATCATTTTACATACTCACTTTATGTCAATGTGTGTCGCTCCCTCTTTGAAAAGGACAAGCTGCTCTTCTCTTTTTGTCTAACTGTGAATCTCCTCAAATATGAAAAATTGGTCAGTAATTAAAAATAAAAAAATTGATATGATATATATCAAACTGCATATGCAAACTATTAGTAATAGGAACATACGGGATAAGAATAGAAAAATAAGGTTATATATTTTACTTAAGCCTCAATTTTGTGGTGCATTATTTTCATTTTAATAAGCAATTATAAGCATTGAAAAAGATTCTCCAGAATAAAGAAATACATAATAAACAGGTATGGCAAAACTGAGCTGGATGATAACAGTTGTTCTAAATGGTAAAAGCCCAGCCTATGTTATTCTTACGGTGAACACTTTGCAAAATTTTACTGTAATGTATTCCAAGTTCTAAGAGCATATCAAAATGAATTGTAACCATTGATTTAAGAAACTATTTATCTTTTTCACTGAAGGTGATAAATGTGCTTATTTTTGCATAGAATTCCTCAAGATAAAACACTTGTACCAACTGAATTCTATTCATTTTTAGTAATTCTTTAAAAAATATTTCTTTACAGGACTTTTTAAAGTCCTAATGAAATACACGCATTTTAACCATATCATCTGCAAAACAGTACTTATGGGTGCTTGGGGTTGTTTCTTTCAGTGTAATATGGAAAGATTTAAAATTTTAGAAACCTTTGAAATTTTTATATCGGGGAATATATAGAAATGAATTCTTTCACGAGCTCACGGTAATAATCCTGGGACACCATTCTCCCATTCACAGGGACTTCAATTTACAAATTGAAGCCATCAAAGAAATTTTGAGGTAAAGGAGTACTGAGAAAAGAATGAGACATGTAATAGGCTGATATTTCTTTTTCATGTTTGGACTTGCATTATAGAAAAAGGATGCAAAATGCATGGTTCCCTGAAATATGGCCAGTATTTTTTTCCTTCAACATTTTGGGATTTGAATAACAGGTCTAAAAATCTCATCAGTTAACATTGTTCATTGCCCAAGTTAGGAGTGCAGATGAATCTTTAAACTGGGCTCATATCTTAGATTTTTTGATTCCTTAAATTCACGTTTAACTGAAAACCAGACACTGAATACTTTGGAAATAAGCTTTATAGTAGTTGTATAGAAGCTTTTTCAACTAATGCAAGAATTCAGATAAATGTATTGATTTCCTACATAATGTACTAAAACCATTCGATTTTATATATTTGGTCCTGAGAGCACTGGTTTTCATTGTAGATTAATGAGAACGAGTGGAAATTTCTGTTGACTGGAGGCATAGGTTTGGACAATCCCTTTTCTAATCCATGTACCTGGCTCCCTTCAAAATCGTGGGATGAAATTTGTCGACTAGAAGATTTGCCATGCTTCACAAACATTCGCGAGGATTTTATGCGGCTGAAGGATGGATGGAAATTGGTATATGACAGCTTGGTACGTTAACGTTCCTGATTGCTTGCATTCATAAGCTAATTAACACATTGAAAATATTTATTCAGGGAAAAGAAATTGCTGTCATTTTACATGGTATGTTCCTACATATATGAATGTAAATATTTAAACAGATAGTGTGTAGTAGTAGATTATTGCCAATTTGTCAGGTGCCTTCTGCATAGCAAGTCATGATTTGAATTGAATTTGAATGGAAAAAAGGCAACAAAACCTGGAGTGGTAAGGTGATCGTGAAATTTGCTAAACTTAAGGCAACCGTTGTCCCTTGTCAGTCTATACATTTGTTTACCATGCTTTGAGGATGCCTTTTCATGCTGTTATGTAGCATGCTGCTTTCCTGGATAAGTGGGAAAAAACCCCAATTATTACCACGTGGAGAAACTAGAATGGAGTTTGGGAGACCTGTGATTCCCTATCCTCAAAGTGACCTGGTATATGCATTAATAGCTGACTTTATCTAAATTCAGCACTGTTTCCTTAAAACCTAAGCCCTTTTTGTAGATAAAATCTACTGTATATTTGGGCACTTACCTCTTCTTTAATCTTACTATTGACTCCTCATTTTATCTTACTCCCTCCTTCTGCTTCTTGATATGCAAAGTGCTCATCATATACATATCTCCTGAACAAATGATTAAAAAACTTATCCTTCTTTCCTACTTGCACCATATCTGATCATAAGTACTACCACGTTCAGATAATACTGTCCATTTGTGCTAGTTCATTGAACCATTTTTCTCACTTTTTAATTTAAATTATGAAAATTTATCACCAATATTCAGTCAAATGACTCAGGACTTCCTACACCCATTTCAAAAAGACTAATTGTGTGTTTTATTCATTGTAAGTGTCAAGGATTTAGAAATCCTTTCTATTTAACAAAGGGGCTTAAAGTATGCAGAGAGGAAAAGAATGGATTTTTGGTTGGAAATGTTCATAAATGGACAATGAGAGAGATTAAAGAAACTAAGCAGCTGCAGCTCCTTCAGTTGTCTAGGTTGCAGGAAACAGGCAAATATCAGAGATAAAGTTTTCCTTGGGTATTTACAAAAAGATACAGCAAGTTGAGGGCTTTAGTTCTTCATTTGGAAGTAGTCTCTTGGAAAATGAACAGAGAAACAATGGCATTTGAAAAAGAGATTGAGGGAGGGGCCTCCTTCATTATAAACTTTGAGATTATAGCATTTTAAAGCAGTGCCTAATAGAAATGAAAGGTGCTGACTTTCAGAAGTAAAGATTCAAGATGTGTGTGATAGCTCTGTGTGCATTGACACAACCAAGCTGTGAAATAACTAGAAATTCCTTCATTTAAGTGGCATTCAATAAAATGAGATCTATAGAATCAGGTCATCAGTTAACTGATAAAGAATCTAATAAACAGTAACACTGAAGCCAAGAACATTCAGTTACTGAAACTTGAGTGCTAGATCAAAAGGAATGGCATTATCTATCACTGTGCTGTACAGAAGAGTTGCTGTGCCTTTCACTTTTTATGTGAAAATATTTTCATTACCTATCTAGCTTTAATACCAGTATTTTCATGTGAATGCACTGCAATTTAAAAAAATGCTAGTTAATGGGCCTTATTCCTTTTTGATAGCTGTATTTTTATCACCAGTATAGTTTATCCCTAGCAATACACAACCAGCTCTCTTTCCTGTCTTGTTAGTGATACACAAATTTAAATAAAGGACAGTTATATATTGCATGTATGTTAAAGAGAGTAGGCACAAGAAACAGTGTTGCTTGAGCCACTTTGCCATCAGCAACCGTACATTGAATATGAATGTTTTTCAAAGCAGTTTGAGATGCACTTTTCTCCTACTACTGTTGTATATCAGGTTGCTTCCAGAAGTAGGGGACACCTGACTTCAACTCCCCACTTCAAGGGTACCAGGTATTTTACCTAAAGTTGTATTGCCTATCTTGGAGTTTTCCTCCAGCTGGCTGACTTAATCTCAAAGCTACTGATGCATCTCTTCTTATGGATAAGTGAAGAGCTTATGGCACAACTCAATGGAGTCTTCAGTGCAACCTTTACTCCTCAAGTGTTTCCTTATTCATTCAGTTTTCAAATTAATTTAGCTTGCAAATTTTTAGCTAAACTCCTCAACAGCTGTTATAGATGTCATTCTGAGGTACCTATTTTTCCCATATAGTAATATAAAAACAATGCAGCATTCTGGATTCCAATCTGAAACTAAGTGCCTAGAAGTTGGGGAAGGAGGGAGTCAGGCTCCACGTCCTTAGCAGAACATGAGCTCCATTGTGATTTGATAAATCAAAGTTGCTCAGAATGCAGTTTGTGCAGGTCTGTCTGCATACCTCTGTGCCCAACCCTTACAGGCAAGGCCAAGAGGCTCACCAGCAGAGCTGCAATACCAGTTTCCAGAAAGGCATACTTAGCTGGCACTGTACTTCAGTCTAATAAGAAGTTACCATGCTGCACAACCATTTCTCTTCCCAGTCTGATAACAGCAGTAACAACATAACATCCGGATTATTCATAGGCCATTTACAAGCTAAGGGTTCTGGTGCATTTGACTTAATTTTCTAATTCATGTTTTCCTGTGCTCATTTTCTGCTTTCATATGCAACCTCACTCATAGTTACGATGTAGTACTGTGATGTGATTGTTGTTGCTTATCGTTGTAATATTGAAGACTGACACCATAATTCAGTTCTATCAGTTAGAGGGAGGTAAAGTGCATTTTCAAGTTTCTTCCAGCTCATTCTTTCTCCACTTTCTGCAGAAGAACTTTGGGTTATTATCTTTTAAACACTTAAAAACTACTATAACTTCTGTACTGTAAGAGAAGCTTCTTAAACATGTATTTAAAGTTGTGTGTTTTGGTTTATTTTGTTGTTGCTTTTTTAAGCTTTAAGCATCTCAACTCCATTTCTGTAGATTAAGAAAAAATACATCATGGATTCATGTGTCAAGTTAAGAGATGATTTACTCTTACGATAAGTAATTCACAAATGCTTTAAAAAAATGTTGAAATACGTATGTTTTTAGGATCCTCAGCATCAGGATTTTCCTGCAGGGTGGCAAGACAAGTTGGGGGAGTTCCAAAGGATGCTTATCATTCGCTGCCTGAGACCTGACAAAGTATGTATGAAACTTTCACCTTATTCAGAAAGGTCTGTCCATCTTAGAAACCAAGAATATTTACAAGTATGCATTCCAACTGTGTTGTCTACAACCATTCTACCACAGTCTATCATAAAGGAAAATAGGAATTAATGAGACTTCAGAAGACCAGCAAGTTTGGAATTGTAATGAAAAAAGTTTTTAAAATAGAAGGGTAGGTCTTTAGCTTTTGTTCAGTTTCAGTGTACATACCAAAATCCCAGAGCTCTTCCTCCTTGAGACTGTCTTACAAACCTTGTGACTTTCCTTTTTCAGTATGCCTGCTATTCTTGCTTATGTAACTTTTTCTGATGGATATCACTATCTATGGTAATTTTCATCTGATCTAGGAAGATAATTTGATGGTAAGGAGGAATGTAGATAACATAGGTGCTTAAAGGTAGCAATTATTGCAGAAGCACTGATCCTTTTTATTTTATGGAAAGTGTTTTGAAGTGGAACTGTTCTGATTTGAGTCTGTCTAGCTGTAAGGGTTGAATGTGGCACAAATCACAATTGGTGCTCACAGTTGTGAATCTTTATTCCAAAAAACAGTCAACCTACTAAAAACCAGAATATAGTATTTGCTTAGACATTTTTTGATATATTCACAGGTTAGTGGGACTACTATTAGTCCACACCTAGCCATAATGACAAAGCACATTGTGAAAGATAGGAGTTAGTATAAACAGTTATGACCTCTGATCCAGCGAGCCTGTAAAAGGAATTCTCTATGCTTCCTCACACAACTGTTCGGCTTTATATTAGTACTCAGATAAAAATACAAACGTTTATACTATATAAAGAAGCAACACTTCCAGAGTCAGACTTTATACTTCACTTCTCCTGGATTTTTTTTGACTGGCAGTATGAGCTTTCAGAATGTTGGGCAGGTGGATCATCATGGAGAGGCACTGGCGGCGGTGGCGTATACTGATGCTTGGAGACAAAGTTATCCACAAGACGCTGCCTAGTTGCGCTGACTTCTTCTTCAAAAGAGTTTATTATGCTTCTGCCAGTTTTGCACTTAAAGCAAAGCAAAAGATTGTGCAATTTAACTATTTCAACTACGTTCAAAACTTAGATCCTCAAAAACCCACTGATCTGCCACTAATTCTAGCTTAGAAGTCTGCTTTTGGCCATGGTCAGTAATACTGCTGTCTGAATGTTGCAGAGCAGTTTGGCAGATATTTCATATGCATACTCCCACTTGATTCAGACACTCCCCCACCAGCCTCGCCAGTAGGGCTCAGTTCAGTGACCACTTTTGGGTATGTCTAGTATACTTTTTCTTTTAAAGTAAACTGTGAACCTTCTGTTTAGTTGTATTTTAAATCATATCAGGGGGGAGACTTCAGTTTTATTTTCTTCTCTGTGTGAAGAGGTATGATCTTGCTTCTCAAGATGCATTAGGATATTGGTGCTTCAAGATGGCAACGCACTCTGGATCAGTTTTTATGTATTTGAGTCTGTTGTATAGGGAACTTAAATACTTAACCTTGACAGTCACCAGGTATATTTTCAATATGGAACATTATCAGCAAGGCATAGATCTTATTTGTGCAAACCCGCCAGGAAGTAAGATGCAGAACCTTTACTGTGCCTCATCAGGGAACTTGGTTCACTTGATTCTTACTATCCATAGAATTAGAGGTCCTATCAAAGATCAGCTGATCTTGATTAACTAGTTGAAGCAGCTCAGTTTTGTGTGCTTTTGTATATGTCAACACTCTGGCATGCATGAAATCCCAGAAGTGGGGAGGAGTAAAACTGGATAACTAAAACATTTGAAATGGCCTTTGAAGGTTGAAAGCTTAGACAGACTGATTTACATGTCAAACTCAACATGTGAAGCAATGGTCTGGTCAAATTTTGTCTTTTCACATGTGGTATTCATCCCTCCTGAGAAGGATAGAGCTGCTCACTGTAGAGCTTCCGGGATTGATTGATTATTGCACCCAAGATATTTTTTCTGCTGTAATGAGTTGTTGGAAAAACATTTCTAAAGGAAACAGGTGTTCTTTCAAAAACTAGACAATAGACTACACTGAGAAGTAGCCAATAATACATGTAAGTCATTACTTTAGAGTAAGTCATGTTCTAGCCTTCACAATCACTCCTTACTGATGCTTGGAAATCTTAGAGATGGAAGTTCTTGTTTACATTCTAGCTTTGAATCTTATATTAAGATTATTTGGTTAATACTTACAAGGAAGGTTCTCAGCCGTGTCATCTCCAGCATGTAGTACTCCTCCATTGTCAGGTCATCAAAGTGCTTGGTAAGGGATAAAAAGCCACAGCTGTGACGTTTGGTATGTTCCACCCTGCAACATAAACCCAGAATAAGAACAGGTATTAAAACCAGGAAAATTACAATTCAAGAGATGAAGAAATCTGAACAGACAGATCTTTTCAGTACTTCTACTGTCTATCAGGAGAAAAAAGATCATACCAAAAGCATGCAATAGATTTTAGTGGATCTCAGATAAGAGGTAGTTGTGAGCCAAGAAGATACAAGGGAAGATTTATACTGAGTTTACAATGTTGAGAGAAACTATTTTCTACTTTGTTGAATCGCAGGTGTTCTCTTTGGAGGCAAAATGAAAGAACTGTGAAGAATTGTGCCAGGTATAATTAACAAATTATGAACTATTTCAAGGTTACTGGCTAAGATAAACTTTTGATAGGCTTCAGTTTTGTAAACTGTTACAGAGAAATTTTGTAACAAGTAAAGGGATGTTGTCAAAGACATTTGGAGGAATACTTCAAGAACATTGCTACATCTGTGCTTACCATGGGTCATCATTTGGTTCCCAGCCCTCCAGTTCTATCAAGCAAAAGAAACATTTTGCCACATCTGGTTCATTTGCGTTTGGACAGTGGACAAAGCCCGCCTTTGCCATCTGCAGGTGATAGTGTAGAAGTTTAGAGCCTCATCCAACACAGTGCTCAAGTTCACATCAGTAAGCTGTTTCTGAGAGCTTGCAAATAACGCCTTTCAACACAGTGTCTGTCAGCACAGATCAGGCTGGAAAATACGTTTTAAGTGAGGGCGGCAAGAAGGTAAATAAGCAATTAGTAACGGAAGAACAAATAGGCTACAAGTAGTGAATGGGTTTCTGCAGGCTACTGGAGTAGCTTTCTTCTACCAGGTAATGTTTAGTAGATGCCATGCTACACAGGCATTTCAGTAGCAGTGCGTGAGATCTGCCATAGCCAGGACTTTAAAGAATATTTTCAGAGAAAAAGCACAGCATAGGACCATGGACATAGAGAATCTTTAAATATAAATTAAATGAGTAAAATGCTACATCTTTAACTTCTGTGTTTTTCTGACACTTTAGAATCACATCAGGTCAGAACACTAAAAATTAAGTAAGTTTGTTTCAGTTATCGAACTTCCCACCTTCTCAAATAACTCTTGCAGTATGACTCATCTGAGATCCAACCTGGAATTTTTGTGTGTGTGCCTAAGTAGAAGTCAGGTGGATTTTTTTTAATGCTCAAGTCAAAGCCTGCAGGGACATAAATATTAATTTTCTAAAATTTAAATAATTTCAGTTGCTGAATTTTAAGTAGTGATCACTCTGCTACTTCATCCTTCCTGCTGGATGCGTTTCTTCTCATGCAGGCTTCTTTTTTATAAATGAAAATTTGCAGTCAGAAAGATTACATAATACAAGAAATCAACTTTTGAGTGACAAGAGGGGAAAAAAAAAAGAGAAAACAAGAAAAATAACTTTATTCAATTCTGTAGCTAGGCTAGTGAGCTGAACATGCAGAAGCCAGTCATCCTACTACAGTATTTCTGAGCAGGGAACAGAGGGAAGTTGGAGTATTCAATGTTTCACCTTCTTCAGTCTTGGTGGAGGCTCACAACTCCTCTTGAACAGGAATATACTTAATAGCACATATATTGCTATATATAACAATATCCTTAACTTCAGGACAGCATATAAAAAATAAGGCATAGTCAAAATATCAATTTTCAGACTTACATTCTCCGGAGTGCACTTGCAGTTCTCTATAAAAGGCCAGTTTGTGAAGGTTTTTAAACGGTTCTCATATTCATACATATCCTTAAAATCACTCAAGAGCTTGGAAGCCAAACCAAGCTCTTTCAAGAGTGTCTCCATCTATAAAGCCTGCAATTAGTATAGCCCAGAACCTCCTTCCTGCTCCCAAATTTAAGGCATTATACTAATTGGTGACACATTGCACCTGTAAAGCAGGAGCAGGATAAGTTTTCAAGTAAGTAAAAACACAGGTGAGTTTATGAGCAGCGCAATCAAGAGAAGTTAAGCTACTGGAATATTTTTTCCCTTGTGTCATACTCTGTGTACTCGGTCACACCATATGTTTATTAACTGAAAGCACCTATGCTAATGCTGTATGAAAATTACGAATTTTATAATGGAAACGTCAAAAATGCAAGTTAAAAACTCTAGTTACGAATACAGAAATTAAAAAAAAAATATTCTACTGATTGTGACAAAAGTGGTTGAATTAACATTGCTGTTTGAAACCTTTAGCAATTCTTGAACTTTGTGTTCAGAGATTAAATCTTAGTATCACATTTGCAAATACTGTTGCATTTGTTTAAAGGGGAGGGAGGTGGTTATTGTGAAATATTCTAGGGTGTGTCCAGAGATAGAATGGATGGTGATATTTAAAGTATTATAAGTGTTTGCAGGATCAAAGCATTAAGCTGTCATTTTATAAATTGTCTCTTAATTCTGGTACAGAGCCCAGTTAACTTCTAATAGGAAGTTTAAACACCAGTGTGTACAAAACTGCTGTACATAGCAGTCTTCTAAGCCAAGATCCTAACGTCTTTGAAAGATGTTGCATTATGAGACTGGAAAATTGAAATCATCTCCATAATACAGATGGAGTAAGTGCAGAAAAGAAATCTGGCTTCTGATACCAGCACATTGGTCTGTCCAGATGTGGTGACGGAAATTAGATTAAGGATCACTTGCATAGGACTTCTGATTTCAATCCTCTTAAAGCATCGTCAAGCTTAGAGCCTTTTTTTTTGCATAGATTTACACGTGCTAAATTGTTGATTCCTCTGAGATTGTACTTTTATCTAATTTTATATGCAGGAACACTGTTCTTGAAATTTATATTAAAATGTTTAGAGTGTTAATGCTTGCATAAAAATAGGACACTTTAATTCCTTTTTTTTTTTTTTTTTTTTAGATAATACCAATGGTGCAGGAATTTGTTGTTCACAACCTGGGCCGTCCGTTTATCGAGCCACCTCCATTTGATTTATCAAAAGCATTTTCTGATAGTCATTCTTGTGTTCCACTGATATTTATACTTTCTCCTGGTGCCGACCCCATGGCAGCCCTTCTTAAGTTTGCTGATGATCAGGTATTTTAATATTTCCAGACTTTTTTAATATAGTTGATGCTTGTGTGTGCATGCACATATTTGCATGAAGGAAGGAGCTTTAAGTAAAAGTTGAAATGCCAAAGTAAGCTCAAAAATCTGTTTTCAACTGCCCAAAACAATGTTAAAATTGATCTCATGGTTCTTTTTAACACAAAGCACTAATTAATGCAAGTGGCTTGTTTTTATTAATGAATAATTTGACTATTGCTTATAAGAAATTGTAAGTTAAATATCTTTGTCATATTTTATAATGTTGTGGTGTCACCATCTATTTAACCAATTTGTGTAATCTCAAATGGAAAATGGAAAACTAGAACAAAACCATAATGGTTTAAATGTTCATTGTAAGGAATCTTCTCTGAAATTTTTTTTTTCCTAATAATCATTATGTGTAATATGTAACTTAATTTAAAAACACTGTAGTAATATAGGAGCTTAGGATCTCGGGTGCCATTTACACCTCAGTTCCAATATGGATTTTTCTTGGCTTTCCCTGTCATTATTATGGTATTTAAAACAAAAGATTCCCAACAGCCTAAATCAGTTCTTATGTAGAAGAGTACTGTTAGAGTACTAGAAAGTTGCTATTTTCTGGTAATAGGCATTTCTTGCATTTCCTGACTATTACTCTGTCAGAATTCTGTGCTGCTGAGAATGACAGACATACTTCAAGCTTCCAACCACCAAGCTGCAGATCTATCCTGCATTTTATAGCTGGTTGTCTACATCCTTAAAGAGCATACTGTTTTCAGGAGTATTTCGAAACTCTCAGAATTTTACAGTTCCAGATTAAATGGATGTGTAGTTGGAGCTTTTCACTGGAAGATAGATAAGAGGGTTTAGTCAACTGGAATGAGATGAAAAAAAAGATTTAAACTGTATTCTAAAATATACTCGTACATTAAATGTTTCAAGAATACATACAGATGTGAAGTCTCATACCAGAAGGTTTAGTGCAATATTATTCTTACTTATAATATGCTTTCTATGTCTAGGGATACGGTGGGACAAAGCTTAGTTCTCTGTCACTTGGTCAAGGCCAAGGCCCGATAGCCATGAAAATGATAGAGAAGGCAGTAAAGGAAGGAACATGGATAGTTCTGCAAAACTGCCATCTAGCAAGTTCATGGATGCCAATACTGGAAAGAGTTTGTGAGGTAATGTCCTGGTTTCAGCTGGGATAGAGTTAATTTTCTTCCTAGTAGCTGGTATAGTGCTGTGTTTTGGATTTGGGATGAGAAAATGTGGATAACGTACTGATGTTTTGGGTTGTTGCTAAGCAGTCAAGGGGGGCGGGGGATGAATGGGAAGCTGGGAGGGGACACAGCCAGGACAGGGAAAAATAAGTAGTATGTTTTTCTTACAAATACTTTTGAAGGCATGTCTGATCCATACAAGCAACTGAAAAGCCAGCTTAGCATACTTCATGATGATTCCCATTATATGAGGGTAATTATCACATATTGATTCTGTCTTTATCCTTCTGCCTGCTGGAATAGAAAATGCTCACAAACCTGGTGGGTCTGGCCCATTCCTTGAACGGTAAATCCCAGCTGCTCCAACAGTCTCTTCAGGCCAAGAGCTCTCATCATACATGTGTCTTGCTGCAGAAAAGCAGTATGTTAAGCATCATACATGTGTCTTGCTGCAGAAAAGCAGTATGTTAAGGAATTTTACTCTTGAACAGCTATAGGTTTCCAAAGAGGCACTAGTGTATATTTCTTTCTTTGCCCCCCACCCTTAATAAACTTAACACATTTCTGATGTATACATATGATTACTATAGCCCTTTCCAGAACAGCAGTATGACAGTAAGTGCAGTAAATGGGCAAAGTATACATTCCATTGCTCTTGTGGTACAGAGCCTGCACTTGGTTTTGTTCATATATTCCACAAACGTGAACCGAGAGGACGAATTTTAGTTCAAAATACTGAATCTTTAATAAGAAGACACCAGCTGTAGAAGGGAAGATGTCATTCATAACTGTGGCTTTCACTATAATCACATGTAAGCATCTAAGAAATTGAACTCTAGACTGATATATTTTCCCACTTAAAAAAATGCTTCAGTAATAACACTTGAGGTGTGTATTAATCTATTGTGTCTTCCAATTGCCTGTTTTTACATGTGTTTATTGTAGGAGCTAAACCCTGATACCACACATCCAGATTTCCGAATTTGGCTCACCAGTTACCCATCTGCTACGTTCCCGGTGTCTGTACTTCAGAGTGGAGTGAAGATGACTAATGAAGCACCAAAAGGTTTACGGGCCAATATTATTCGTTCGTACCTGATGGATCCAATATCTGATCCTGACTTTTTCAACAGCTGCAGAAAACCTGTTAGTAATGTTGTATTGTAACTCTGCAAATCAGTTAAAGCAGACCCTGATGACTGTGTATGTATGCTCTGGGGGAAGAAAACCCTGCCGCCCTTAAACAGTTGTCTTCCATGGCAACAAAACTGGTTTTGATTACTGGCAATGGTGAAGTAAATTTAATTTTTATTTTATTGCTCACCTCCTACTCCTTCAATTGAGATTTTGTGATATGGCATTAATAATACAGTTCTCTAGTTTAAAAAAAAAAAAAGGGTAAGACTGGGAAAAATCTTAACCATTCTTCATATCTGTTTGCAAGAATATTTTACATTATTTTTCTATAATTAATGTGGTTCTTCTAAATGAGGTCATATACTTCACTAAATGATCTCAATTGAAAAACAAAAAAACCGAGAAGTGCCTACCTGAAGTTGTTCTTTAAAAGCCTGAAATCTATCTTGAGAGAAAAAAAAAAAAAAGAGAGCAGAAATACAGTATGAACAATGTTTTATAATTCAATGGTGTAAAAAAAAAAAAAAAAGAATTCATAGGTACATGGTCTCATACACATAGTTGTATGTGTCATATATATTAATTACATATACATGGATGTATAGATTTAAAAATAAAATTGCTTTGAGGGTTCATACTGGTTTAAGACTATTTAGAACTGATGCTTATGACAATTTGATCACCTCCTGCTGAAGGCCTTTGTGTGTACCCCTGACTCCTAAACAGAACATTACCGGAGCAGGAGCTGCTGGCTTTTGAGTGACTCAAAGACAGCACTGCTGTGCAGGAGGTGAGGAAAAAATGAAACGGTTTAAACCGGCCATGAATTAATGGTGTTGCATTTGGTTTTAAGGCGGAGTTCAAGACATTGCTGTATGGCCTCTGCTTCTTCCACGCACTGGTGCAAGAAAGGCGGAATTTTGGGCCGTTGGGTTGGAACATTCCGTATGAGTTCAATGAGACTGACCTGCGCATCAGCGTCCAGCAGCTGCACATCTTCCTTGACCAGTACGAGGTACAGCAGCCTCTCACAGTGTCCTTGCTTGCGCTTTTTAGGACTGTTAGTGCATGTACCAATGCAGGCTGAGTGCAGCCACGGCAACAGTTCAGTGAATTAGAAACCAAGGCCTACTTGCAGTAGTGCTAACCACATTCATTTTAAGCTGTTAGCGTACCACAATCAGTACGTAACTAACGTGGGAAACTTTGAAATTACAATTTAGAAGTTCTACCATGCAAAACAGAGCAGTGTTTGTTCCATATAGTTGCCTTATTCGTTGGAATCTTATCCTATCTAGGCAGGAGCTGTGGATTTAGCTCTTGGCGATGTTACTGCGAGCTATAAAATATAGTACTAAAACACTTAATTGCTGACTGTGATTTACTTAATGATAGGGATAATACTAGACCCTGGACTGTTGCAGATTAATAGCAACCTTGATCTATTTGTGTAAATTTGGCAGATGATGTATCCTTCCCGGCTTACAGAGCATTGCGGTGTTTCATAGAAGCGTTTCTGGAATTTGCTAGTAATACCTGACACTTCTTTATGTTCCAGCTTCCTAAGCAGCCCACTATAGCCAGATTCTGTTAAAATTATGGCTGGGGGTGGGAAGGGGATGTTGTTTTCAAACCACTGTCAGCCTGGAGTGTTTTTGGTTATCAGTGTGGTTAATAGATAAATCGTGATTCAGTATGAGAAAGCAACTTCATGAAGGTGTGCGTTTCCTTTTCTGTAGGAAAGTGAATTCTGAGGGTGACGTCCTCCTGTTATATGGCCAAAGCTTATGAGCAAATGTTGTGCCTAGAAGGGAGGGAAGCCTTTTTTTTTTTTCTGAAAGATAATAACTGACTTATATGTGGTACACAAATTTCTTGGTAGTTTTTTCAACTGGTGTATTGCCCACTCTTGCCCTGACTTCCTGTAAATCAATTATCTCTTATCACTCACAATCAGTTCCTTTTTTGCACCTAAGAGGAGTCTAGCTTCTCCTAACTTCAGAACCTTAAGCATGTTTGATTTTATTTTCTAAAAAGAGTAAATAGAATAAAATTTATAAGTACACCTACGGCCCTGTGACATCATACATTTAATTTAGAAGTATGTGTAGCCAAACAAGTAGAGGTAATTTTGGAGAAGTTTTCCATGAACTTTAACTCAGGGAGCTCCTGCTACTATGGAAATTTTTGGTGCTATTATTCTTCAAATGAAGCAATGCTGGGTGACTTGATGGATGATTGTTAAAGTATTTGAAGATCAAGGGATCAATGATACAAGCATGAACTAGCAAAAATAACAGCTTTTAAACTTTCCAGCGAGCATTATGGCTAACTTTTACAAGTAAATTACAATGATACCAATATGGCTGTCCAAAGAAGCGCTAGGCTGCGGTTCAGATCCCTGTCTTGCCTTTTTTTCAGGAGGTGCCATATGATGCTCTGCGCTATATGACTGGAGAATGTAATTATGGTGGTAGAGTCACCGATGACTGGGATCGGCGTACGCTCCGTAGTATTCTAAACATGTTCTTTTCCTCAGAAATCATTACAAATGTAAATTATAAATTTGACCCAAGTGGCCTTTATTTTGCTCCTCCTGAAGGAGATGTAAGTATCGCAGAAAATAGGATTACCAACAGCTTATTTTTTAAAAAAAATAGATCTATCTTTACTGACATTGATATGTGCCTCAGTGCTTATTGCTGTCACTGCTTGCTTTTGTGGCTTAATCTCACATCCTATTAGGACTTGTTTTAGTGACTTCTAAGAAATGGAACTGATGTAAAAAAACCTACCCCAACTACTACCAACTAAATTGTCTTTGCTCTGTGTGAGTCAGCACACTTATGGGACAATAAGGGAGAAACACAGCCTGCTGAAGTTAGAAGCATTATAAAATAGGCATAAGATAATTAGTTGATCATATCTGCGGGAGGGAGAAAGGACATAGTAATCAGCTTAATTTATCACGCAGGAGAGTTATGTCACACATCAACAAAACGCCTTCAGACACTTGGCAAGCAGTGGGCCCAGAAAGGGGCTGCAGCCCCTTGTACTAGTTCTATATATTTTTAAATACTCTTATTTTGTAAGAGAATTTCCAACAGCCATTAAAAATTTTGTCAGAAATTATTTAAGCAAAGCTAATCCTGATTTCAGAGTAAGAGGATGGACCAAAGGAATTTGTGAGGCACAGCCAGCCCCTGTATTTCTTTTTAGATCTTAGTTTACACACTGTATTCATTACACTAGGGAAGTTTGTAGTTGTTTTGAGACACAGCTTGCAGCCTGCCACAGGCTGTTTGGCTGTTTCTGCATCTCCTTTTAAGTCTATTTTTTTTCCTTTTTTCAGTACCAAAGCTATATTGAATATACAAAGACGCTTCCACTGAATCCTTCCCCAGAGATATTTGGAATGAACACAAATGCCGATATTACCAAGGATCAGTCAGAAACGCACCTGTTATTTGATAACATAATTCTTACACAGGTATTTAAAGAGTAAAAGTCACGCACCATCTTACCATAACTTTCTACTCTATCTCCACATTAGTATGTTCAAATTTTTTTTCAGTTTTTACTGTACCTTATTGTGTTGTGTCTCCATTCTGGTGAAATTACTGTTCCACTCAAGAATCTTTCAAAGCTGTTTTATAGTTTTGTATTCTTCCCAACTGTCTTCCTAAGGAAACACAGCTTCTGTGATCATAAGAGTCAGTTTGCATATCTTCTACTCCCCCCAGCTTTTAATGATTTTCAATTTCTTGGCCAGTTTCAGTCCAGTTTGTAAGCCAGGTACAGTCTAGGGATACTATAGTTCCTGTAAGCTTCATGAGGAAAATGAAGAGCTGAATACAGAGAGCGGGAGGGACAGCGAGACAGAACTGGGCACTGCTCTGTGCCCTTTCACAGCACCTGGCCAGCCAGTGGTGCTGATGGGTACATCAGAGGCAGGGGGAGAAAGATTGGTTTACAGTGGAAGCAAGATTTCAGCAAAAGAAATGAGGACACAAATCTCTAGGAAACCAGATTTTGTTAGTTCTAAGCTAATAACATTGCAATAATTTAGGAAATTCTGAAACAAATTAATTTTAACAACAGTGGAAGACAGTTGGAACTGTAATGATCTTTTAAACAATGCCTTTACAACAACTCTCTTTTCCTGCATTTTAACTGCTCCCTCTCCTAAGACCTCTTTTTCTCAAAATAAATCCAAATTTTTGTCTCTCTAGTCTCGGGCATCTAATGGTGGTGCAAAATCCACTGAAGAAGTTGTTCATGAAGTAACAGGTGACATCCTGAGCAAACTTCCTCCAAATTTTGACATTGAAGCAGCAATGAGAAGATATCCAACCACTTATACTCAGAGCATGAATACTGTGCTTGTCCAAGAGATGGGACGCTTTAACAAGTTATTGCAGACAATACGGAACTCCTGCATTAACATCCAGAAAGCAATAAAGGTGAGCTGAAGAGAACCTTTAGAGGCACGTACCTAGAACCCAGACTCAATCTCTGAGCTATCAATGCAAGTACCTTAGAGAACTGACCTTGACATCTGATTCAGGTCAGTCAGTCAAACACTTTAAAGAATCCAGATTCCAAACTAATTTATTGATCTGTATCTTAAAACTGATAGGAGTACAATGGAATATAAAAGTATTTTGTGCCTACTGCAGAGAAACCAAACCAGAAAATTTTTAACTACAGATTTGCTAGCAAATAAGACAAGTAGTAACTAGGTTCACATCTGTTTTTCTGCCTCACTGGCATTAAAGACTGAAGCATCTCACACAATTCCTTACAGATAAAAGCAGATCTCCTCAACACCTCAAATAGCAAATTACTGCCAGGAAGGATTCCAGTTAAGATATCAGTGTCTAAAGTTGATGTTTGTTCTCAGTAGGAACCAAAAACTACAGCTGTGCAAAATACAGAAAAAAGCAGGAAGAAGTCAGTTTAGGCATTTTTACTTATCCTATTATAGCTTAAGGCTGATGACGCATTTGGAAAAAAAAACCCACACAAAACTGACAAAAAACCCACAAACACCACTTCTCTCCCAGTTACAGCCAAACTAAACTACAAGCTGAAAAGTCTGACACTTTAGAAGGTGGCACTTACAGCAATGTCACAGAGTTTTGAGGAAACTTTAAGCAATAATACAAAAGAGCAATTGCTGTCAGTAAAACTCAGAAGTGCTCTGGGAAGACCATGTTTCCGAGGAAGAATGGCAAGGGAGAGTTTTCCAGTATGGGCGGTTTTCTCCAAAAGTGGCTATGGACCTTTTCCCTGACCAATCTAGTAACTAACTACCTGATCAGACAGATGGCAGCGGTAACTTTTTATGAAATCCATTATGTCCATTATTCTTGTTTTCAGGGTTGCTCCTGTCCGACTTCAGCTTGAAGTGACAACTTGTCAGACAGAGCACGTTGTTGATTTTTAATCATGAAAGCAAGCCTGTTTGTTAGGCAAAGTATTTTAACATCTTCCTTTCCAAAATTCCTTTTAGGGGCTAGTGGTGATGTCTGCTGAACTGGAAGAAGTGGTAAACAGCATTCTGAAAGGCAAAATTCCAGGGCTGTGGATGAATAAGTCTTACCCAAGCCTCAAGCCTCTAGGCAGCTATGTGACTGACTTCCTTAACAGACTGAAGTTCTTACAGGTGAGTGCACCCCATTTACGCAGATTTGTTCAATGCTGCTTGTTATTTTTGTCTATTGATGTCAGGTGATATCTCCACAACTTCCACTGAATAACTGACAGGTAAAGTCCAGTGCGTTTGTGCATCTGTTTCATATAGCCTTTTGCTCATCACCGCATCTAATGAAGCACTATGCTTTGCCACATACCCTACACCTCACAAAGAGAGCTGCAGTATGTCAGTAATACTGTATGACAGAATTGGCCTTCTGAAGTGAATTTACTAAGGGCCTCTTAAACTGCATATAGATCTGGTGGTGGTAATGAAGTTTAATTAAAATAGAACTTAGGAAAATACTGTTGAGTTTCTTTTCCAGCAAGCAAACTTAAATTACCAAAACATTTTAACACAAAATCTTATGTTAAAGTCAAACACCAAGCTTTCAGTAGAGTGCTGGAGAAGAAAGCTGAATGAGTTAGGGAGAACCAGTGGGGTTCCTTCACCTGTAGGAGTAAGTAAGAGTGCAGATTCCCAAAACCGACTTTAAATGAGTACATCTAGAGTCTCAGCACCATTCTGCGGCTCAGTACTCTCAATCAGCTGAAGAAAACCAATCTTGTAGCAGATTGCCTACTTCGTATCTGTTGTAAGAACAGGTCCCAAGATGGACAAAAGATCTAGGAATAAAAATTATAAGTAAATTAAAAAAAAAAAAAAAAAAAAAAAAATCAGTCATCCAGTTTCAGGTCTAGAAGGATACTGATAAAACCTGCATTTCCAGAGAACCTCCATGTTACGTTTTTGGACACACATCACCCAGTCAACACACCTCAGTAACTTCCACTTTCATCTGCAGCAAGCCTGAGAGCAGTATATGTAAAGAAAGAACAAAAGTGCCATTTCTTGAACAGAATCCAGGACAGAATTTAAACTTGTACAAACCAAAAACTGCCAATAACTATAAGGGGAATTTTTTATTTCTTGGGAGGAAAACTACTTACTAGTAGAGACAACTAGTTCAGTTGTCTTCATTGTAATTCTCTGCAGCAGATAATTGTAGCAAAATTTTTTCAGATGTTATTCAAAACTGATGTTTGCAACCATCAGAAAAACGTCTTCTTGCATGCAGTAAATATTCACCATTGCAACAGACCTCACATGTATTACAACCAAATCCAATGAATTTTGACATTTTAATAAATAATTTTTATACAGAGGCCTTCACAGTATAAGCTATTAAAAATAAGCAATGCCGAAACACCAACCAACCAAAAAACCTGTCCCCACCCCCTCCAGTCAATACAAGTTTAATTAGGCCACATGTCCTCCTCATGAGGAAATCATCCCTTCAACTTGCTGTACTCACTTACAACACGTGACTGGCCTTGGAAGGGAAATGTGACCCTTTCAAAGAGAAAACAGCCTGCAAAACCCCTGTCATTTGCAAAGGTGAATGCTGAACAGTCTTCAATAACGAGGGAGAGGAGAATTGAATACTCATTTGATGAACTTACGAGGACAATGCATGTTTAACAGACTTAGCCTGAATAAGTCATTCATGTAAGCTAAATATTTCCATGCAACAGTGTTGATTTTTTTTTTGGTGTGTTTTTTTTTGATAAGAGTAGTTGTTTGTTTGACATTTTAAAAAGACATGGCAGCCAGCCAAAGCTCCGCTGCTTTCAGAAAATAAAAAGACAATCAGGGAGAAATTACTTTTGCTGTATCAAGAAGATACTTGCTTTCCTAAATATTAAAAAAAATAAAAAGGTAGTTCTTTTCTCCTCCTCTCTCTTTTGCTGCTGCAGCTGTGGTATGAAAATGGAACTCCACCAGTCTTCTGGATTTCAGGATTCTTCTTCACTCAAGCGTTCTTAACAGGTGCCCAGCAGAACTATGCCAGAAAATACACCATTCCGATAGACCTGCTAGAATTTGACTATGAAGTGCTGGAAGATAAGGAATATGAAGTTGCTCCTGAAGATGGTAAGTAAAAGCATGACACAATTATCTGCCTTTGCTGGTGTACTCAGAAGATAACATTAATTTGCAGACTCAGAGTTATGCAATTAAGTTAATGAATACAGCTGGAAAACATACACAACTGCACTGCTCCACATGAGATAGATAGATAATACACAAGAAGTAAAGAGGCAAAATACCATTTAAATGCTTAAGAACTACTGAGATTAGTTCACCTCCTGGATTAGCATGCAGATATAAACCAACACCAACCAAGGACACTCCTTACCCCAAACAATCAAGTAATATCTAGCTTGCCTTTTTTTTTTTCCTCCTTTATTTCACTCCATTAGCATATATGTCTGAAAACGCACATTTTCCTAAGCCAAGGAAAACCAAACATTTAGTAGAGAAGGATAGTTAAAGTAGCACAACCCACCCTAGAAAAACAGCTTATGGATATGATCACAGTGTGTAATAGGGGACCGTTCTAAGGGGGGAAAAGTTCTCTCTTTTATCAAACCACTTTATTACTTACCTTAGGTTCCAGCTGCAGATACATTTGTTAGCTTGCTCCTTCCTCAGAAAAAAGGACATATTAAATTGAACTGTTCTTGATACTCTTTTTAATACTTTTCTGAGGATCAGTTTGACTGGCAGTTGTGTAAAAAGAAGGGCATGGCAGGTTGCCTGGGAGAGCCACATCAAGTCATTTTCTGTTGGGGCATGTTTATTTATTGTTTTAGAAGTCACAGTTTTCAGTCTACAGAGCAAGAAGGTGCCAGTTTGATGAAAAACAGATTTGCTGTAACTTACTTTTTTCTTCTGCAGAGCTGATGGAATGACAGCTGTCATTCTGTCATGTCATTATGACATGTCAAAATATTTATGTTTTTTAAACATTTAAGGACTTTTTTTTCCCCCTCTTCATTCCTTTAATGAACCACTTTAGAAACCTATAAGCAAGCGGCAACTTGAAACATAAGCAATGAAACAATGTTAAGACTTAACTAGTTACAAGACTGTTTAGATGATCAAACCTCCAAGTTTGGGAACATTAAAGCTGACAATGTATAGCACATACAGAAAACTTATGATAATGACAACTATAAAAATAGTGTCCTGTACTGGGGTATAATTTTTAAGCTCTGTCACGTAACATTCACAAAAATCTGGATACACTATGGTATCGCTAGACATTGTAACTTTATAAAACTTCACAGAATTGCAATCATAGTAAAATTGTAATAAAAGTATAAGATTGTGTTATACTCAAACTTACTTGATCATCACTCAAAACACACAAAATTGACAAAAAGTCCAATGCACTCGATTGACTGACAGACAGTCTGCAAAGTGCGTTGCACTAGCTGCTGCTCTCAGCTAGACAAGCTTTCCAGTTTTTGCATAATATGGTATCTTTCCCAACTGATCCAGGAGTCTACGTTCAGGGATTGTTCTTGGATGGAGCACGCTGGAACAGGCAAACTAAGAAGCTAGGAGAATCTCATCCAAAAATCCTCTATGATACAGTACCTGTGGTCAGTATCTTTCATTTGGTGACATTTTATAGTATTACCTACCAACAAATACTGTAGAATTAATACTCTTCAGTTCTAGTCTTCAATAGAATTGAGTAACTACCTGAAATATAGAAATCTTCATATGAAAAGAAAAAAACTTTTTTTAAAGTTTAAATCATTTGACAATTACCCTTCAGGAACAGGGTTATTCTTAAAGAAAATAATTTAATTGAAATGCTTTGTGTTGAAATAGAAATTAAGCGTCTGAGAAGAGCTGAGAATCCTCTGCTAATCATGACAGTGACAGGAAGTTTGGTGTTGCATGTTTTGGGAGAGGAAGCAAGCTGCTAAGAAAGAGGAAACAAGAAACAGGTTTTCAGGGCCACCTGTTAAAAAGAAAACAAAACAAAAAAATGACATCAAAATACTTTTTTTTAAAACTGAGAAGAAAAGGATTGTTTTATTCTTTACTGCAGATATGGCTAAAGCCGTGTAGGAGAGCAGACATTCCACAGCGACCAAGTTATCTGGCCCCAGTGTATAAGACCAGCGAGAGAAGAGGGATCCTGTCCACTACAGGCCATTCCACCAACTTTGTCATTGCAATGACTCTCCCTTCAGACAAACCGCAAGAACACTGGATCAGACGGGGTGTGGCGTTGCTATGTCAGCTTAACTCATAAACCTAACACAGTTATGGAGGTAGGTCTCTTAGAAGGGATGCATGTCAGTCTTCAAATGCCACGTAAAAAGAGAAATCAAAACGAGTTTGTTTACAATGTAGCATTTGCGCCTTTTCATGAGATTTGAAACAAAATACTAAAATATAAAGGTGCACAATAAAACCTTATAAAAGCCAACAAAAAGATCTGCTCCTTGAATAATTTTATTTTCTGAAGGCTCCTTATTTATAAGGAACATACATAAAATGAACACAACACTGTTGACATGAACAAAACAGCATTTGATCATTTCCAGCTTTATAAAATTTAAAAAAATGATTTAGTCGTAACAAAAAGTCTGATAGCTCAGCAAGTTATCTCAAAGGACCATAATCACATTTTAAACCATAGACTCAATTGTTAATGGGGTGGGGAAGGGAAAAAAAAAAGGCGGGGGGGGGGAATCGCACTGCATCTAGCAACTACAATATTTTCTAAGCATAATCACAGCAGATTGAGTGCAATGTGATCTACATCAAAATTCATATGGGATGTCACACAGTGACAGCATTGTAATATACAAGTAACATTTATGCCCTCCAACAAATACAAGTTAAATGAGACTTTGGGTTCAAGCAGAATGGAATGTTGAAGCCAAGTAGAAATGTAGTGGAATTCAGATTGTCTGTAACAGGACTCAATAGCGTACATTAGAATCATTTGGAATTCAATACTGGTGGAAACACACAGAAGAAGTCACAGCTGTTACACTGCTCTTCTTAACTTGTAATAAATACTAGAAAATAAAAGGAAACAACCCATATTTAATGAAAAATACAGTACCTACCTTCAAGGACCATGTTTTTCCCTTGTCTGAAGATGGTCTTGGAAGGAAGTTAAACTGTTTTCCTACAGAGGCAGTGTATTAAGCTATAACCATATTCCAACTAATACAAAAGTAAATATACTACCTGAAATACAGAAATCTTCATTTGAAAAGAATTAGAAGAAATAAAGTTTAAAAAATGATTTGACAAAAATATCAGTTCAACCACATGATGATTCCCTTATACTTGACAGAATAACAGAAAAGGAAAAGTAAGGGTCAGTTTAATACCTAAGGAATAGGTGGTTTAAATTTAGATCCTCAGAAGGTATCCTATGAGTTAAGTCTCTTTGAAAATGGTACTCAGTGACCTAACATGGGCACTACGAAAAAATGTCACCCAGGATCTTTACACTGCAGAAATTCAGTAATCTGAAGCTAACAACAGTGTGTTTGCTAATTAGGGTCCAACAGTAAACGTGTTTAAAGAACAAAAAAGAAAACCTGAGTTCAGAGCATCAAAATGGCTGCACACCTGAACTCTGGGCTTTTGGCTTCTTCACTGAAGAAACTGCGCCCTTCTTTGAAATGGACCCTTAATACTGCTTCTTGATACTGCATGAGGAAGAAATACTGGCAAGAACCATCCAATATCTTTAAAATACATGAGCTGCTCTCAGTAAAAACTAAATTGACCAATGAAGCTTCAAAAAGTAAAGGGCCACAGGAAACACACATTAACTTGAAATGGAATGAAGATACCAACTGGCTCTTGTTAAAGGCGTTAGGATCAGTGTTTTTAGCAGCTACACTGGCACCAAGCAGACCGAAACAAAATTTACAGCACATAGTCAAAATACGGCTTTTACCTGGCATACACATAAAAGAAGACAAACTGTATGTTTTAAAAAAGGCTACTACCATGCTTAGGACTGGTACTACAGAATCAACTTGCACTCCTCACAAACACACAATTTTTTTAAGGAGATGGGTGCAAGAAGAACTAACTCACGTCTGGTAATATAAGCGTATCGGCACAATCCAGTCTAAGACAGCTGATCCCAGCAAGTTAAGGCCCGAATTTTCAGTCTATCCCTCCAAATTACACATACCACAGATCTATCACATCTGCTTTTTAATAATCTAATTTAAATACCAAAATTGTAAAAAAATATCATAGAAATGAACTCCTTTATGCTGGAAGTAGAAATCTTCTTACATACTCTCACTGCCAGAAATGGCTGGTGCTACAACGTCTGATATCAAGGCATTGTAGGAACGGATTTTGATCTGATATTACAGTATTGTAAATAACCTACCAGTACTACATACACAGAGCGTAATTTAACCTTTGTGCCCAGGTTCAGTAACTAGCATCTTGCACTTTGGATTGTTTTTTAACATGAAGAGGAGAAAACAGTCCAAAATAATTTTAAAAAAATGGAGAAATTCCCATATGGATTCTCTGTGAAAAGAGTTTGCACAAATTCACAGCCACAATTCTTCAGTAGTTTATGCTGCAAGTGGCACACAATACATGTTTAGCATCTGTAAAAAAGAACCAGAAATAGCTCAATAACTCCAACATCAAGGATTTCCCCAAGCTAACACTAATTCTACTGCATTTTGTGTTTTCCTACTAATATCAAGGAACAAACATCAAATAAATCTTAGTGAGGAAAAACATCGTCAAACTGACCCTTGACAGAACATAGCACTTTGCAGCGTATATTGCAACAGCCTGCCTTCTTACACAAGAAGTTTATAATGATGGAGTGCAGCTTAATGCATACTCTAAGAATTTAAACAGTGTTTAGGTTTTGGGATTCTTTCTTAAAATTCAAAGCCAGCACAGTGGTTTCCAGTCACGTGCTGTTGTAAGATTTAATACTTCAAGTCACCACTATGCAGAAGAATCAGCACAGAATGAAAATATATATATATATATAGTTTTACACACACACGCACATATATAGATATGCATGCCTATCTGTATATATCTATATATCTATCTCTAGATATACCTATACATATATAGAGATAGATAGATATGCGCTACTCAAGACTTACGTGGCACTAAAAGCTTACTCAGGTTCCTTGCAGAGGTATGAATTTCAGCTGTAATGTTTTCTGGGTTCTGTTCAAATGTACTGGTGAAATGGTATTTTCCCAAATGAGCAGATCACGGACTGTACTTTTTCTTTCTTAAGCAAGCAGTGCTTCCTACATAGTACACTGCACTTGGCATTTATTTCTCATATTTAGTATTTCCTAATTGTCAATCACTCGGGTTTAGAAGATACATTGGGTAATGTCATTTGATTTGAATTAGGAAAAAAGCATAAATTAATCTACACAGAAATTAATATACTGTACTTGTGTAAGTAGTGCAAGCCACTGCTTTTCCTCTGAGCAATGTGCATACAGTGAAACAGTGCAGACTCAAAGCCATACAGTAACATTATTGTAACCACAGTGATTACCAGAATTCGGTCAAAACTGGATGTCGAGCACAATTTTATCTTCATAGAGGGCAATCACCAGCATGATGGCAAATCCAAGAAGCAGGCCTAGATTCTGAAGAATAAACTGCCCCACGGGACAATAACCATGCTCTTCATTATCTCCATCTCCATGAAGCATTTCTGGAAGCTAAAAGGAAAAAACATTTAGAAAGTGATTTCATCTCTATTCCATTCATACACAGACAAGTTTGCAAGATGATATTGTCAAGAATAAACACTCTGGGATTCAGTTATAAAAACAATACACCAACACATAGGTTAAACGCTACCTAACCCCACTACATCTAATAAAAACACGACCACATCATGTATTTACAAAACAAACTAAAAATGCCTTTCCTTTCCTTTGGACTTTTTTTTTTCTTAAGCTTTTACTGGATCACACATCTACTTGAACTTTAAGTTCCTCCAGATAAGGACCAGCCCAGCTTTCTTCCGAAGTCTGCTCTTTTGAGTTCTTTTACTCAATTAAAATTAAGTAATGCTTAAATAAACATAACAAAAAGCTTTGGCTATTTCTACAGTAATTACACTGCTATAAATATACCCTTTATAATGACTTTGCTGATTAACTGAGCCATTCATTTGTCATGTCACATGCTTACACATATTCACATACATGTCCCTTTTAAATATGGGAATAATAGCTACAAGTAATTAAAGAGAAATCCTATGCGAAGCTATAAAAATTTCTGAAAGCTCTGAAAATTGCTTATTTTCCTCACATATGAAGAAAAGTCCAATAGTACTGACAAAAGCAACAAATAAATAATAGTGGACTTGGAAGATGTAAAAATAAATCTTACGAAGCATCTTACAAAGCCACACATACAGGAGAGAAATGACTTAAAATGTTTTACAAAGAAATTAATTCAATAAAGCATGAGGTAAACAAAGGAATTCCTTCAAGACACATTTAGTACAGAAAAACGTGATACAGAACAAAATGGAACCTTCAGGTAGCACACAGCACAGGTCTCTCTTTATTGCTCCTCATTAGATAGGCTAGAATAGTTTTGGTTATTCTGAGTACCTGAATACTCCACAACAGACAACGACAAACTATCAGAGCATCAAATCTGCTAGAATTCCAAGTCTGGTCTTTAAAAGACCACCTGGTCTTTTATTACTGTATTTCAAAAAGATACATAAAGCTGACAATTAATTTGACCCAACGAGCATTTAAATGTAAAAAATATAATGGTGTGAAAAACGTTTATCACCTATACAATAGACCAGGCAGCTTAACAGCAAGCACTACACCAAATTACAAAGTACCATTAAGTAATTAACAATAAATGAAGTAGTCACAGACTTTACACTACTGAAGATTGCTATGCAGCGCTCAGGCTGCCAGGCAAGATTTGCTGCAGAATTATTTTCTTTTTAATAAATCAGAATTGTATTCATCAAGTAACACAAAACCTCATCAGAGAATTCTGCTAGAATTGCTGCTGCCAATTCTCACCTGCATGTTTTCTGAATGGAAGGTTTGCACATAATTCAAGTTTTGTAATCAACTTCTACAGAGACATAGTATCCCTATGTTCCAAATCTAAAGACTCTCTTAAGAATAACCAAAGACTATTCTGGCATCTGTTTCTAAACCTAGGAAGAGCACAGTGCTCTGTCTCCATAACTTCCAAGGTTTCCAGTCACGAATATGAAAAGGGGGAGTATGAGGAGTAGAAGTGAAAGTCTTAGCTATGGATAGTGACAGCTGTCATATATCCCCAAAACTGTGGCACTGAACAGCAAGTAAATGACCTCTTTAAGATAGAAAAAAAGGTTATTTAACAGTAACCAGTACTATGGGCACACTCCCCCCATCACTGTCTTCAAAATATTTATTTTTTACTGGTGCCTTATCTGAAGAGGCATGCTCATGCTCCTCTTTCTTGTACTCAGAGCCTGAGCAGGCAAGCAGGGCAGGCCAGTGCCACTTCACTCTCCTTCAGCTGCAGAATCCCAGTGTAGAAAGGGTCCTGAAAAGACTCTGAGGGGAAAGGAGGAAGGTGGAAGGAGGCTGTGCGCTGTGCGAACTTGTTACTTCCATCTTTGAGATATCGCCCACACATACATTAGCGCTATAGGAACCTCTTGCATGCTCACATTTACCTGGAGGCAAATCTCCTTGCAGTACCTCATTTGAATAGGTACTGCCCACCTGCTCTACACAGCACTGCTTCGACTCTGATGCCTCTGCAATGCTGCAGCAGCTAAAGGAGGTATAAAGAGAACTCCAGATAGCAGCCTGGCAGAAGAGATTTTTGAGAGATGCCACAGATGTTTTCTGAGATCTGATAGAACATGGCCCTGGGTGAAAAAACAAAGGTTTCACCTTAGCATTACTGTAAGAAGTATAGGGGCTTTAACACTGCCGTTTATCTACTTTGACAGCATGTCTGAAGATTATGAAACTTTTTGCTTTATTAGCTACCAATGTGACCGATTTCAGGGACCATATAGAGTCTGGTCCTGTCAATAGAAAAAAAAAATAACACCCTCTTGAAGTTGAAAGCTTACAGTTTCAGCCCTAGAGATGTAAGGAATGAAAAATAAAACAGATTAATTTATTTTCCAGTAAGATTATATGATTCAAGTCGGACTGGGAAGGAATATAGGAAAATTCAATGTACCCATTCAAACCAAAACAGCAGCGTCAAGGAGGAGTACATTATGATTATTCTTCTGATAGTTATCACCAAATGAAATGTCACAAGAGACCATGGAAACCTTGAAGGATTTAGAAAGGCCTGAATTTAAGTTCTGTTGGAGAAGAGTGTCCTCACCATTAGAAAACATGTAATTAGACAAACTTCAGGACAATCAGATGCAAAAATATCAAAAGGTCCATTCCCAATGGGCTGGTGTATGGAATGGAAAGAAAAGTGCACCTATGTGAACCTCTGTCAAGCTAGGGAGGGATCAAAATCTGTTCTTACTAAGTGTCAGATAACAAGGTCTTTGAGAGGGAAGCAGCTTATGGAAACATCAAGACAAAAATCTGGTGCAGTTTCAAGTGTTTCTGGCAGAACCTTTCCTGCTCTTGTCTAGTCAGAGCACTGGGCTTTGACTATTTGGTTGCTACTATGATGACTGAGGAAAAGGACAAGGAATAAAAGAGTGAAAACACTGCTTTCCTTTATACGTGACGTCTTCAGTCAAAATATGTACAGGAAATAAGTATCAGCCACAGGACTTAAAAGCAAGTGATATTCCAGTAATTACAGGCTACTACAGAACATCTAAAGTTGCATGAAGGATCACTCTCAACTACACAGACAATATTTAGCAAGCCCGTAGAGTGACTTACTAGAGTAAATTTACAAGTTAAAGCCCCCATAACGAAGTGAAATATCCCATGGTGTGATGGCCAATGCCTGGCCTCCATAAGTCCTAGTCATAAAGCACCTAATGGCAAGCAGGACTGAATGAGATGAAGGTCACAGGAGCAGCCTCCCCCACTGTGTCCTGGCTTGACCTGTGCTCAAGCCCCCGTTTGATGACTACTAATGGGACTAACATGGGATTTTCAGAACCAAAGCTGAGTTTAAGTTCTCAGTTGTGGAGGATGCCACCTAGCAGCAAGCTGGAAGTCCCGCTGACATTAAGTTTCTTCAGTAGTGCTGAACGCAGAACTAACTACAGAGGTAAATTTGCTAGCGGGCAGAATGACCAGGACAGCTTCTGCTGACACCAGGAAAATCAGCTAACTAACTGAACCCTCGCTTTCAGTGGCCTTCACTAATGCTTCAGTGACACCACTGAGGCTGAAAAACCAGACCGAGCAGCCATGGCTACGAACTGGCAACCAGCAAGGGGGAAAGGGATCTTTATAGTGTCAGCTCTTCCAGTTCACACCAGGGAAATAATACAGTCGGCCCACACCAGAGCAGACATCCGACAGCCTCATAGACAGTGATCTGACAAAGATATGATGCTGTTTCAATGAGAACTGCTGAAACCCGAAGTCTCTGTCTGTGGCTTAAAGTGACAGATGCCTGCCTGCTTTGACAAGTCAGACAGTGAGAGTCAAACACCACACGTTTCATTCCTGCACCAGTTAACTTTTGAGGAAGATGCTAAAAAATGTGGTTTGAAAACAGGATAGTCAGCACAAATGTATGCCAGAGAGCAAAACTAGCAGTGTAGGCTAACAGAGCTACCAGATATGGCAACAGAATCTCTGAATATATTTGGAAAGTTGAAGAAAATGCAGTTTAAAATACTTCAGAACAGTAAAATACTCCATTTTACCCACAACTGAAAACAAACAGGCTGGTCCTCATTCCAGTAAACCCAACCCTCTATGGAGATGCCATGAGGTTAAACATCATCTCTACTGGAACATCACTCAAAGCCAGAACTCCAGTTGCATTTAAGTATTTTTTTATAAGCAGTATGTAGCTTAAGTAGACCAGGTGATCCAAGTAGCAATCTACTGATAATACGTAAATGGCTACTTAGTCTGTTTGAGGAGAAAAATAACAGCTGTGAGGAAGCTTGCCTCTGCATCCAAAGCAAGCTGGATGTCTGTACTAGGAAAGAGTAGTTTGTGAATGACGCAATGGAAATCCAGGGACCGCTCCACAAAAAGCTGTCTGAAACCTTAAGAATCCAAGTTTTAACTAGGTTGGAGTTTCTAGTCTAATTGGTTAATAACGTAATACAATACGAGATCTGTCCTTAAAATCCAGGGAAGTGACGCATTTTTTTCTCTGTGTATTAAAGCAAAAAGAGCATTACAAAATACCTTCAAAATGAAAACTGATCGCATCATCATTGGGCTTAGGAAAGACAATCAGTGAGAAAACTGGCTTATTTAAATGCAGCTCTGAAGCTGCTTAGGAGAGAAATCAGGATTGAATATGGACTGATAACATGTGCACAAGTGCATTACTGCCTGAAGGATACGGATCTACAATGTACACACACTAAATATAATGTACCTATACATTCTTGAAGCAGTAGCATTTTTCCACCAGATAATTTTTAAAAAAGCTGATCAGCACAAGAGCTATGTATTAGCAGCTGCTCATACTAAGGGTTCAGACTAAGCTTTCCAGAATCAAATATATGAAGATTAAATTTTAGTGAGGAACAATTATAGATACTGGATTGAACGCCAGCATCTAAAGCCCCATCCACAAACCCAGAGAATCATCCTATTTTTATTAGTGGGAAGTTATCATTTTTATTAGTTTATTAGTGGGAAGTATTGAGTATCTTTCCCAGCCCCCTGTAATTTTTGTATTTTAACAGGATTTGCTGGCAGACTTCGCTAGCAGAAACCCCAACAGGCAAGCAGCTATAAAACGTCACATGTCTCAAAGTATCTGCAACATTTTAAAAAGCTGTAGAACAGAAACAGCCATCTACTGTCTACAGATATTTTATGTGTTATAACAAAAGAAGTTCTGTCGCAGGTGCCATTTCAAGTCCTAGGTTTTATGCATGGAATGCAAAAATGAGACAGAATCATAACAATCTTACCATGTCAACCAACGCCACATAGAGGAACATGCCTGCAGTGATTGCAAAGATCCACAACGTGATGTTATTAGCATACTGTCCCACCGCTGTGCCTATCAGCATCCCTATATAAGCCATCATGGCAGACAGGAGGTTGTACACAATAGCTTGCTTTACTGTCATACCTGCTTTAAGAAGCACAGCAAAGTCACCTAAAATGGAGACAGAACACGGGTGTTTAGAATCAATGCCTCTCAGGAGAATAAGTAGATAAATTAGCCTACGTTTACTATTTCACCAATCCAAGGCATTGCCAAAGTAAAAATGCTGCTACAAGAGGCTCAAAGGAAGACTGGGCAACAGGATATGACAACTCTTATAACAACTGTATTTACTTGCGGCAATCCCTTAATTAAAATATGATTTAAAGGTGCCTATTCATCATTCTTATTGTCAGAAAGGTAATAGTGATTAATGGTTAAAGGTAAATGGAGGAGTCTAGATCTGGTCCTCCCTCAGAGGATACATCTGTGCAGACAGACTTGTCTTTACTTCACAGAAGTTCTTCATGGCCCATAAAAACAGAGGCTTAGTTTTGATCCATACCTGTGAAAATTCCTCTTAGCTATATACATAGCTAATAATACACCTCATTCTGCAAATTCAAGAGGAGGATAATGAAGCATTAGTCCCCACAGAAGGTGACAACAAATTTGAGAAGTATAGCACTAGGAAAAGGAGGAGTTACATTCGGAAAGAATGACTTCACATACATGCTGAATCAGTTTTCTGGTTTAAGACATGCCAGGTTAACCTGTTTTATTTTGAAATCAGGACAGCTCTGCTAAAATTGCTGATAGATGTAGACGTTCTATAAAGATCTAAACTTTCGTCTTGTAACCAGCTCTGATAGTTCTACTCCCTTCTTATACAAGGTTAATTTAATCACGTTAACCTAGCAAAGTTATAAGCACACTAATATACATTACAATCCTTTATATACTGCAGCAGCTTCACTTAACTAACGATTGTATAGCGTTGTTGTCAAACCGTGAACATCTGCTCTATTATTTCCCATCTGTGCCCATTACTTACCTCATACTTAGTACCTGCTGCATGAAATGCTTACACTCATCGCCTCTAAGGGTTTCTGAAGTAGTTATTTTATTTTACTTTTGATGACTCAGAGCTAGCAGCTCACCAAGTAAGCAAGCTGTGAGTACATACACAGTTTAATCTAGCACAATTTCACATTACTGGCAAAAAAGAAGATTCCTCCTCTCTCTAGCTGCCCTTCTGTGAGTCTCAGGGTGCACTAAAATTTCATGCAATGTGCCTTACAGCTCACAGGAAAACAATAGGTTTCATCACAGTTAGCTAACCCCAAGAAGAAATGCTCCAACTGGGGGGAAGAATCAATAGCACGGGCAACAACGCCTACAGGCTTTACCCTAAATAGTCATCCACACCTACGGGATGACAATTGGTACAAAGCATCTTCTGAAGATCTCCACAGAGAATTTTACTTAGGTAAACTTATGTTTACTTATGTAACTTTACTTAACTTTGTGTAAGACAATGCCACACAGCGTAGCATGAAACTCTCTATAAATGCAGAGGTATAACATCAAAACAAAAACTGTATGCTCTTAAGAATATTTTTAAAACATGTTGAAAAAGCTTCATAGAACTGCCGTTAACTAGATACGTGCCAAAATAATCCTGTATTAATATCTTCATTATGTACTCTGAAGCAATATTGCTCCATTACTCTCTGAAGTTCTGGTCACCCGTGCAGTATCTGCAATGCATTATGCTTATCAGGATGAGTACCACAACAGCTTTTAGACACATATTTTGTACAGATGAAGAGACTGAACACACTGAATTTATATATTATTTACCTAATTCATGGGGAAGCTCATGACAAAATACTGCTATAGATGTACTAATTCCTCCTGTCAGGCCAGCACTAAAAGCTGCTCCTAAAGGGGGGGAAAAAAATTCAAATTATATTTTACTACTTTCAAATCAGAAAATTTAATCAATTTTCATTATGTGTCTGTCCTGTTCGTGTATAACTGAAAATACTGGAAGTATCCGGGATGTGCATTACCACTGCATACTTTATTAGTCAGTTTCTCTGAAAGACAAATCCTGGGAGAGGAGAACACAACTGAGCAAAACAAAGACATAAAGGCAACAGCTAATAAATAGCACCACTTTTACATTTTTAGGAACTCTGAAGTACATCAGAACAGTTAAGAATGCACATGAGCAACGGTCTAGCGCCCTCCTTTCCAGGCTGGAAAGGCAAACTAGTATTTAACCCATAACCCCTCTATTTCCTTGTGCTTATTTGTAGAGCACATATGAGCAACGTTAATAAGCCAGACCTGGAAAATAAGGAGGAGAAAAACACTGGCATAAACCTCTTTCAGTAACTTTTGTGTAAGCTAATTTAATTCAATCAACTTTAAGTTCATACCTTAAATAATTCTGAGATGAGAAAATTGGTATTAAATTTCTTTACTGTAGCAGAGAAAGGCACCAGAAGAGCTTGCAGTGAGCAGTCAAAACAGACAAAATAAAGTAGAAAGAGAAGACACAATCTGAAGACAGAGAGGAAACTTAACTTTCCTCTGGATTCCTCATAACTTGATAGATTAAAAAGATGAACATGCTTTTCTAAAATCTACATTTTACCAAAGAATCAGCTGTTTGGGCTTGACACAGGAATATTTAGAAATGGAGTTTCAATACAGTGAGGTTCTCAACAGATGGCGTAGTGATCCTTTTTGGCCTTAGAAGCCACTGTCTAAATGCCTTACCTGTTTAACGTGAAAATGAAGCAAAAAGTTAATTTTTATGGAGTTTAGTTTCTTTAGATATTGTTTGGAGAAAGTGGAGAAACTGTAGTAGATTCCACTGTTAACTCTGTACCCTACTAAGTAGCTTATCCCCCATCCTTCAAAATGGGTATGTTCCTTCTGCTAGTAGTTCAGAAGGAACTGTGTACTCTTAGAGGCTACCTTAGTAAAAAAAGTATGCACTTCAGTACTCTCACCATCATTTTGGCTTGTATGACATATATTTAAATTAATGTGCTTTAGAGTTCAAATCACAAGTAGAGGTTTATGTGAATGAAAGTTGAATTAAATGTAATAAATTCTGTTTGGTACTTCAATTTCTTCTACATTTGGCTAGAAATAAATCTACACACACCATAAGCCAAAACAATACTTCGCTCAAACAAAATTAAATTATCCTAAGTAGTAGGTTTATAAAAATTATTTTGTAACTTGACTCATAGTATATTTATTATTTACAAGTACTGTATAATTATATGTACTACTAATAATAGAAAGAGTAGTATTATTATAAATAAATATCATTATAAATAAGACTGAAAGGAACTTATTATTCAAAGGCAAATACTAAGACCCAAACAACAAATGTGCATTATATGTGCTCCATAATTCATATGAAGATTTGCCTGCACCTACCTTTATTTGGCAGAAATTGCTACTGTCGCTACTATCAATACAGTAATCTTGGTGGAAAAAGTCACAGATTATTAAGGGGAGACTGTTACAATTGATGGCCTTTTAATTTCTGCTCTGAAGGAAATTAAACAACAGTAGCCACTGGAGCTAACTGGAAGCCTTACCTGTGATCACTGGTAAGAAAAATATTACCAAAGTTACTACAGGCAAGAAGAAACTGCTGAGAAATACTCAGTGTGTTTGCTTACCGATTGCCAAGCCATCACTAAAGTTGTGAATGCCATCTCCCATAATTACCATCCAAGCAATATTAGCTATCCCAGTATCTTTCAGGTCTTTTCCAGAATGACAGTGGCCATGGGAATGATGGGAATGTTTGTGATGCCAGTGGTGACTGTGTTTTCTAGCTATCATTTTATCTTCGCCATGGCTGTCATACTCGGAATCATGAAGATCATGCTCTTGAGCAGCATGTGAGACATCATTGTGAGAATGGTGCATATTGTTGTCCTCTTCTACAGACAAGAAGGTTTTGGGAGGGGATTCCAGCTGTCCATCTAAATCAGTTAGTTCAGTTTCATTGAGTCGATCTTCAGATAAAACCGAGTCATCTGCTCCTATGTTGAAGCCAGTTGGGAGAGACACTGCATTAGCTCTTACAAAGTATCACCAGCAACTACAGCAGCACTGAGCTAAGAATTTAACTGATTTGCAAAAGCAACAAAAGGTTTTAACACACACCAACCTAGTAACTTTTTTGTCAACATTCAGATAGAAAAAATTTATTTCTCACTGCCCCATTTTTTCACTAATTTGCATGTAGAACATACAGGTCTCCACTACAAGGCAACACCACTGTATCCATAGCACACAAAGTAATTTTCAGCCCAGCTTAGGCTTCTATCTGTAATTTTGCTACTGATGAAGTTTATGGTTCAACATTGGAAAAGGAAAGTTGCCAGAAGGATAATAATGTCTTATATGCTGTAGATGGAATCTGAACGGCTCAGGAAACCTTAGCTGGCTACTCCCTGTACATGCCCATACAGGTCACAACTTAGCCTTCACTGAAGCGTACCACAATTGACCACTGATACAACAGATCTTTAAAGAGTTTCTGTATTGCATGCATCTTTGTGTCAGACACTTGTGTCAATGTAGCTCATTACCCTGGTAGCAATCAAAGCCATTTTTACAAAGAAAAACAAAGTGAAAACAACACAGAACGCATACACGCATGAATTTTAAGTCTACTAATATTTCTGAAGTATTAATAAATAAATGAAACTGGCAACCTATGCTCCAGGAAACAAAACTAGTTGTGGAAAAAAAAGCAGTTCTGGACAATGAAGATGTTAGCTCACAATAAATCAACAAAAAAACTTCAGAGTCAAAACCAAGCAAACAGTAAGAAGAATTAAAAAAAAACAGGCACAGAGTACCAAAGCAGCAAACAAAGAGGTCTAGATAAACAGCCTCTTCTATATCATTTGAGGCTGTTTAAGACGAAATGGAATGGCCATTCAGGTCAGCGGTAGTGGCACTGCAGTTCAAAACTCAAGTTCAGCATGGGCTTCCAGTGCAGGTACTATGAATGATTTACTGATTGGCAGAGTGCACTTTCAGAGGAACAGTGTTATAAAACCAGTACGTACTCCATGTTATTAGATGCAAAATTCCTCTGATCACCCGTTAAAAGAAAATAAAGACATTTCAAATATATGTACCACCATCCTCACAGCTGAAAGTCTTTCTATGTTCTGTGTCAATGTTACAAATCCCATTTTGAATTGCTTCAGTGGAGAAGCTACAGCCTAACTCTCCCTTCTACAAACCATTCAAATTGACAAAACTGCATTTGTATAAATGTAGCCTATGGATTCTTCATCAACAAATTAATTCAGCAGCCATGCAGGCAAAGTTTATGAAGCAAAGCCCTTCCAGAAGGGTGATATGGCATTCCTCATGGGTACATACTGCATGAGCATTCAGACTGTCATGAAGGAACAGTATGTGAAAGTTGTTTTGGATACTTGTGGACTATTCAGGATACTTGGTTGTATTTATGAAAAGAAATTAGTTTTGTTTAGCCTTCTCAGCCAAAATATAACTGGTCAGAAGCTGCAATCTTCAAAGTATAACAACCCTTTTAGGTTGTGTGTGTTCATTTTTGATCTAATTTTTGCCAGGGCTGAGCTAGTCAGGCACAGCTTCACCAAAAAACACTGGCAAAAACAAACAAAAAAATCCCCAAAGAACCACAGCCACCTGACTGCTTCAGAAGTCTGAGAACTATTTGTATGGCATATTAGGAAGTGTTCAGAGTGCTCTCAGATCTAAGGAAAACAAAATTAAAAAAGATTAAATAGGGAAAGCCTATTAAGTCTTATTAACAATGATTTGCATAATAGCAGCAAAACTGTACAAGAGGTTACATGCTACGTGCCATAGGTTACATGCCATTACGTTGAATCTCATAATCACAGAAAATGCTGAAAATAAATGCCTACCTGCAAGGGGTTTGAGCTGAAGCCAGTCAGCATCTGGTCTATTATTTAATTTGTGATCGGAAAGTTTCCTTCCAATTGGTGATTCTTCAGTCTGTTTTTTCTTGCACCATTTCTGCTTACTCTGCAACAGGAAACAAGTAACATCTGGTTTGTAAAAGGACATCGATGGAAATAAAAGAAACTGAAATGTTGTCAAACAAATCTCTTCAAAATAGACTAAGTTACTCTCTCTTAATATGCCTAACAGAAGTACAGAATACTAATCTTTGTAAGGCTCAGCAACAATACCTATCCCAGTGGCAGTTCTTAGCTACCTACCACAGAATCTCACTCACACACAGACAATATTTCACTTCAGTATAGAGTACATTATGACAAGGATTGCTCTAACAGCCCAGAAACACATGTATGTAGAGTTGTTATATTCGCTTATTTTGTTCAAGAGAGCAAGCACACAGCAAGAACAGCTCCTCTATTTTGTTCAACTTTAGGTTTTATACTCCTATAACTTCCTTGTATTTTTCTTTAGAGAAAAGCTTGCTACTTTCCTATCTCTGCAGCCCAAAAAATCCAACCATATTCAGGGAAACAGTTAAAATTTGACTGGCAATTTATAGAAAGCAGGAGGTCTGCAAATTTTGGCGTTTTCTCATGTAGAAAAACCGAATACCTCTGTTACATTGGCATCGTTAGCTAATAGTATACAGTTAAATTTCTTGTAAATTGTCTGGCTCTACTACCAGTTCTTTCTTACATACTGCCTTTCATATTTTTGCAAAAAGATCATGGCGCTTTAGAGAAAAAGCTGTAATCTCTTTTACTTAGATCTACTTCCAAATATATCTGGCCAAAAAGCTGCCAGCTCCCCCATCAGATTTCTACTTTGTCTTCCAAAATTACCTTATTAAGAAAAGCAAGATGTTTTAGAAAAGGGTTTCCTCACACAAAAATCAAACAGAATGCAGATTAGCAGCACTTGTTCATGTTCACAGAATAATGAATCGTCACACAGACAATTCCTCAACACTCGGAAGATAAGTTCGGGTAACATTTTAAAACAGCATGTAATTTTAGTGCCTACCTTTTGTTTATTGTAATGCTTGTACATTCTTATACAATGTTCAATGATGAACAAAACATAAATGCCTCCAAGTGCCACAAGACCTTTCAGCACTGGATCGTTTTCTTCTAGAAAGCCTTCAGTCCGTACTCCATGTCCATGGGCATGTCGATGAGAACGCTTGTGTTCATGAACATGACCTTGGCCATGATGGTGACTGTGGTTGTGGCCTCCATGTGACTATTAGGAGAGAAAATAATAACACAGCATGATGCGGTGCAATTCGGAGACTGAAATGGCTCCGACAAAATATGTAACCTTGCTAGAAAAGCAGCATAAAAAGACTTCAAAAGGGTTTTGGGTTGGTTGTTTTGTTTTGTTGGGTTTTTTTATACAAACATATTTTATGATAGAAATTTTTCATTAGACTATTCATTGCCCTAATCAATAAAGAAACATTCCTCTGGGAAATTTTTAGGGGGAGATAATCTAGCTTCAGCTTTTTTCTGTCACAATGCTAAAGATAATGAGACTAACACTCAAAAATGTCAAATTACCATTCCTACTCTCCCATTAGCAACCAAACCTCATGTGTTTTTTAACTATTACAGTCAATTACAGACTTCATTTTCATCTGAAACATAAGCTTTCAAAAAAAAAATTTTGTATTAAAATTTACACAAAGAAACCATGTGAACATTAGTCTTTTTGCTTAAGGTAACAAAATTTTAGAAAACATTTCCCCTTCTAAGAATCACAGTATACCATCGTCAATTAAAAACTGCTTACCTTCCCAGGAACTGGGACAATTTCTTGGTTCAGTAAGTTAGAGGTTACCCCAGAAGCTAGTAACCAGGAAGGTTAATCCCCCAAAATACTTTTAGGTGGTACTGATACACAAGTATCAGTAGACAAGAGCCAGTAATACTACTAAATTTAAAATACTCTTGTTGGTCTCATTAGGTGTTTTAAAATACTGCGACAGAAGTTAAACTATGAATACACAACTACTTTTTTTCTCTCCCCCACTCCTTTTTTTTTTTTTTAAAAAAGAAACACACAGTTCCTTCCTTTTTGTTACCAGAAAGCCTCAAACATTGTTTCAGGATGTCCCTCATAGTCAAGTCAATCTACATCTGCATCAGTGAACATTTATTTGTCGATGCTTGTCAAACAATTATTTCAAAATTCACTATACAGTTACAATTACGAATAAAAGGTAAGGAAACAATACTTACATGCGGCAACAGATGGAGTAATGCATCTCCACTCATTGTTCCTACAGCCAGAGCTACCAAGAAAGTTAGAAGAAATTTGAAGCACCATTGGTTAATGATGGGAATCAAGATCACACCTAGCAAGGAAAGCAGGCTAATGACGGTGATAGAGATGATACCACAAAACCAGGCTGTGGGAAGAAATGAATACAGAAAGGTTATCAGAACAATACTTGTAAAACTTTTAAGGCTGATTAATGACTTTTCTTAAGAAGGTGACTCTCCTTTAACCTAAGCTGTGTGACTGTTCATTCAAAAGCTGCTGAAAAATATGAAGGCAGTACTGAAGTCCACAGCAAAAAAACACTCAGGCTCATTCACAGTACAGTACAATATAGTGAAAGACATCAGAAGACAATCAGCTAAAAAGAGCCCAGCAATTTTTCCTGACTCTAAATTCCAGGCTTATCTCTGTTGCCCTTAACAAAAAACAAAAAGCACAAGATTTCATGTTGGAACAAAAACATCTTTGCTACTTAACTTACTGGGGCTCTACGAGCACTAATTCATATTTAACATTTGTTTTTAATACAGTTCTGATGCAAAATTTAACTGGAATCAATATTTCTCCTTCTTTGTTAGGAGTAACATGTCCAGTTAGGCCTGATTCTCTTCACCTGGTACTTTGAAACGTACATTTTTATTCATGAGAAGAAAGTAAGACTCAACCTTTGACAGAGGAACTTTAAAATCAAATGCTCAAAATATGAGCTTGAAGAGTTGAAAGCAACTTGCTACCAACAAAAAGCAGTCTATATTTTTTACTGAGAATCTCTATTGTTGTCATTAGAAGAAAAAGTGATAATGGGATATGGTACACTCAACATAATCCTGTTAATTAGGGAAAATGTGCAAATTTCTAGATGACGTGGAAAGGAAGAATTACACAAGAAGCAGATCCTATAAGCAAAGCAGCATGGCTTTTGCAGTCAGCATCTCACCCTAATAAAATATTTTTTCTTCTACTTTTTCAAGTCAACAGTAAGGCTAAGAATTAAAAAATATTGGGATTTTTTTCCTCTCTCTCTGCTTCTCTATCACTTCTCTTGTTTCTTCCCATCACAGAAACTTCAAAAAACAGTAAGTAAAACCCATTTAATTACAACAATACAGTTCAAAAGCTTCACAGTCCCAAAGACAGGAATAGTTGGTGCTCCTATTTTACAAACATTAACTGATTGGGCTGAGATCTTTCATGAACATGATTTCCTCAATCTGAACTTTTTTATTTATATATTCATTTATTTTAAGTTTTAGCCTAAATGCTTCAGGTTTTTCTAGTTTTTCTCCTAGCTTCATTCTTAATCAAAAATGTCTACAGAGTTCGCCAACTTTAATGAAAGTTAACAACTCCTGATTTAAAATCATTAGCATCTCCATACTTTGCATGATCTGACTTTCCTTGTATCTATGAAGATCCACTCGTTTTTGATCAAGTGGGGGAAAACATCCTGGAAACAGGAGGGATGAGGGGAAAGAGAAGAAGAGAGCAGGAATGAATATGTTGTAGCTGCTCAATTAATTTTATAATTCGGCAGCCAAATGACCCAAGTATTCTATCTGTACCAAAAATGCTACAAATCGGATTTGACAAGACTTTCATGCTAGAATTGTGGCTGCTGCACGCCTGGTCTAGTTCAACATGAAAACTTACAACATCTGCTGGTTTAAGTTTTATTTTGGCATATGCATTCTTATTAAGTCTGTAGCTGTCATTCCACAACAGTGCAAAAAAGGGAACAATCCAATTCAAATGCAAAGGGTACAAGAGCACATCCAACAGTAGAACCTGACTGGAAAAAGCTTTAGAAAGTATGCAGCATACACTGAAATGCACATTGATACCAACAGGAAAAAGACACTTGCTGAAAAGGCGAAGACTACCATCCGATGAGGAACTAGAAGAACTAAAAAACAGAGGTTGGAAAATGGGAATACCAAAGTAGGTCTAGAGTGGAAGCAGGACCCTGCCGACCAAAATACTGCCACTACACAGCCTTGATTCATCCTCAGAGCACTTCAATTATGCACTCTGCATTAATATGCTCTGCTGAAAGAAACAGCATACATGGAATTGTAATTCAACACTGAATCATGCATGCATGCATAAGTAGCCCAATTAAAAATTAACAGCCATTCGGTATTACACTGGATCTCCAATCTGGACACAGACATTATGATGTTAAGTGCCAGGTTAGATGACCAACAGCCTTACATGGAGAAATATGGAAAGGAGATTATGCAAAGCGGCTTAAGTTTCATATATCATATCATGGATTTCGCAAACGCATCTCTGCAGGGCTTACATACTCTTATGAATGATACAGTATCTAAACATGGCTCCATGATTAAGATGAGGCACATGAGAATTAGAATACGGAATCTGTGCATCTCTCAGATCCTGGTTGTCAGCTTCTGTCCCTCTTTAAACTCTTAAAAAATGGTATGGAACCAAAACTATCAGCAAAAGGTTGCTGTCAAGTCAAAGATAAAAAAATATGCTATATACAAAAGCTGTGCATGACTGCACAGTTACTTATATGTACAAGCACTCCTCATACAAAAAGGACTACTAAGGAAGACACACAACAAAACTCTGACACAAAATTACTGAAGGATTTCATTCAGCTGTAGTGTTCACAACACTAAGATATTATGGAATTGGAATTAATATGAAGTATTATGAACACTGCAAGAGCTCTTAAGTTATAAAAGATCTCGGTGTATAACACTCCTAGGAATACTGTATAAAGCTTGGTCAATGAAGTGAAGTTATTATGCGCTGGCTTATAAAATACTTCTGTGGAAAAAAACAAGCGGGAGGTAACCGAACAATTTCTTCAGTGAGGGACTTCTGTTCAAACAATGGGTAGCAAACAAGAGACAGCTGCTCGCACAGATCTGGACAGCTATCTGTAAATTAAAAGAGACTGAAAGGGTGGTAACGTAGCCTCCTTGGAAGGCTGAGAACGGTTAGCTTGCTTTCTTATTAAAGCTTGCAGATAGCTAACAGAAAGGCTCAACTGAAGCAAAGCCTTCCTGGGTTCAGGGAACACTGGCATCTGCACAGGCAGATTTACAAGATATATATGATCTGAAAGACTTTTAATCAACAGCTCTAATTGATCTCCATCTTTTAAAAAATTGCTCACTGTTTACTTGTATCACTTCTATTAGCTTCATTCATAGTAGGGTGAACCTTTCCTTTTGAATTGTTTAGGAGCCCTCAATGATAGCAATGACACCTCTTCCAACAGGTACACCGTGAAAGCTCAGTTGTATGGATAAGTCTCCGAAAATCCTCTATTAGAAGATATTACAGAACTATCTGTAAACTACAGGAAGAAAATCCAACATGGCTTCATACGTTTTTGGTCATTCATTTATTAAACTACATTACTTTAGAAAACTGTACTATCAGAACTAATGGAAACCTTACAGGTTAGTATCAAGGAATAGAAAGAGCATTGGTCTATTAAGCTTTTTTGAAAGCTTTAATTAAAACTAAAGAAAATCACAGAAAGCTAGTGTTTAAAAATGTCTGCATCCTCCTAACTTTGGCAAATATTTCTATGTAAAAATGTTTACATTAGCTCGGGTAAGTGGGCATTTTCATTTTAGTAGAATCCTACAACCTGCAGGTTAAGTTATCTTGTGAATGACATATGTACTACACCTCCCACAATCCCCATATACCGGTTAAGATTTGTTATTTTGTGATTCACTTCCTTACTTAAGAAGGGAAAATAATCATTACACCAACTGAAATCTCACTGTAGTAAATACAGCAGTATACAGGAAATTGTTATGAAGAATGATTTATCATTATCTAATGAAGATGATGTGTTTTAGAGGTTACTGTTTGCTTTCAGAGCCAAATCAAAAACGATTTTTTACAATTAACTGGCAAATGTGTTAGTTATACTCAAGACACCAGATGCCATGAAACATGTTAAATGTTCGCAATAAGCTTCACTAATTTTGCAAATTAAGTCTCTTAAAATGTTAAAGGTCATCAAGCTGAGTTATTCATCACTCCCTTACTGATTACAGAGAAACAAAATGCATTCTTTTAAAAAGAAGCACTCAGCTGTAGAAACTTTCTAATTAAACTGGTTCAAAGCATGTGCAACACGACAGTTTTGTACATGGCTTCAACATTCTAATTGACAGAAAATGCTTAGAGCTACTCTACAAATCCTCTTGGTAATGAGGCAGGGGTCAACTCTTACTACAGTGAGACTACCCCACAAAACAATTTGCTGCCATATAAAACACACAGTATAGTCTGTTTACAGTAATCTTTGAACAGGAAACAAGATGGTAGCTGTGTCACTATAGAAGATATATGTATAACAAGTTAATAATTCTAATGATTCCAGCATTGTTAAGAAAGATTACCAGCAATGCCTTCTTTCCAACAGTTATTAACATCTATGAGAATGTAGTTACTTCAAGCTTTATTTCAAATGATGCCAATAAGCACCTATGTGTTGATCAGTATTCACAATTACCAGTATTTTTATTTTCAAAACATGGACACCGTACACAATATTTTTTAGTTTTTTAACATTTCACCACAGCTAAACATCTGTCAACAGTTTCATTATAATTTATGAAAGACAGCAGTAGTAAACATATATTTTAAAAGTATACTCAGTTATGAAATTGTAACAACGGATGCTGCCCTTAAAGTAACTGCTTTAACAACAGGAAAAATATTTTTAGCTTAGCATTATGGTAAGAAGAAAAAAAAGTCTACTAATTTTTACTCAAGATGCACACACAAAAAATTAACACTGCCAACAGAGGATTTTGACTGAATACTTCTCATATGCTCAAGAGAGGAATAGTAAAGAGTAATTGACATTGGAAGTCAGAAAAGAGAACTCTGACATACAAGTCAGAAATGGCAATTTAAATGCTGTTGTATCTTGCTTAAGTATTTATATTTCTCAAGTTCACAAAAAATTCTGGATGTCAATTCTACAAATTTGCGTCACTGCTAGAACATAAAAAATGGTAACACCTGAAATAGTATTTTCCAGTGAATGAACTGTGATGAAAGTACTATTCTCTATTCCTGAATTAATATATCCAGGTCAAATTTATTACGAAAGTTTGTGCCAAAGTAAGACAGCAACTTTCCAACTTTGAGATAAACATATGGACCACCTCAGTAACGCTAAGAGAAAGAGACATAACATATTTTAGATGATGGAAATAATCCAAACTGTGGGTGGACTTGCTCATCCCTAGAAGTCCTTCTGTCTCCAAAGATTCTGTACCTTGCATATGTCCCTGCTACGGAAGAGTCCAACGTTTAAAGATATGTGGGAAGAATCCAAGTCAAAATGCCTGGGCCATAGGCCAAATAATAGGATGGTAGGCTTCAAAGACAGAAGTCCAAAACAGAAATAAAAATAAGCAAACATTTTTAAAAAAGTGAAAATAATGAAAAAGGATAAAAAGGTACAAGAAAGAAAGGTACACCTCCCTGAGCCACGGTTACTAGGAGAAGCTATCATATCACCAAATAGGATGCTATGTTTCCTGACTTAAAGGAGCATGCCATCTCAAATTTCTTCTAATAAATATGTTAAATTTCAACCATTCCTTTACTCTACAGCCAATGCTAAGTTGTATGTCATTTCAAACTTCAAAGTTAATATTTACAATGCAAAATAATTTCAAAAGCTTTAGATGTTACACACCTACCTGATGCACCTGTTTTATCTTTATTCTCAACTGATGCATTTTTACTTTTCATAAAATCTTCAAGTTCATCATAATGTACAATACAAAGCCGTCTCTCAATCTGGTATAGCAAAGCAGGACACATGTATATAAACAATTCAGGAGATATTGGAGAGCTGGTTTCCAGACCATAGAACCGTAGCAGCTGGGTAACATTTAAGCACTGCAAGCGAATTGTACAGACAAATTAAATATGAAAGCAACTATTTCATTAAAAACTACAGTTATGGAAAATTTTGTGTATTATTTGAGAACACAAACAGAAAGTAGAAACTCTGGCCCACAACGTTCCACCAGCATGGTGGAATGTCTAAGCTGATCTAAGTGGTTTATGAGGGTAAAGAAACAATAAAAAAATCTGCACTACAAACTCAGTCTCCAAACACCTATATAATTTTTGACAAATATCAATGAAACTGAATTTCCATATTCTTTACCATTACATAGTACAAGTAATGAAGAAAGAGCAACAGGAAAGGAGTGGAAGGACATAAATCCAGAATAGCTTTTCTAACACTTTTCTTTACCTACCAAACTTTTGTGTTTGGAGTTTCACTTTTTAATTCCATTTAAAACCTCAAACTTGGCACTCACTCCATCCTTTCCTAGCCCGACTTCTAGTTCAAAACCATGATATCAAAATGTCCTGCTTCTGTAGTTAACTGTAAGGGGGAAAGGAAAGTATATCTGGTATATATGGACCTGGCAGAAGAAATGGATGCTCAAGGGAGCAATGTGAGAGCTCATACCGAGCACAGTGCTACAGAAGTTACATCTACATTGCTTCACAATCTCTTAGGACAAAGAAATTAGAAGCATGTTGAAAAGGTGCAAGTGTTTCTTTTAGGAAAGAGTCTCTGTACAGTTTCAAAAAATGTTAATAATCTCAGATTCAGAAAGAAGACCAAAAAAGGGGTGTGTGGGGGAAGTATTCATGAATACTGGGAAGGGAAAAAAACCCCACCTATAAGCAGGTTATCCTAGAAAGCTTTACGTATCTCCTTTATACAGATAAATAGGCAAGAAGAGAGAGATCTCAGAAAAAATATGGTATGCGCAGACAGAAATGAAAACCCATAAAGCAAAACTCAAAACTGTGGCAGTGACCTTTAGCATTTTCACTCTACTGTCCTTATTACACAAAAGTTGCAAACATGCTTCTGCATTATTTGTGGGCATGCACCTCCAATTATTATGTAACAACAGCGAAAGTGAATTTAGTGGTTCTCCATCTCATACTCACCTCTTCACGATCACGTTCATCTTCGTTATGATCCTTATGACTACGTGTCGAAAAAATAGCATGTTTTCTTACACTAATCTTCTTATGAGGTGCCTCTCGCTTGCTGGTATGGTGGTGTCCATCCTCATTACTTAAGCTGGAATCTTGATGTCCATGACTAGCAGAACGATCACTACTGTGTTCATGATGGTGTACATGCAAGTGAGATGCATCATGTATATGATCATGTTTATGAACTCGATTGTGCTCATACTGATCACTGGGGTCATGATCTGGGGCATAATCCCGTGTAGCATTTCCTGAAGTCTCACTGATCTTCTTTTGCTTCTTCTTCTGTTTCCATTGTTTTCTTTCTGGCTGATCCTGAGTCGTGTTTGTCTCTGTTGAAGGTTCATGGTTCTGTTCTCCATGTTCACTATGACTAACTGAATCATTACGAGAATGATGTGTACCATTACGGTCATGATGATGTAGACGAGGGTGGTGATGACGGTGATGGCGACTCTGGTCATGAATGTGTTTGCCATCATCTTTTACTGATGGCACTACTGCATGTCTCTCAGGGTCACATTTATGATTTCTCTTTGCAGCCATACCAATCATGGTTTGGTTTTCTGAATCTGAGTGGCTATGAGGATGGTTATGAGAGTGAGAATGCTTTCCTTCCTGTACTTCTAAAGCATATAAGTGAGAAACATGATCATGGCCAATATCATCATGATTTATCATCACTACTTTTACCTCTCCTAAACCAAGGCTTATTAACAGTTTTTCCAGGCCAAAAAAAGATAATCTTCCATTTTCACCATAACGATCAAAAATCTTTTCAATGTAGTATTTTTGTTCATTTTCAGCTTCCAACGTTGAAAATTTACTCGGCATAGATTCTGTTCCTCCATTCTGTAAGTAGGATTCATTTGAGATCTGATAGTCATTATGGTAGTGTGCACGTTCCTCTTTATGTCTATCTCCATGGCAATGATTGCACTGATGAAAGACAAATGTCAGCAAACAAATGATGCAAAATTTTGTGTGCATGTGTACCTTCATCTCTGTTTCCTACAAGAAATACAAGGGGAAGCGCTTAAGTATAAAAGCAATCTCAACATTTGTACTACATGAGTATCAGTCTGGTACTTACTCGTACCAACTGAGTGACTCTCCAATCTTTTTAGATATTGGTGTTAACAGAGTAACAATTGCAGTATTTTTACTGTAGAAATTGTATTAATTTACTTTTCTTATCCAACAGTAAGACAGGCTCTGTGTATTTTAGAGATGCAGTCTTACATACCATACTTACAGGAGGCAGTTACAAGAAAAAGATCAGCATTTAGTCAGTCATAACAGAACATTTTTGTGTATGTTTTCAGAGGCATCTATGCTTATGATAACCTATAATATGGAAAATCTTGTTAAAACACAAGTTATGAAAGAATAAAAATCATTTAAAAGCAATAATACTGTATTTTGTTATTTATGGGAATGACAGACAGATAATACCATTGCAAACTGACACATCATTTCTTATCTGCTGCTAAAATACCTCCAACTAAACACACACACACTGCACAATTCCCTATTTTGATAAGCAATTAATGATTAAAGTTGTCATTAACCAACTTCAATATATTTCTTAAATGTTTGTATTTTTAGTACTTTTTACTTACAGGAGTTTACTGATTTCAAAGGTCTACATGGATGTTATTTAAAAACAGTTGTTTATGCAACTCAAAAATGCTGACACACCTTAGCTCAAAGCAGTTAGTACTGATTTTTAGAAATTACATCATCTAGATTATGTGGTTTTCAATGTAGCATTAAACATAAGAAACTTACTATTCAACATCAGATAATGAAGAGGACACTGCAGAAGTCTATCTTGTGATCATAGTTGAAAATAATTAACTACTTTACAAAATATGACAACTTAATTTTGTTTACATCTGCTAGCAAAAAAATATATAAAACCAGAATAATTATTATAAAAGAAACTTTTAAGAAAAAAAAAAATCCAAGTTTATGTAAAAATGTTATCAAACTAGAAAGCTAAAGATAGGCCAAGAACTGTACTCTATAACTGCTAGTTCCTAGAGACTTATTTTGGGTAAAGAACAACCTGTAAAACACATTAAAAAAAAAAAAAAAATCATTTAAACACTGCCAGGGTTTTCTAGCAACACTTAATTTGTTCTGTTTGGTACCAAGCCAAGTAAAATGTGTCACGTTTACAGCAGTTCTGCTAGATACATGTAGTAGATAACCAAGCCCTCCATCAGCAAAGGAGAAGACAACAAAAAAAAAGCAGCACAGAGCTTCCCAATCAATCTGAACAGTTGAATGACTATTTTGAACAGTTTGAGTTGACTAAAATAGACAAAGGAAACAAGTACAGAAGTAGGGCTTTTTACACACAACCAGTTAAATTTAGAATATGACTGAGAAGGAAATGAGAGCTGAGAGAAAGAATAAGGACAGAGCTCCATCCACCCTGCTTTCTGTATACTCAGATGCTACCAAAACACTGCAGCAAATGCAAAGATGTAAAGTTACAGGAGAACAGGTCAAGTATGCTTTAATCTCTCTTTTTACACTGAAAGCAGTTTTAGTTCCTTATGTGCACCTTGACTAGGGCTGCAACTGACCCTACATTCAGAAAGATGTGAGTGACGTGGTCAACACATCCTAAAATGCTACTGACTTTCACTCAAGAGATGGTGAATTTATTTGTCCTTCTCAAGCCTACTCCAGCTGCTACCTAAAGGTCAGGAAAGTACTTTGCAGCAAGCCACAAACATTTAAGTCCATCTTAATTTCTTACAATACTAGCTTGATGTTTTCTGCTTAAGCACTTGCAACCATATTACTGCACACATTTAAAAAAAAAAAAAAAATCTTTTGGAAGCTCCTATACTCGCAACAGGTTGACAGAGAAGAGGAATCAAAGGCAAAAAAGGAAAGGGCTACCTTTTAATGACTTTATAGATCAAATAAATGAGTTAACACAGAAGACTAGGGAAAAAGTTTTTCCTGTTAACCTGTACAAATACAAGGTGAAAATTAACTTTTTACTTTTCAAACGCTTGCAAGATTAATAAAAAGCAGAACTCTCTTTTGCAATACCAACCCAGTTACGAATGTAAAATCAGAAGAATAACTGTCAAATGGAGGCATTTGCATCAAAATTATTCTAGGGACATCAGATCGGTCAATGGGTACTCATTGCATACTACTGTTCTATTTTTATAAACAACTATTCAGTCATCAGCCTGGAATGACCACAGTTTGTCTCCAGTTAAATCAGTAACTGGAACGTAGGTGATTGAAGGGCTGTGACAAACCTTTTCAAGTAAACTAGTAAGAGTTCATCCCCAAAATTCACCGAGATATTATTTTCACATAGTCTTTCTCACTCATGGACTCTATTTAAGGCATCCTTAATGTTCTTATAAATATATCACTGGGATTAGTACAGAAACATTAAAAACATCTCAGAGCACCTTCCAGAAGCTTCTTCCATTCTCCTTTGAGGAAAGAGGCAAGTACAGAGTTGTTACTGGAGAAGTAGGAAGAATCATGTTGCAAATCTTTATCTAAGAGTCACTGGACTGAGTCAACCCTCAGATTCCATGATTGTCTGGAAACTCACTCCATAACCTTTAAATAAAGAACATATGCCCTTTCTCACACAGGCTCAGAACCCAGGCTCTGTGACTTACATCATCCCAGGAAGCAGAAACGTTCTGGCAGTAAGTAAAGGTATCGGATCAGGAGTATGGCTGGTGACAGATCAACAGAGCTCCACATTTCTATAGGAATATGCTGACTTCCATAAACTGAGGATTTACAGTGTTGAATGTTACTTAATGCGAAGAGCAGGGTCAGGATCTGGAATAAGCACTTTAAGGTAAGACAAATGAACGCCCTGGGAGAAAGATTAACTTACATATGCTTGCACAGAAGACGCCAGCAACGGGTAAGTACACGCAGTGTACTGTGATGCTCTAGCAAATTGTTCAGTATCTTTTTAACTTCAGTTTCTCAGTACTGAAAACAGCATCTCAAGTTTAAGTAAAATTTAGTTACTCAAAGGATACTACTTTTGTAGGTAAGACACCTTTTCTTCCCCTTTGCCACATAATGGTAATATAACCAGAACAAGCAAAGTCCAATTATTCTTATTTAAACAAGCACGATACAGACTAAAATATCTCTACCAGGAAATTCATGACTAAAGCATGATCATAATCCTTTTCACAACTTCATGATCTTTTTCATGTGACTGTCTCATACAATACTACTAATACATTACTTTGAAACTTCAGTCATGCATCCCTAATTGTGGTGTTCAGCTTTGAATGGTACCTTTTCTCTATGCCCTAATGGTTAAAATTGTTTGTAACCTATGATTCATTGCTGAAATACAACAGCTGAGCAGTATCAGACCAATTTCAAAATCAGTTAGATGTCTCACTATTTTCAATTAAAATACTAATAACCCTAGCACAATCTTTTTAATCTTCTATTACATAATCTTCTGTATCTTCTACTGTAATTCTTGTTACAGAACAAAGATGCTTACAAAAAAAATGCACCCATCGTAAAAAGCCTCAAACAGAACAACTGTTAAGAGTTGATTTTTTTTTTTTTTTTTTAAACAAGCTTCATCACTCTCTAGGCAATTATAAACAGCTGTCATCTTTAACCTGTCAGGCAGTATTCGTATGTACAAAATACCGGAAAGCTGAAGTCCAAATTCTATACATTTCAGTGGCACAGAATTGTATATAGCTGATCTCAATATAAGAACATTAAGACTCTCAAATCCCTTCAAAAGAATACGGAAGGGCAGCCTGAGGACAAGGCTACACCGAAGTTTAAAAAGATTCTGCCTGTTACCGCTGGTCAGACTTTGCCTTACTTTATTCTCTCATTTGATTCCCTGCTGCCTCCCCTCCTTCCCTCCACAGCTCAGTGATGGCTGGGCACCCAAAAGGGGGAGACATAAGGGAAAACATCTTCTAGCTTATGTGGTGGGTAAGAAACTACAGCACCCGTAGGCCAGAGCTGGAAATAACAGCAACTACTACTTTTCATTGAACTGCAAACAAGAACAAGACAAGTTTTTCAGGACATACTCAGGCAGTGGAACAACCACACCCTAAGTCAAGCTTCAAAGTTAGAACGAAGGTATAAATTCACAGTGGGTAAGACAAACAGTTCTGCCACACCGACTGACATGTCAGAAATCGCACACAGTGCTGCCAAATGCACCCCCTCCTCACTCATCAATGCAAGCAAGCAATTCATACTAGAGGCAGTGCTGATTGCATCTCCATATACAAGGTTTTAAAATCAGAGGCTTGAGGTCAAAGTACCTGAGCAGTTCATCAGCAGAGAGTTATGTTTTCTGTATGGAAAACTCACAATATCTCTATGCTAAACCATGGTCTGCCTATGGTGTTCCATCTATTACACTCAGTGCACCTCTGATGAAAGGTGTTGGGCTTTTTTAAAGCCTTTTTCATTCAATTTCCCTCAGATTCCTGAAACTTCTCCACAGCGCCTACTGTTTCAACTGATCTTCTTTTATAGCACTTTATTTTTGAGAAGACTTCATTTAAAGCCTGGAATATGAACACTGATTTTGGGGAACATTTTTGTTTATGTATCCCCAACTGCTTCACTCAAACTAGAAAACTAGTCCAATAGTTTTAATGATTTAAAACAATAGTTTTAATAATTTAAAACAAACCTTGATTCAAATCATGTGGTCATACAAAATTCAAACTCAGCGGAAAGTCACATCTAACATTTTAGTGGTTACTACATCTTTTTTTTTAGTATACAATGCTGAATACAATATTTTAAGTGCCCAACTTTCCTTGCCTCACCGTTTTTCCTGTCTGCTTCCAACAATTTTAATAACCTGAAATATTTATAACATTAATACACTAGATTTCTCCCCTTCCCATGCTTCTTCCCACATTATTTTAGTTTCTCTCCCTTTTTGTTCAACTTTCTTTTCTTGCTTTCTCTGAAGAATGCTGTGCCCTTTTTTTTGCTATCTGCAGGAGAGATCTTTGAAAACCATCTTTGACTCCTCTAAGTAGTTACTCAGCTTGAATGCCACAATGACTAAAGTGCCGTAGCAAGACTTCATGGGCAATCAGAATTTTCACGCCAAACAAAAATACCAAACACATGCTTCAGCTAAGACAAAACCAAAAGGTATTTAAAATACAAACAAAGCAATATTCATATCAAACTAAGATATTCTCTATTCAGCACTGAAAAGTTAAGCACTTATGTAATTCATTTCTATTAAGAACTGCTCAGAGTAATAGCTCTGAGAAATGGATTTTTTTAAAAAAAAAAAGAGAAGAGAGAAATATTCTTGAAATAAAGCTACTGACTACATAAAGACAGTTTTTCTTACAATTCCTGAAAATTAAAATTATTTCTTATATTGCAGGTATTTACTCCAATGTGCATGCAGGAGAGATTCCTGCAGCCTGTCACCACTTCCACTCCAGTGACTGTGCAATATTTCATACTAATATTCAGTTCAAAAAAAGGCTGGAGTCTGAAAATCCAAATGAACCTACTCTTTATTACCTAAATTTCAAGTTTTTAACAATGTCAGAATATAAAGTCCTATTAATCTAGCACATCTTTTTAAGATAAATGATCTAATAACATTTATTAATGTGAAATTAATATATTGCTGTTACCAAAAGACACTTTAAGAAAACCATAAAAGCATTTAATTAAGTAATAATCTCATTTTGTTGTATCAGTTTTAAGCTGACATTAGCTTCTGGATATACAAATAGAAAAACATACTACAGATCTAAAAAGTTACAATTAACAATTTCTAACTTTATTTCTCACCCATCTCCTGTATTTTCTTCCCTCTTCAATTTCAGTGAAACACGTTTGTGGATTTAAGTAAAACTCATTCATTTGAAAATCTACAGCTCAGTAGGAGGGGCACTTTGTAATAACAGACCATTAACTAATTGATCCAAGTCATATTTGCTATGTTAATACCAGATAAGACTTAAATAGTACAGAAAGCATTTATGCACAACTGAACATACCATGAAAATTTTTTAAAAATCTGAAATGTGAAGTATTTGAAATGCTAAGATCCCAAGCATACTAGAAAATGATCCTAAACTAACACGGTAGCAATCTACTAGCTCAGTTATCCAGAAAGGAGCATTTATTTTATTTTGAACAGAAAAACACTGGACAGCCACCTTCACAAGGATAGTTCTTTGTAAGAAATAGCTGAGTACAGGATCCTTTTCAGAGCTCAAAAGAATATAAAACCATCACAACAGTTGGAAGTTCTACAAGTATTAGTTCTTCTTACCAACAATTAATTTTCAGTCTTTCATATATAAACTGAATGTAGTCCATAAAACATCTACTAATGCACAAAATTTATAACGGAGCAGGTCTGATTTTGTGCCAATAGTCTACTGTTCAATTAGGTCCTATTAAGATAACAAGTGCTTGGAAGAATGAAATACTTGAAAAGATGAACCAGTTACACCTGCATTTTAATATTTTTTCTACCGAAAGTAAGCAAGTATTTTTGTTAGAACTAAGGATGAAGTTCAACAAATATTTTAAGATGGTGTTGCACTTAAAGGAGTGGTCCTGCCCTCCCCCACTGCTTCATTCATTCATTCCCATGCCCACAAAACCATTTTTGTATAGCAGCACATTTGTTTGCTGATCCGTTCACTATGCAGCTGTACAACTAGATTCTGCTGAAAAATAGCCTAGAGAAAGAAAAAAAAAAAAGGTTATTTTTAAGACACATTGCTTTTCCTATCTGGTTCACTGTGCAGCTGCACAAACACCACAGTCCACATGAAAAAGAGTAACCTTGCATTTGGTGGCAACACCAGCTTACAGATTTGGTTGATCTGCAGCCTAACAGAGTATTTTGGCTACAGCACAAATAAAACAACTGGCTACCTCAAAGCATACTCAAATATTTAACACTGAAAAAACCAGCAGTGGTCAAATTTCCTAATGAAGGCCATTTAAGAATAATTTCTCCAACTTTCCCCTCAACATAGAATATAATAATGTTTGCAATAAAGTGTTAAAACCAGTTGCAGTGTTTTTCCTATAACTTAAACCATTACACCTATTTCAGCCTTGTGCTATGTTAAAATACTTGCAGCATGTTAAAAGGCATTAAAGACATCTCTCTGATATGTGCTTGATTCCTACACTATCACAATAAAAAAAAACCTCTCTATCACAGCTACAATCTAAAAAGGAATTATGCGTGTCTACTACTAAGCTGATGACTTCTCTCACTTAAAAAAAAATAAATTTACAAAACCAATCAAGTATAAAAGTCCATTGAAAAATGGGACTAAGACATGTTTCTTTTACATGTGCTATGCCAAATTAGTGCCTGGCAGATTAAGATCGTTGAAGTCCCTTCCTAGAATTTAGAGGTTGCAAACTTTTTACTTGACAACATATACCATTGATCCAAATCTCTGTTTTTAAATAGGAGATTTAAGTAATGAACCACTGTCACAGACTTTTATAAGGCCCTCTGTAAGCATGCCATTCAAATTCTTCTTAGCAAATTAATTCTGTCAGAGTACAAACCAAGAGAACTACTATGCTTCTTAAGCAAGAATACAGCCTTCTTTTCCTATGGGCATAAAGGAAATTTGGGAGACAACAGGCAACTACTGGAACCGCTCACATCTTGAGTTAGTGGGTTCCCAAAGCTGTCTTTGTTCAATAATTGTGGGAGACAAAAGTGTTAGCAAAGACATCTCAGCAGATTCAGAAGTAACACCAGTCTGATGTGTGACAAAGTTGTACATATTTCAACATGCAGATCCACCAAGAAAATACCCAGCTGAACCAAGATGTGTAATTTTCATCACATTACAAGTAAGACCTCAACAGAAGTCATAACATTGCCCAACTCTCATTTATTTAAGCCATGAGTATTGTTAAAGATCTACGTGGCTATCCATTACATGTAGCCACACATTACATGTGTGATGATTGAGGCAACCATTCAAACTGATACAAATACTGACTGGCTTCAAAAATCACTCACCACAAACTACTAGCCTTTCTTAACAAGATATTAAAGCAACTTTGAATAGACACAATTTTGATGCAAATGAATAAAAATGTAATATTTAATACCCAATATTACTCTTACTGCAAGATTAGGCACAGAAAAGGTAAAAAAGGAAGCAGAATCCTTACAGCCTTAACCTAAAATGCAAGCAGAGATGTCTTCTTAGCCAATCAAATTAAAAATACTGAAATATTTTCTGAAATACAGAAATCTTAAAAATACAATTATGTATATGTATTTCCCTGTGTCCACCACCTTGCAAGCGCAGGTACATTCGAATAGCAGCACAGGCAAGCAAGGTCAGATATTATGGAAAGTGACACTGTGTTACCAGGTTTTCTAAAACTACATTACAGTTAGGTATTTCTAACCTAGACTATGTTGTGTTGCATTATAATTTGATCTAGTATCAAATTGCTTTTTTTTAAAAGCAAAACTTTCCTTTTAAAGTAACTATAATTCAGCACATTCTTCTTCTAGTACGTCTCCTGAAATGTGGATGCTCCCCTATCATTTTCCTTGAGTGTCACCACATTTTCTTCCTTTCATTATAATTTTAATTATACGGATTTTCTGAACTAATTGCTGATTCGATTCAATACTATTGTGGTCACCATCCTTCTCAGTGGGATCACTAGGACATTAATGTTTCCTGTGTCACTCCCTGGATCACTGACATCTTTCATCTTCATTATTGTTTTACCTTGCTATTGGGGCTTTCTTCATTTTACATTATTCTATTACTTCTCAACACTCTATGTAATTTCTAGAATGCATTTCTGTAAAGAAAAAACACTTTTTATCAGGAACCCACTACTTTGATACATCATCCCAGTTACCTAAAACCTGTCAATTTTAGTTAATAAGCAAGTGAACCAACTTCTTGTGATTTTTCCAGTATTAAAATTTAAAATTGTTTCTACTGTCATACTGTGGTATAAGAAACAGCTTAAAAAAAAAAGGGGAGCTACTTGCTGTCTCTAACATATAACACAAGTGATCAGTAAGGGTATCTCAAAAGAAATCCAGTATTTTAGAAGAACAAGACCATCCTGAGTAATCAAGAGGCACATTCTGCAAAGGGTGGTATGAAACATTTGTACGTTTTCTCTTTTTGATGAACAGAAACGGTTTGGCAGCCTGCCACTGAAATTAAGGGTTATTAAATTTCTGAGATGTTTTATGCTCTTTGCCACTGATAGCTGAAACCAAATGAAAACTGGACTCTACCTGTAAAATCAAGGGGTCAATAGTCAGTTGTGACCATTACTTCAACTTCAAAAATATTTAAGATTCACAGAATGTAAACATGAGTTTCTGTAACAAACACTTCATTATTCCATGGATAGTGGAGTCAACATTTTCTGTTTAAAATATCCTCCCTCCTTCTCCCTCCTTTTGTTACTGTAATTGACAGTACATCACCCCCTTCCAGAGTCCGCTGAGCACATCATAGTCAGATTACAAAATACTTGACTGTGATCATACTAAAGTTTTCCAAAGTAAATGCATTATGTGATTAGGCGTGCACATCTTTTCTACAAAATCAAGTCACTTAAAACTACTGTATTTCAAATTATGTGTTTAACTAATTAACAAACTACAAAACGGACTTGCGGTAGAAGGCATCTTAAACCACCAGGGTAAACTGACAGAAACCCATCAAACTGATACACATCAGCACAATTACAACCTACTGGAAGAACCAGTTAAGAATCAAGAGAGTTACAGTCCATCTACAGCTCCAAACATATTTTATTTTTAACATCTAGAATAGCTTGGTTTAAAACATCATTAAACATAAGCAGTATGAGAATTTAACCCTGAGAACAGACAAACTTTTGATACCAGTTTACCACAGCTGAAAATACCTACACAACTGTGCTGTTAAAAGAGTTTGAGGCTTTACTTTTCTTATTTCTAGACGCACAACAGTTTCTTGTGAATCCTCGGATCCTCTTCGTAGCCATTTAAGTTTTCACGGTTTCTAGTCATTAGAATAACATGCTGTCTCCTAGCAGGCCACCTTACTGCCAGGTTAAGAAGCTGAAATACTTCAATACATAGGTTGCTTATTTGGCACTCAAACCTGTGTCTGGCATCCATATCTAGCTAATGCTATGTTTGCAATATAGGGGGTAATCATATAACCTGATGTCTGAATAATAAAGGTTGAAATACCTTTTTTTAGAAATTTGGCAAGGCTAACAATGTATCTTATTTTTGGTCAATATAACTGTATCCTCAAGGCAAAGCACAACAAATAAGCAAAAACACTAAAAAATATTTTCCTGTCTGATAAGCTAAGTTCACTATTTACAAATTTCTGATTAAACTACATGTACTTTCTAGTATTCATCTTTAACTTTTGTAATCTAAATGTAATTGCTTAAAAAGTATATTGCTGGTAATAGGACTGTGAGGTAGAAATGTTCAGAATCATGCTTTGCTTATTGTCAAGAAAAGTAAAACCAAAGCAAACCGTAACTGCACATACAGAATAGAAAACAGCAAAGCACATGAGGTGTTTCAGTTCCTCATATGTACCTCATACATACTTCACTATTATTCAACCACTGCTTGGAACTACTGCATGACATATTTGATAAGATATGGGAAAAAAATCAGAAAAAAAATGTATTGTTTCATAGTTAAAATACATTCCTTTTATTTGAAGAATATGCTCCTCTCAATGTTTCGCTTTAGGAATAATTTGTTTATAAAATGTAATAAATCCTCCGCCTTTCATGTCCACATTCTGAATTTAATGTTAACAATTAAGCTACAAGTAAGAGAGAAAATTCCAGTAAATTAATTTATTTCTAGAAACTCTCAGAATTTTCCTTAAAGAAGTGACAATTTGCCTTTTTCAATATTGGTACTATTTTAAGAACTCAACAACAGTACATTGTCTTATTCCAAAACACCATTTTGATTTGTCCGCAGTCCAATTAACAAGAAAAACTCCATTAAAATATTAAATCCATACATTTTTAAGGGTTTCTTGGCTTAAACTATACCGCAATTAAACTATGAGAGGTGTTCCTATGCATCAAAGGCTTAAAAGTACCATAATGATGCACTCTTTTCATTAGACAAATGCAGCCACTTAGCACTGACAAAAGAGAAGTTTCTATGGGGAATGCAAGACAAAGTACGGTCTTCAAAGACAGTGAAAGTATTTTTACATCACCTAGCATAACTGTTTACTGCAATTAATTTGAACCACAAAGTTTGATACAAAGAAAACAGTAGTGAGTAATAATAATTTGCTATAGTTGCTGCATTCTTATTAAAGGATCTCATCTTAATCCAATCTTTTAAGAGTCAGCATAAAACACTCACATTCCTCTCCCTACTATGGAACACATATAGTTAGCAAAAGCCAGCATGAGAATTTTTGCCCAGAGCCATTAAAAATGAAGTTCTGCTGGGACTCTGTACCTTACACTGCAAGACGCAGATGTATAAATTTAGACTACACACTTTACAAAACTCAATCTTTTACCTGTAGTACAAAGAAAGTAACTATAAAAAAAAATGGTTTAGCATGGGAGGAAATTTGGGCTGTTTTTTCTTAGATAACATGCAAACAAAAGTCTAGAATATATTATAAGCATTAAGAAATTAGCTATGGGCATATTACAATAAAAAGCTAGATTTTTTTTTTTATATACATCCTTCGGCACCTATGGTATATTTACTGAATATATAGTACAAGTCTTGAAAGCAACTGGATAATTCAAGCACTGTTAATATATAATACAATACCTCTGCTAGACAATTGCCTCAATATGCAGTTCAGAACAGGAATGACAGAAAGTCTATCCTGTTTACGTATCATATCAGACATCAAATAAATGGGAATAGTTTATTTTTAGCATAAAAATGTAGCAATGCAATGCTACCACATTATTTGGACTGCAACCAAGTAGCATATTTCTTGTTTTAATGTAAACTAGTGTAATTTAGAATTGTACTTTTAGGCTGAGATATTGTCTTCTATAGACATTCAGGTCAGCAATAAATAAAATGCTTCTGTGTTCTGCAAACAGAACTAGCCAATAAATATGGCCTAAATGATATGGTTTGCATTTCATGGAGTAAGTGTACTTATCACGGCAGAGGAGTCCTGATGAAAAGAGGTCTTTACAGGAATGGATTACAGAAATTGCATAGAGCCTTGAGAAGTAACGTAATGATCAGTTAAAACATGGAGTACGATATTCCATTTGACAGCAAAGAAGCTCTCCTGGACTGCTCTGTGGTATGAATGGAATGGAACGAAGTAGTGCCTACAGTGGCAAAATAAGTCTTAGTCAGACTTAGATGCATACCTGCTCACTATTCCTCCTTATAGGAAACAGTTGTGGTATTATTAGTTATTCTGCAAGGTGAGTTAAACTCAACTTTCAGTTGTACAAATGACATGGTTACTATCATGAACAACCTTAGAACCAGTCATCCTGGGATACAGTACTACTCAGCCCTGCTTAAAATGCAAGTCAATATTAACAAAGATAGAAATGGTACTTAAAAAAATCCACATCAAGAATCACATTGAGTAACACCGATTTGAGGAGACTACCTTGGAGATTACATAGATTTTTTCCTTTGTTTTGCTTTGATACTCCAACCTAAGTACAGCTGCACATTATCATCAGCAATTAGCTTGGTTAGAAGAAGAACTATTTATAGATATCCAATCACTAGCTATAAATCAATTAGCATTTACAGTCATCCTTCAGAATTCAACGTATTATTTTTTCCATTAATAATCATCACACTACAGTAATAACAAATGCACAAGGATCAGTTTGTAAATGCGGTACAAGTCAGGTAATATTATGATATCCATCTTTATATATAGACTGTATGACAGCACCTATCTGGAATTCACATTTTATTATACTGGTCTTTACTTTTACAGCTGGGACTGGAAACTATTTCTCAAGTGTTTATAAGCTATGTGCAGAAACACTGCACAAAGTCTCTATTGAGGAGTATATTTATAATTTTATGCAAATCTTGCAATCTTGCTAAAACTTCCTTCATACATTATTAATCTGAAGAGTTTTTTATCTCACATATGCATTTTATCTTACAAAAAGACTAAAAACAGGAATATTTTTACAGGACTTCATTTGATTAATGAATTTCAGACATGATTATAGTAAATCATTTAACTTGCAGTATTATGCAGACTTTATCTCCATTTTAGAATCATTTAGCTACCTAATATTGATGACTTCAAAAGTCTCTTTGTCACTTAAACACCAAACTGAATGCTTACAGAACACAATTTTCTGTACCTCTTAACAGTTCAGAAGCTATAGAGCTCTAACTCCTCTCTAGTTAGTATTCCACATTTTGTACATACTTGATAATTTAATACTGAAATGATGTGATTGTCAACACAGAAGAAAAAGAGGGGGAGGTTTCTATAGCAAACTTCATCATAAGACTACAGATATATTCCTCACAAGTGAAAATGAGATTTCTCCTAGAACTGCTCTTCAAAAAAGCCAGCAAAACAACCAACCCAAAACAAAAACCAAAACAGAACCCCAAAAAACAAAACCTGGAGATTAATTTTATTAATCTTCACTGTCAAAAATTTCTACTAAACACAAACAAACTGATCCACAGCTTGCTAAGTTTATTTTGCCAACATTCATGAATATTTCTTACTCTGTTCATATTGTTCACAGAGCTGCAGTAACAGACAAATATACCTACATTCAGGCTCTCCAACAGACAATGCACTATAAATTCTGTAATAGGTCCATCTGTTTTAGCAGCAGCCTAACTTTACATTAGTAAACCCAGCAGATTTTCTTCACTCTCATCCTACTGCTTTGGAAAGCAGCAAGCTGTAGGAAACGCGATAGCCAGATGAGAACGAAGCTCCCAAGTCATCAAAAGCCGAGAGAGAAAAGGCAACAGCTGAGCCATTCCTCCTCTGCAGCAATAGACAAAGAAGTCAGAAAATGGAAAGACAGAAGATGAGGCAGCACAACCTGACACCTAGAAGATGAGAACATTTCCAGTGTAATGAACCATGTCCCCCAGCATAGGTACAACACCCCACGTGTAATTTCAACATCCTTTCTTCTCATAAGCTTTTGAGACCGACATCAGGAAACCATCATCTTCCTATCTGTCACGCTGGCTTCCAGTTTTTTAGGTACTAAAACTGTACAGGGTTTGGATTATCACAAGAAGCAACAAAACACAAGTGACTTCAAACAGTTATTTTTAATTTCTTTACTCCTCAGATTTCTATTACATTAAAAAACCTGGATAAATGGCACTGATGCAATAGCACATAAAATATTATGAATAGGTGGACTGAAGCAGTGCATACGTTTCCTTTAGGAAATTACAATGTAGACAGGACATAGTTTCCAGCATTTCAGTAAGTTTTTGAAACTTAAAAAAAAAAATTTTTTTTTATTAGCTTTGCCTAATTTGTATGCATTTCCTTACCAGACTTTATTAGGTATATTTCAAATAATAGCTCAGTTGCAATTTAAGAATTACCCAAAAACAACCTAAAATGTTTCTGCATCAGGTATTACGTCAGGCCTTTATGAGCAAGCTAAAATGACTAGTTCTCATTTAAGGTAACTTCAGTAGCCCAACCCCAAAGACGAATGCTTCTCATATGATGAAACTGTTTTAAATAATTGATCTCTAAATTAAGTTGGACTCCCACAGAAAAACAGGAAGCTTCTTCATGTAAGGGGAATAGAAATTGCTTCCCAAAAGGCGTTAATTCTTAGTTACTCTCAGAACTCCCCCTGCACCTAAAGCTCAATTCTGTGAAAAGCATACCTACACAAGGAACTGAACAACTGCGGTTAAGCTTTCCTTCTCTGAAACTTCCATTGACATTTTAAAATGTACTAAGAAAAAAGGCAGGATACATTCATCTGACCATTCTGAAAATGTGGTATAAAATAACATGCTGTGAAGAAAATGGAATGAGGTTTTCTTGTTCCAATATCATTTTCACTGTTCACACACGCAGTGATGTCTGTCCACTCCCAAGTCTGTAACATAGTTTGTAAAGATGCCACGATCTCCCCATTAAGCTTCACCACAGTTAAGGACCGAATCTTAACTTACAGGAAAACTTTCATCCTTATCTTTTAAGTAGCTTATGTAATTTTAATTCAGTAATTCCATCTGATGAAAACATGTAACTGTTTCCAAAACCAGACTGGTTTATATAATCACTGATTTATCAAATAAGTTCAAAATAAACTTCCACTTCTGTAAAAACTGTGACAGATACAGGAATAACAGTCATTACAATGGGCACAATCATGATCAAACGGTGTTAGAACTGGACAGCCAAAGCAAACAAGTCTAAACATACTTCCTTTGGTTCTACATACACCTAAGATTGAAGTCCACGTGATCTGGGCACTACTTAAAAGTTTCTTCGTACCTGAATCTGCCATTGCTTTGCAGAAAATGCATTATGAATAGAAGAATCTAAATTACAGTCGCTCGACTGACTTAGTGAAGACCACAAAGGAAATCTATGCCAGGCTGGATATATTCATTTTTCCATGTGTATACATTTATCTTATTTGTATAAGTCAAACTACACAAAACTATGTATCTTACTAACATTTCCTACTGAATAGTTAAAAGGAATGGTTTATGAACGTATAAGGCTTAAGCACTCTATACTCTCCTGCCGACTCTTCACAACAGAACTCTGGAAGATTAACATTGTTACAATGTCACATAAATCTTAGTTTGTGATCACTAATTAAAAAGGAGTATTTCCAAGCACTGTAGTAGATGAAGGTCAGCACCAGGATCTGTGCTTTTTCATGTAAAGTAAATGTTCTGGAAATGCCTGAATTACCCTGATGATCCAATTTAACTTTTTTTTTTTTTTTTTTTTTGGTAATGGGAGAATCAAAAGTTAAGACAGCTAAGCCTATGAGCATATTTGCACGATTTTAAACTACAGCTTTTCTATAATTGCACATTTTATGACTGGATACATACTCCAAACTCCAAAAAACAGTACCTGTTTTTTATTTAAGCTAACCTGGAAAGCACAAAGACCTACATGAAAGCAAGGAATATTAATTAAAACAAACCTCATTGTTTTGGAGAATTTTTTTACGTAGGCAGAATCTTCTTTCATGTTGCCTATGCCCACATAGGCAGTTGTGTATGAGCCTTCTACACCCACCTGTGGACACTAATGTACTTTCCCATATAGAACTGCCACCATTAATCTCATAAAACATACACAATTAACTCACAGTATATATACAGGCCCTATTTTCTTTTAGAAATAGATTACATGGCTGCATACTTTTTTCCTCAAAAGCTCTACGTGTTCAAAAGCAGTTTAAAAAGCAGCATTGCACAATACCACCAATGCTATTTTAACAGTTGTTTTAGAACAAAAATCTAGTTAGGAAGCTCTATAGTCATGCTGGTCTTAATGTTCTGGGGAACCACTGAACTTTTTCACATTATTTTCTTACATTATCATACCAGAGTATTAGCCTCAGAAGTAACCATTAGTAAGTCTTGTTCTTGCTTTGGAGTTGAGTAGTATGCCTCACCAGTCCACACAGAATACCTATTCTTCTACGTGTCTACTGGAAAGCAAATCCTTAAGTAAAGGAAAATCCCAGTGCGTTCTCTGTTAAAATAGAATTTTAAAAATCTAACAGGATACCTGTTTGTACAGAAATAGTTTTCTACTTTTAGTAACTGATACAGTGACATATTACCCAAAGGGACGCTCTCAACATACCAGTTAGAACCCACCCCAGGAATTACTTTTTTTAACTAGACGGCAATTGCTTCCACATTTATAAAGACTAACCAGGCCTTCCAGTGTGCATTTCTCAATGCTGCATCAGGCCTCACATATCACAGGCTCCCTCGGTATTGCGGGATGACATTCTATCTCTATTTTAAAAAATGGTGATTGTTACTTAAAGTCATACAGTGTTTGGAGTGCTAGAAACCATAATTATTTGTAACTCAGGCAACTCTTGCTCAGAGGCAAGAGTTTAAGAGCTAGCAAGTATGAACACTTCTACAGAAGCCCCCCGCAAAAAAGACAAAGATAACTAAAGATTTTAAAGAGCAATTTTATTCCAAAGTTTCAATGGTAAGTATGTTTCCAAAAGAATGCAGCATAAGCAGAAATAGTTGTGAACAGTCAATTGCTTTCACTCATTATTTCTGTGTATGATATACTACAGCCAGTGACAAAACCTCCTGAACCTCTCTCATCTTTGTTTAAGGTTACATGCAGGTTACAGCCCGAGTGCTATTTCTGCAGTTGTTAACACTAAATAGGAACTTCAAGCCAAACAAGATTTAATCGCCTGGCTTGTTCATCATCCGCGATCACCACATCGCCCCCAAACAAAATACTTCCGAGAGCCCTTCACAGACACACGACCCAATCGCACTCCCTCCCGCAAACCCTCTGTATGCCCTTTTCTTTGCAGCACCCAGAGCGGAACGGGAAGAGACAGTACCTTCTACCTACACCTGGGGCCTCCACGTGGCCGCGCACAGACGGCTCCGCGGGCATGGGGCGCTCAGAACAGGAAGGGCGCGGGGGGAAATGGAAGGGCAGGCGCCCAGGAGCACTAGGCGCAGCGCGGGCCCGGAGGCGGCAGCCGCCCGCGCGGCCGGAGCCCAGCCTGTGGCCGCCCGGGCCTCGCCCGCTCGCCGGTCGCAGCGGGAGCCCGCGGCGCCCCCCCGCCCCCTGCCGCCCCCCCCCCTTGTCTCTCCGCCCAAAACGGCGAGGGCAGTTACAGCCCCGTACCCACCGCCACGTCCCCGTCCCCTCGTTAAGGGAGAGGGGGGCGGGGAGGATTTACCTGCCGCACGGTCGACTCTAGAGCAGGAGGAGGAAGAAAGGGGGTGGCGGGATGCGTCAGGGCCGCGGCGCCGGCTCGCGCCCCGCTGCCTCACGAAGGGGAGGCCGGGGACAGACCCCCCACAACCGCCGCGCCCCGGACCACCGCCGGCCGCCCTCCCTCGCCCACCCGCGCAGCCCCAGGCCCGACGGCGGGTCTCGCCGCAGCCACGTGATGAGGCGGCCCCGCCGCCGTATCCCCCGCACGCTGCTCCGCATCCCGAGGAAGGTGGTGTCCGTTACTGCCGATCGTCACCGGCTCCTTCTCGTCCGCCACCCCTGCCCCCCCCAGCCGCCGCCGCCAGCCCGGGTCCAGCCGCCACCCTCACCGCAGCGCCGGCCGGTTGTGGGGGAGGGAATGTAAACAAATGGGGTTTTATAGCTACCTCACTCGAGTGCCGTGTGCATCTCCCTCTCCGCTCGGTACCAAACCGCCGCGGCGCCTCCTCCTCCTCCTGCAGCTCCTGCCGCCGCTACGCTATTCACCAACCACGGCTACGCCAAGCCCCGGCGCGCTCTCCACGCTCGCCCCTACGCACCATGCGGATCAGGCTACACACGCGTCCCCGCAGCCCGCTTCACCCAATGCGGAGCCATTTCCTCCCCTCCCCCCCGCCGCCTCACTCCCCCCTCCCCTGCTCCACCACAGACTACGAAAATGGCGTAGCGCGGTGCTTGCCCCCCCCCCCCCCCGCACACCCCCTCCCCGCCCCGCGGCGGCTTGCGCTCATCACTCAAACGACCGGGGCCGCGAAGCGGCCGCGGCGGGAAGCGGGAGGCAGCCCTGGGGCAGGAGGGTGCCGGGCCCCGGGCTTTGGGCAGCGCTGGCCGTAGCTGTGCAGCTTGCGCCATCTGCTCTGGCGAGGGCTCGCGCCAGGCGCTGCCGCGATGGCGGCTGCCGCGGGGCCCCGGGCAATCCCTTGACCGAGAGCTCGCGGTCCCCTGGGCGGGCGGCGGCGCGGCGGGAAGCGGAGCCGCCGCCCGTGGCTCGGCGAGAGGGCGGGCGGCGGCGCCGCCGTGGCCTCTGGACGGAGAGCGGCCTGCCCGCTGCCCCGGCGGCGCACATGGGCCGCTCGGCGCAGAGCCGCGCTTGGGCCGTTGGGGCCGCGTCTGCAGCCGCAGAGCTGCATTCGCGCCTGCTGGCCTGGGGAGGGAGGAGTAGAGGGGTGTTTCATGGACAGAGCTCGGCTTTCGCACCGAGATACCTTCCGAGAACGAGATGCTCAGTACTCCCGTTTATTTAACTCTAGAAAATCCTGTCAGGCTTACTCAGGAAATAAAAGCGAAACTGTTTATCTAGATGATAAAAATGCCCCCTCTTCGAGGTCGGGCCCCTCATCACGATACATTTGATTTCCAAACAACAGCTATAGAACTAAAACAAAAAAGAATACCTTACTTAAATTAAAACCTTCACTAGAATGGCACTGAGGAGCAGTAGACATCTTGGTTTATAAGACCTACAGTACTAAGAGTCTTTCACATCACATAGAACTTACGTTCAAAGGCTGAAGTGCAGTTGTAGCAACATCTCAAATAAGTTTTAGACTGTCTCATTTTTCTTTCTGACAAATTTGCATGCAATTTTTACCACATTATCCTCCGAAAAATAACTGATGTTTCCATAGCAGACTTCAATCTACAGGCAAACCAACATTCCCCTATTTGTTAAGAGGGCATGCATTTTTCTTTTAGACTGTTGTATTACTGAGTTGAACCAATTCACCTAATCCTTTCTAAACTTGTCGCTTTGTTAAACCAGGTAATTCACACCAGCACTACCCTAAGTCTGGCCTGCCAGAGCCAGTGTCCAATGCTGTCCATATTCCCCTCTCAGTCCAAGCCTTACCCACCACAGTTATCCACCCCGATAGCCTCACAAAGTCTTTATGTCAATTTTTGCTTGGTTACATATCCCTAAAAAACAAAACCAGTTTAAACATTCTAAAAATGCAAAGGAATAATAGTGTTTGTTTAAAAATCAAAAGAAAGATGACTCCAAAAAACACATAAGCACAATATTGAAGTCACAGTGCAAAAGAAAACCAGAGTAAACTTTTCTAGGTGAGATGACTTCCCTATGAATACTCATTATAATGCAGATAATGTAACGAACTAATGAAGACATGTAGACCTATCAAACAATTCTGGATATAAGACCACATCAGCTTCATGGGTTATGCTACAACAAGCTTTTGTTAGGCGATAATGAACCTTTACTGAACTTTTCGAATTACTTCTTTTTTTGCCATTATTTTAATGTCCTAGTGACAGACTTTATAATTTCAAATCTCCTCTAACACCTTTTTCTCTCTTTAGTATTTATTTTGAGGGGAAAAAATAACATCTGCATTTCCTCCATAATTTTTTTCAAGATATCTTACCAGATCAAACACTGGAAAACAAATTATATTAGTCCAAAAATTTGACAAGCTCTGCTTGGGTCAAGTTTTAGGGACTGTTAAAGTGATCATGGGGTCCTATACCAAATTGTTGCACCAGATCATTTGCATGTTGATTTGAATGTTTTCAGCCTCAAAGCAGGTCCTTTATCTCTCAGAATTTCTGTACAGCAAATAAAATACAGATCTGATTCTGGCACTGGTCATTAGACACCTACCATAATACCCACTGTTGATCACTAGATGTGACTGATTTGTGTTGCTCTTTGGTCTAGAAAGAAATCCACTGAGTGCAAAGAATGTAAAATATGTAAAGTTTTGTACTTCATCCTTCAGAGTTTATTCTGAGTGAATCGTACACAGTAATAAAATTAGAGTATATGGGGTTTGTTAGCTTTTCTGCATAAAATTCAAATAATGTAAAAATCTCATTAACAAACCAAAACCAAGAACTCCAGTAAAAGCACTGCAATAGGTGAATTGAAATTAAGATGTTTAATACAGAAAGGTCCTTTAAAATTTAAGGATTGATTGATTTTGTACTAGTTTTACTGTATTTAGAAAACTTAGAAAATTTAGGTAGGCGGGTAACAAAGCTTTTCCGAAGGCAACTTTGCCTTATTGTGGAGGTATTGATGCTACACGGCTACTTCCCAGAGATTCACCCAAACAAGTTATACCAATTAAAAAAAATCTCTTTATTAGTGGCTTCTCCATGCAGAAGTCCTCCTCTTCACCTGTTACATGCTCCAACATGTATCCATGTATTTTAAAGACAGAAGGCCATTAGTAGGCCTGCAAGCACAATGAGATAGAGCATCCTTTCCTGCTCAGAAACTAATCTCATTTGTACTGCAAGTCAGGCTAGAACTTCCCCAGTTAGCCTTCGGCGGGCTTTCTCTTGATACACTGACGAGCTTGTTTGTAGCTAGAATATTTTCTCTATAGCTGTGCATTGTATCTCTCAGGTTACTTCTCCATAGTTTAAACCATATATTTTACTACAAGAGCTGCCTGCACATCAATGTATAAAGAAAAGAAAGTACAAGTTTCTATACCTCAGCTTCAGAAACCCAGAACAAAAATCAGGGATTACTATGAAAAGCATAGAGCTGAGAAGTATGCTTCCCTGTAAAGCATCTGGAACAACTTTCTACGCTGCAGGGAAGCTGGTACAACAGAGCAGGGTAGCCAGCGCAGCAGGAGTGCTGATAGCTTGAGATAACAGAAACGCATGCAACAAATCCGGATTGACTTTGCAAGCTTCAAACAGAACGATACGTTACTATACTTTGCGAACAGAACTGTCTCTTTTTTCCCCTCTGCACTCACAGGGCACTTATTTTTTAAGTAACACTGGATTGTATACGCTCATAGATTGGGCTGCAGGATGGGAATATATCCTATCAAGCAATACAGAAGGGCTTGGGGTATAATGCTGCAAAAGCAGATTGTGGCTTCTAGCAGGGCTCCTCTCAAGATGGGCTCCTGTCTAGAGGCACATCTCCAGCTCCAGTACAGTGCAATGACCTCTTTCCAGTACCCCGTGGACCTGATGCAGTTGTCAGCAGACCCTAGTTTAGGTCAGCTAGCTGTGTTGGCACAGAAAACGATAAAGGAAGAGGCAGGATATAGCATCGTGCTTCAGTTGTGAGATGCAGGCCTAAAGAGGAGATGTGTGAGACTGGACAGAGTTTGACAGATCTCGAACGCTGATTTCTCTTCCTGTCCTCCCTTGTAACAACCCAGTTGCATGTGAGGGATAGAAGGTTGACATATACATGTATACACAAAAGTAGTTTGTTCAGAAGTAACTTTTTCCTCACTATTACTTTATTTAAAAAAAAGGAGAATTTAGGTTTTGCTTCCACTTGTGTTCTTATACCCAGTTAGTAATTCTGCACACAGGTTTTGTTCTTACATCCTGATACTGCCTCCGACTAAGCAGCAGGAAGAGTCTTGTGAGTATTTTTTGGAGATCAGGAAGAATAATATTGAAAAAGATTTTAACCAGGAGAAATTAATTTAGAAAGCTAGTAGTTGAAATTGCACACACATCTTCTGCTATTTAAGTGGGAGAAGAATATCACTATTTGTTGCCAAAATGAGGTTTCGTACCTCTTTGGCAAATTAATCTTTTTTGGTTGAAGAACCCAGGTTAATATTCTTACTTTTGAAATCTTGCCGTCTCAAGAAAAAGCCAAGATAATGGCTTGAAACATCAACTTCCTCCTTTGTTTGAAATCATCTTGTCCAAAGATCTGATCAGAATTTAGGGCAGTTTGAATGTCAACATACCTGGGTTTGTGGTATCTATGTTACATGTGTATTTTCCTTCCTGTTCTATAAAACATTTTTCTAGCTTCTGTCCTCGCCTTTCATTCACTCTGAGAGCCTGAATCAAAGCCAGAAACGCCATTTCTTATTTGACAATGGCCAACAAGTATTATTCAGCTTACTAAAGAGATTCATGGAGATAGCAAGTGGCAGAATTAACCTCGAGGAAGTAGAGAATGGCTAACAGGGCACAACTATTGTCGATGCTGACTTTCCAAGCAGAGAGATTTTGCCAAATTCCTTAGGAGTGAAAGAGCTTTACTACAGGAGGCTTTGCTCTAAAGTGCACTAACAAGAGCTGCTGATGTGAGATATCAGAGAATCATATAGAAGATATTTTCTTTCCTCATTACATGATTTCCTAATTTGGTTCTCAAAATATGACCTGCTGACAGTTGTCTCTTCTGCTTTGAATTTACTGATGTACTTACTATGTAGCCATACCTGGTTAGTCATATTGTACAGATTTACTGTACTTTCACCATTTGGTAGTATGATACGTGCTCATTTCCAGGCTACATAAGAGGGCACTAGATTGGGTGCTGAAGCAACAAAAACTTTGCTTATGGCAAGGACATAAGTGAAGGTGTTTAAGCATCAGGGTGATCTTAAGTATCACTACAAGCAGGCAGTGAGTTTGTGATTAAAGGCCATGCTTGGGAACAGGCAGCGATGTCCTCTGGGGGATTTCACTGCCTCAGGATTACTTGGCTTGTTTGCAATGAATTTAAAGCCCAAGTTTATTTAACTCCAAGACTATATATAAAAATGGTACTTTTAGTAGAGACTATCTAGGCTTTTTTCACATTCCCACTAAACTGGGTGATCTTGTTTAAGCCTTTGCTTGCAGATTTGCTTAGTTCTAATTGGTTTCAACTATATAAATTTCAATGACAATTCAAAGTAGATCTGGCTAGTTTTGCATGAACTAGAAAGTATAATTTGAAAATTTCTTTACTTATAAGACGGGACAAAAAGGGAAATCCATTTGAGCTTTTTTGTTTTGTTTTTTAAAACAATTCTTATCCTTCTTCTCTTACAACAACATGTACATACTCCCCAGTTTGGACATATATAAACATGTATGGGCATATGTGTAGGGTTGGAAGCAAAAGTAATGATGTCAATGACGCAACCTGCATAATTTTAAATACAGTACTATTGTAAGTACTGACAGGAAATTAGTTTAAACAGAAGCCCATTATTTTTTTTTTTTTTTAACATGCAAAAACAAGATACAGGTTTTAAAGATCTTTGTTTTAGAAGTTTTTGAGTTGGTCTCTGTAGGAAAGGGCTATACTTTCTGGTTTTGTTTTTAAACACAAGTTGACATTTTTAGTGAAAAAAAATAAAATGTTTTTCACTGACTCTAAACTTAAGGTTACATAAACATCAAAGGACATAAGCAAAAGGGCGTGATGCTGCAGCAACAACTAAAGTTTTTGTTCCACACAAGGCTTTTTTTCTGCAATATGGAAAAAAGCCAATATGACTCGTATTCACTTGGTTAATTTTGCAAAGCTAGCAAATGCTAGCATAGCTTATCCACAGGAAAACTCTTGCTGGGCAAACTTTACTTTATTAAATGACTCTCCCTTGGTTTTGTTATTATTTGTTTTAAACAGAAGTTGCCAGTCCTACTGTCTAAAGCAGCCAAAAGCCCTTTCATTGGATCTTAAGCACAAGATTTGCTGGTAGCAGAGCTGGAATAAGATGCAAAATGGAAGATATTAGAAAGCAAGGACAGTGCATCACAGCCCACTTCCTCTCTTGCAGACTTGGGTTTATTTATTTTTCTCCCTTCCTTCCTGGCTGTTGAAAACACCTGTTTGCTTGTGGCATCTTTTCTGTACGCACTGGTTGCAGAAAGATCTCATCTTCAAACGAAAGTATATGATGGGAGGGAAAGGCCAGTCAGCTGCTTCCTTCAGCACATGACTGGGGTGAGATTGCTGAGCACAAAGAACTTACGGTCATATCAATAGAAGAGCTCTGTATCAATAAATATGGGATATTCTCTGCTGGAGCCAGGCAGGGTTCAAAACATTAAATAAAGCTGTGCTAGCTGACTGGGTGGGGGTAAACTGAAAATTCCTCTAAAGGCTTACACTTATGAAAGCAGACTGGATTGATTCCAAAACTGACCAAAGAAGAAATACTGATTTAATGTTATCTCTTTACAATTGTTTTATGCCCTCTTCTCAAACAGAATGGAAAAATTTAACAATACTGTCCCTGACTTAATTTGAAAGAATCAATGAGCAGATTAAAGTAAGAAAATGAAGGTCAGTATCTTTTATGTCAGTCCCTGCCAATTTTTAACCACTAGTTTGGTGATTGTCAGTCTTTATATATGACCTAGACTTAGCTGAGCGATACAAACCTGGCTCTTCCAAAGCTGGATTGTCATAGGCAGCTGAAGTACCCCATTTCCTTCACCTCTGTTGTACATGGAAGTGGAAATGACAAATTTTTAAATCCTGCAATTCCTCCATTCTCAGCAGACAGAATCAGTAAGCCAAGACATCCTTAAGTTACTGGCTACCTGTTTTGGATACTTCAGGAGGGACTGATTGTCTATGAAATTTCAGCAGTGGAAAGGGGAACCAATATGAGCTACCGTGGACATGCTTCAGCAACTTAAACTTGAATGAATAGGCAAGGATGTCATATAGCATCACCCCTTCTTTATCACAGATCCAAAGCCTCAAAGGGACACCTACAGAGAAGACAGGAGACAAGAACATGCACTGGCAGGGAAAACAAACAAAGATTTTTTTGCAGAAATAAAGCAAATTATGAAATGGCTGTTTTGTTTGCTTATCTTTAAATCAGCTGTACCAGCAGCAAAATCTAAAGTCAACTGAAAGGCCCTCAAAATCAAAATTATTGATGAGTAGCCCACAGTTTAGGGAAAGAGTTAGCTTAAGCTTAGCTGTGTTTATCCTTCTATGCCTGATAATTATATAAATGGGAATTGGAGGGAGCAGTAGGATGATGGACTTCAGGGCGCTATCAAGGTTAAAACTACATGACCTTGGCTTTGAAATGCTGTCATGCACTGAAGCTGTTGGGTTTTTTTCCCCTGTAATGTACATTTTTTTATTTGTTCTACCTGTATTCCACGATGTAAATGCATGTTAAGACCCCTCATTTCTACAGAAAGTAAAAAGGTGCTAGGAGGAGCATGAATGACATTAGGAAACAGCCCCGATTTCCAAAGCTTTAACTACAACCATTTGACGGTACTACTAGGTGCTGCAGCTTTATTTTCCATGTTGCTACCCCAAAACAGTTTGCACAGTTGGATAGTAATTACAGTTTTAATGACACAAGTAGGAGTGTGAATTTAAGCATAAACAGCTACAGAGTAAGGTTTAGCTGATATACAAAAAATGAAACATAGGGACACGCATCATATTATCTAAATGACAAGAAATGTGAAAATCGGAGATGAATACCAGTGAAATTACATGGAGCGACACACCATGTGGTGGGGCCCTGAGCAACCTGATCTGGCTGAAGGTGTCCCTGCTTCTTGCAGGGAGAGTTGGACTAGATGACCTTTAAAGGTCTCTTCCAACCCAGACCACTCTATGATGCTATAACTCTATGTTGCACAGCCAGAAGCTGGGAAGAGAGGCAGAGGAATGGAGAGGCCTGTTTCATTGTTATTTTTCACCTGCATAACTTAGCAACCTCACTTGATGCCTGTTGCTGTAAACCGGTAGTAACTCTACTGAGAGCAAGCTATAGCAGCAGAAGGATAGAGTAATACAGTGATGAATAAATCCCACTATCCTTTAGAAAAGGAAGAGGAGTTTTGAAGCACTTCCTCAAGAATGGGGCTAGTGAGACTGCTTGTGAAAGAGGGGATGTGGTCACGCATCTTTGCTGACATGTCAGGTGATATATTTGTCATGTGTTAAGAGCCTTGAGAGAACTCTGAGAAGACTCAAGGGTGGGAACGCCAGTAAACAAGTAGAGAGAAAATAAAGCCGTTTCTGCGATGGTTGGGTTGGACATTTGCTGAGATAACTAATGGACTGTCAAACTCAGGGGAAGCAAACCAGTCTAAGACAAACTTAATGCCAGTTTTGTCAACACTGAAATTGTGGGGGAAAAAACCCCAAAAAGAAGTTATATTTGAAAATACTTAATTTCACTCATACTATTTATGTCTTTCCACTGCTCTCAGATAACCTTCCCTTCTTTTATCTCTTCCCTCTCACTTTATAAATATATCTAAAAATTCATCCCCATATATCCAAAAGGTAAATTCAGATGAACTTCCACGGTAGCTCTAATGAAATTATTGTGGACTTCTCCAAGAAAAACACATGAGTTTGAGTTCATGCTGTTTGTTGGTAAAGCAGAGCATTCCAAGAATATTTAAAATAAAACATTGAACAGCAAAAGCTGTTGTATATAAGAGGTTTACATTATCAAATATATACCAAATGGCTTCACAAGCATGCAGTGATGTAATTCAAGGCTGAAAATTAATTGAAAAAGAAAACAAATACTGCTGCCTTTTGGACAGGTGGGGCAAAATTCCAGGTCTTGAGAGTGAACTGATATTTATTTTTTCATTTAATCATGGTGCCATCTCTCAATAAATATGTCTGTTTGTGGAACTGCTTCCAACAAGTGGCTTTCTCTAAACATGTGAAGAGTGTATCTGTATAACTTCTGAAGTGTTTTTCAGTGTAAGTTACTGCTGAGGTTTCTTAGCTATCTCTTGGAAGAAAAAAAATGACCCATGAAGGTGCTTCACCCTATTCATAGATTAAAGTGAATGGCTAGCGTTTCTTACTGAAAGCAGTCTCACAGGAGCTTTTGGCTATCAGACCATTTATGTAGCTAGCTAAACCTAGTACCTTAAAACAGATGTTCGAATGATAGCCTTACTTTGAACAGTATTTACTTCAGAGAATCATCTTTCTCTATTTTTTGCAGGTAGTTTAGAATAAGTCTTTGTAGCTGGGTAAACACTGTAATTTTATTCATGTTTTCAGACTTAATTTTCTATTAATTAAATGTTAAATATATGAAAGAGAAATCACTGGATTAATTGAAGTGAAATCTGAAGTTAGAACGCCTGTCATCTATCAAATTTCCAGTTCACTAAAGTTCTGAAAAGTTTCTGAAGACAACATAATATCCTTTGGCAAATCATTATATATAATGAAAAGAAGGAAATTGTACACACGAGCATCAAGATGTTGTTTCTTAAAACTAAATAGAAGCCAAAACTAAAGTCAATACTTACTAATAATCTGCAAGGAAGCTTGGAATAAGAAAATTTTAGGCAAGCCAACTGCTTAAGAGGAGGCTGTTTGGGGCTCTCCAGCTCAGAGGTACCTGGGCTGGGCTGGCTCATTGCCAAATTCCCATGTGAAGGAGAGGCCCGATTCTGGGAAATTCTCACCCCAAAATCAGCTCACGGAGTTTTACTTAAGTTTATCTCAAATGACTGAAAAAGACTTAGTTTAGACAGCGTGATTCTGGGATAACATTATTTATATTACAGGGTGTGTCAAATTCATAGCTTAAGAATTATAAGAATTCATTGCTGTTTTTTCCAAGGGGGCACGGATTTAATGTAATCTACGCTCCTTGCCCTACAGTAAATGTGTAAAAATTTTGGCCCCGTTATCTCAGAAGATACTAACAATGTCATAGCTATTACTAATTAGGCAAAACCAGACTTGATTATGCAGCTTCTAAACAGCAGTGAATCAGAAAACGAACTGCCAGCCATGACACACCTGAAACTACTGCACGCACCCCCTTCCCGAGAGCAGCACACACGCGTTACAGATGATCAGTCCACTTACACCACCTCGAGTGCCAACTTCATCATTCAGGACAGCAGTGTCCGATTCTTGTCATTTCGCTCTTTCTCCTCTTCCTCACTTACAGGAGGGAGAGACCTCATAGCCTACAGTCACTTCCCTCAACAGGAATAGTTGCTATATGTGCAGTTTCTTTTTTAAACTACTGTCTTTTTAAGGAGCTGTTTGAACAGGGTTTTTTATTTATTTATTATTATGTTGAAACTGAACCTTGAGCTAGTAAAAACAATATTATGGTAGTGCTCTAGTTCTAAAACCAGAGATGCTGTTTTCACAGGACATTTCAAATTGCTGCACAAAACTTTTAACTGTTGAGCACCGAGATGTGTGCAGTGTGCAAGCCCCAGTTGCTGCAAACAGTGAAGCAGCAGGAGGCTATTTTTCAGAGATTATTCCTGAGAGTTTTAATTGTAATCCAAAATCTTGATGCAGAGAAAAGGTATTTTTGCAGGGGAAGGTGGGGTAAATAAAAATTACTGCAACTTTTTCAATTTTTTTTTTTAAATGCCACTTGTGTTGCACTGCAAAACAGCACAGAAACAGCATTCATCTCAAAAGTCAATGATCTCCTGAGGACAAGAGACAGAGTCAGTCTTCATGCTAACATAACCCGATCAGCAATCATTCAGAATGCTGAGTGGGGAGGAAATAACAAGACTTTGAGAATTTGGCAGAGGCAAATGGAATTCCCCCAAAACATATCTCTCTGTTAATTGCACCCAAAGCAATTCTGTCTTCCCCTGGTATCTCACAGCTTTCTGTCTTGCAGTGGCTCATGTTCAGCCCTTTGGCTGGAACCACCAGCGAGGTCACCATCCATTTTGGCTTATAACGCCATCTAAATGAAGATAAACACACAACTCCGCTCTCTCTTGTCCTCAGAAAGCCTGCTTTCCTAAAGTCTGACAGATGTAGTGAAAATAACTTGGCCACAGAAACCTTTTCAGACTTGATTCAGTCTTTTGTATTTTCAAGAATCTCAGCCAAAGGAGCCCACCTTCTTTTTCCCAGAATGACTCAAATTTATGGCCTCATCTGTGCAGAGGCTCCAAAGATACAGACATTTTTGTTTCCACCAGGCCAGCAATTTGTGTTCCTTCTGGGGACAGCATTGCCATGTCCTTTGCTGACAGTGTATACTTCAACAGAACCTAATCTGTGAGGCAGGAGGAAGACACTTGCCAATGTAAATAGTAACTTGTCTACTCCTTAGGTAGAGCAGAGAAGAGCAGCATACTACTTCTGTGTTCAATAACCTGTGCTGAGTTTGGGCTCACGGGTGGATGAAACTGGACTTTTTTTTTTTTTTTGGTACTGTCTATGACACCAAAATATGTTGCTGTATAGAAGAGTAAGATAAATGATTGACAACAGGCTCCTGGTTGTGTGCGTGCATTTTGTGTCCATCATCCCTCCCCGCCCCCCGCAGCCTCTCTCTTCTGTGATGCCAGAAAAAATATGTATTGGTTGTCTGTGCTGGTGGTGAGGTGTCTGCAAGATAGGGAACAGTCATGTTCACAGCAGACCACTGTCTTGGAATGCTACAAATCCAAACTTATTCGATCTAGGAGATGCTCTAAAATAGATTTCCCCCCTCTGAACTAGTCTTCCCTCTTTGACTCTTCTCTACTCCAGTTCCTCCTACTGCTATTACCAGTACAGCTCCAGAAAAGTCATGTTGGTATTGGGACATTACCAAATTGTCATTTGAGGTGGGTTTTCTTGAAGGTCAGAAAACAAAGTGCTTAAACTAGTGCCCATGCTTCCTCTGTGACAGCATTTGCCAGGAATTGTATATTCCTTACAATTCCAATACAGGAATTGTAACTAAATAATGGCAAGTACAGAGGAATGAATAAGAAAACATATCTGTTGCTGACAAGGGCTCAGCTGTAAAACTTAAGCTCGCTCTCTTCACTGCCCAGTCACTCTTCTCACTGCAGGCCTTTGAAGTCTCTAACCACTGACATCACATAGCATCTCTCTCAGACAGTCATGCATACCCTGCTGATGTAGAGGACATGGAATATACATGTATTCTGTTCCTGAGATACTGATAAGGAGTAATCGTCACAGAATAAAGTTTTAAAACAGTTTTTCCTTCAATATCATACAGGAAGAAGCAGCTTGAGAACGCTGCAACGGCCTTTCACAGTGCCACTGAAGTTAATGCCCTAATAAAAACAGTTTCTCTGCAGTGGACTGTGTTTGTTTTAGCCTGACTTTATTTTCTGGGGGTTAAAACTTAGCAATAATATTTGTATGGTCTTGAAACTCTCTTCTGTTTTCGGAAAAAAAGCACATTGTTAATGTAAGTTCAGAGAGAAGGCAAAAAATGTTTTCCTTTAGTTTCACTTTGTCATGTTCTAGGCAGAGCAAAACCAGACACCAGCAACCTTCCACAAAAAAAGCTGACTGCTAGAGCTTTTTTAGAGAACTTTCACCACTGATTTTTAAAAAGGGTATAAAAAAAGTTGTACATAATTTTGAGACACCTATAGCAATACTATTTTGTTGAGATGTTTGAAGATAGGATTTAATACAATTTAGTCTTAAGTACTGCAAAGTATCCACAAACTGCAAGGTAGGAATGATTAATGAAGTGCTTAAAAAAACCCACGCAAGACACAAGACACAGTTTTCTTCTTTACCCATGCACTCAAAACATACATTACATGCATATACAAATACATACATCTTTGGTAGAAAGACACTTTCCCTCTGACAAATCTGAAAGCTGTTGGAAAAATTGACACTGATGTTCAGTAGGGAACAGCGAGTCCTGTGGAGACAATGGGATGTCAGACTTTCCTCCCTCCGCCCACCATTGTGCTTGTGGCTGGTGGAGTTCCAAGAGAACGTGGAAAAAAGATTATTTGGTTTCTATTACCCTGAAGCAACCATTTCCAGTAGTCAACTAGTGAACCTAAAGGAAGCCTGCTTGGTTTAATTTTTTCGCTAAAAAAGAAGTTTATAAAGGAACATGGTACTTACCCTTTATCAGGCTTCAATTGAAGAGTTTAGAACATATTGCTGGCTTTACACCAGCAAGTATTTACCTCGACTCAGTTGCTTAGTAGCTCCCTTCAAATCAATGGGAATGTAAATGTGCTATGAGTGAGGCACATGCTTTTAGGGTCTTGCTGAATCATGTCCTTTGCATGTCACAATCATTACTGAAAAATGTGGTTGTGACCATACACCAAATTAGGACAAGAGCATTTGTTATGGAAGGTAGAGCGTGGCAGGACATTAAGCTGCTGTGCACGTGAATGGGTGTGGGGCTGTGTATGTGTTTCCTACCACCAGACTAACAAGCATTTAGATCTTTTGCAGATTCTGCCATTTCTGGAGAAGTCCTAGATGCTAGAAGCCAGGCATTTTGAAAGCCACATTATTTTTTCAGGTACATTGCGTACACAGTAAAAAAAAAAAAAAAAAAAAATCTTGGTTTCTGCCAGGTATGTGATACCATAACAACATAACAAATCTGCTTTTTAATAAAATGCTTCATACACGCTGGATTCAGTATGAACCAAGATTACATTGCTTCTTTCTCTATTTGATAGCAACTAGCGCCGCTAGTATGTAGGGAAGTGTGTGTATACTGCTCCCAAATATTATGGGGCACTACGAGAAAAGTAGTATACCGAATGACTCACGCAAAATTTACTAAAATTCATATGCTCACTTCAGTAAACTCTGGATTAAACTTCAAAGTTAATTTTGTTTCTCAAGTTTCAGTTTCAATAGATATTTTTTTAAATGACAATAGAAGAGAAAAATGCAAAAGATAAAACCAACATCTACAATTAAGCAGTAATGCACAGCTATCATTAAATGGCATGGCTTGGTTTCTTTCCCACAGAGATCTTTGCACATGAAGAAAAGCTCCCTATCCTCTCACCCGTTCAAAAACATTTTTAGCTTTTAGTTTCTTTGAGCCATCATAGAAGATTTATGAGTGTATTTCATTGTAAGTAGCAAGGTGTTTCATTGCTTTCAGCTGCCAGAAGTTGTTGCAGCACAGATATTCCAGAAATTATGTACTGTCTGCCTTAATACATTGCCCTTTTGCTTTGCCTTCATTGCTCATGTTCGTATTATTAGCCTACAATTATTAACTCCAGTTTTCTCATAATGACTATTCTGTGTCAAGAAAAACCTTTCTATTTCTGTGCTGAAGAGATTTAGTTAAAACATTAAATTTAAGAGCGAGGCGTTCTTGTTTTGCCACTTGGTAGAAATTTTTCCTTTGCTCTTCTGGGGCCCGCTCCTGTACATCAGCTGTAGGAAAAGTCTAACTGGAATCAGCAAGGGTGAACGAGGCTGCTACCATACATATTGTCAAGAAGGCAGGAGCTGAGGCTCCAGACACATTAAGCCACATGTACTCGCCTATTCTCTACAAATAAATTAAGCATAGGCCCCTTCCCCCAAAAAGTTCAAAGTAAAATAAACAAACAGGATGCCGTAATAAGTAAAAGGATACGTAAAAGAGAATAAATAATATTAACTAAATACAGAGGGAGATTGTGCTATGTCCAAAAGCATAGGTACTTGTATTTCAGCAGAAGTTTAGATAATTTTCTTATCATTACTTTGTGTTTGTGTTAACAACTTTCTAAGTTTCTAATCCACCAGAATCTCTTGGCTCTAGATTTATAAAAGCCAAAACCTACATTTAGAGCTGCTGACTGGCAACGTATAAATTTATGACAAACTGTATTTGTAACACATGTAATTTCAGCTTCAATGCTGTAGTCCTAGAATTGGAGTAATGCCTATTATCAAAACAGGCACTTTGTTTTACAAACAAAACACTACTTAGAAATTAAAATGTAATACCTTTTTTCTTCACACCCTCCCCCCCCCCCCCCGCAAGATACACAAAACCTGAACCAGCAATGAGTTCTCTGGGATTTCATGAGAATATGCTGACAGGAATAGCAGTGCTCTGCTGCTTTTGCAAGACTGTCTGTGCAAGACTAAATACAACATTGTTTAGCCAGTTCTTTTGGTCATCTTTCCTTCCTAGTTATCTAATATTTTTAATCTTAAAAACTATTTAGTTTTCAGCTACTCAGTCTCCTCGCTTGAACTAGCAGTGCAGTACACTAAACAGAAACCACTGATACTGGGTTCGTAGAATTCCTGAGACATGACAGTAGACTTAAAGTTGGACTGCAGAGTATTTGAAGCTGCCTCACATTGACTGACTATGCCATCTGACCTTTCCAAGTTTTTATGTGAATCTTTAAAATGTATTTTAAATCAAGTTATGCATTATAGAAAGTGCAGTCATGACTACTTACAGAAGACCAAAACACTTAGACCGTGATACTCAAAGACTCTGCTGACACCAAGACTCAAAGCCCAATGCCACTTTTCTAGCTGCAGTGCATGATGTCATAATGATAACTAAAAACCAAAACCTGATGCTCTCTCACATTTGCGTAAAAAAGGAACTGGATCTAACTATTGTAATTCTGTGCTTAATGTCTTGAAGACACTTTAAAATAATTCTGATAGGAAAAACTATTAATCTGGACAAACACCTTTTCCGTATCTAAGTCATCCCTACTCCAGCAATGTCTGAAGACTTACAAGAACATCTTATTAGCTTTAGATCAAACAGCGCAGATCCTTTTCCAGGGATCAAATCTCTCCACTTACTTGCAGTCAAAAAGGATTCTGCTTCTCTTTCACTAATGCTTAAATATGCCCAAATCTAAAAACATTTAATGCAGAGATAGAATCAGGGTAAATGGTCTTGCAGAAGAATGGAGCAAGCATCTTGTGATTAAGGAAATAAAATATTTTAATGAGTTCGGAGGTGGAAGTTTACTAGATTAAGGCAGCACAGCGGGAATAGAAAACTAGCTGTGCCCTGAGAATGGCTTTCTAGCTGAAGCACAGGAAGAGATGTTTGGAAAGCAGATAGCTCAGCCAAACCTAATTAGGTACAGAGCATGCAGCTTGTTAATAGGCTCTGTCTCCATTGATTGACACTTCTCATATGAACAGTTTTTTTTATTAGAAGGTTGGGGTTTTACCAGAGAGATTAAAGATCAATAACCTGAAAACAAATTATAGCCTCCCAATTTATCTGGTATAAATCTGAAAAAACATGCATTTAACTTTGTTTTGTCAAGCATAAATTACCACGCTCTTTCTGGAGTGGGATATCTGCTGTGGGAATACCTGGTTTGTTTCAGGATTCCTCTCAACGGTTGCACACTAACTAAAACTAATAATGGTATTTTCTTCTATTTCCTTACTTAGAACATTTATTTGTACATTCAACTCTAAGCTATGCACCAAAGAGACTTTGCAATGTTAAAAAAAACACCCTCCAAAATAAGCTTACCTAACGCTTCAAGTATAAATAGAAAAAAAAATAGTAATTTTTTTTTTATGTAGCACTGAAAAGACAGCACAAAATTTGCTTTTATTATGGTCATAACAACAGGCTGTTAAAGGTCTGAGTTTCTCAGGTTAAGTTTTTGGACACAGAATGAAATACAGGAAAAAGAAAAACCCTTTCAGGCAGTAAAACTGTTTTTTTAATTCCAGCAGTGATCTGTCTTTCTCTGTGGATGCTGTATTTTTAGACTAGCTTAACTCCACTATCTGTATGAGGTTTCTTCTTGCAGTAACAGGAGTAGTGCTTCACTGTAGAGGACTGACACCCCATCTATGCAAAGCCAAGGTGCTTGCTTCTTTTGTATGAGAGGAAGGTCTAAGGTTAAGCCAATAATTACGCCAAAGAGATATGGATCGAGAAGCATTAGGTCTGACATTATCCTACAGTAAGAGAGGAAATGGGCCTACAGCCTCAGTTCAGGGAATACCTGCAATGTCCTTCATCTGAGTAGTCAGTCACAGATTTACCTCTCTTGAGCTACAATTTTTACCTTATGTTCTTCCTTCTAGCTACTGAAGACTTTTATTCAGGTGCAGATTTACTGAAGGTGGTATGTGAAAGTGGGCTAATTTAACTCTCCCGTTAGTCCTGCCTCTTGCTGTTTTCCTCCAGAGCTAGCAACCAGTGATAAGAAATTGGAGAAGGGTATGGGAAAGCATACCAATAGATAATAGTGAACAAATTGTTGAGGAGGTGGCAAGCATCCTTTATCCAGATGGAATTATAATAATGATTCTTCTTGGCCAAGACAAGATAAGATACAGTCATGAAAAGCCACGAGTTTTGAAATTCTGCTAATCTAATTGCTCTTGTGAGCCCAATTTAGTTATACCAATGTGTACACATTTGAAAATCATAATAGAAGAAAGGCACAAAGTGAACAACTAATGCTCTTAACCAGAAGCACTGCCTTGCTTTCGCTTCTTTCCTGAGAGAATCGAAGGGGTAACAGCCTACTGGCTACTCCACATCTGAACTGGAATTAGGTTCTTATTAACTGGAGATATTCCTCTCTATAGAAAGACTTTGGCGGGGGGATGAGGGGGTAGGTGCTAAATACAAACCTATATTTCAGGATGCAATTCAAATATATCTGAAGACTGGATGGCAGGAATCCTCGATCTGAAAAATACAATTAGGATGTACAGCATGGGCTTGCCTTCACAGAAGGTTTTTAAATGTAGTTCAAGATTGTCTCAGGGTAATTAAAACCAAAGGGTCAGAATCAGCTTCAGACAAAATTAAAGAGGTGGAAAATGCACATGATTATAGGTTCCCTGCTTTAATAGAAGAAAATAAAAGGTTTAACCTCAAGAGAGGCAAAATGGAAACTAATCTGGAACAGACAAGTGGCACTTGAGTCAGGTGCCTGAAGGAATTGGTGGTGTCAAAAAGCTTTCTGCTCCCACCTCCCCCTTTGCAAAGGTGGATGGCAGATATGTTGAAGCAATATTTCAGGGAAAATTCAGAAGTTATTACTGAGCTGGAAGAATGCCTGAAAGGAAGTGTCTGAGAACATTAAAGTAGCTCATCTTACACATTTAACCAATTTTTGAAGTGACACAGATTATGAGAAATTCTTTTTATCTTCAGCTTTGGCAATTTTCATACTGTACAATAATGTCCCTGAAGCTCTTGGAAAGCAGTTCTAGCTATTTGTCATTCATACATCCCTCTTCCCAATATTCAGGCTCTGACTAGATTAAGATTCCTGCTCCTAGATTTCTCTCACTGTTGTGTCTCTGGGAAAAAGTTTTGAAACTTACTTTAGCAATAGAGAATTTCCTCATCAATGGCAAACTTTCTAACATTCTTAATACCATGCATTACATATATGGAGCTCCCCTGGAAGATCTACCGGTGCGAGAAGATCAGGCCAATGACACTTTTATGCTTTCCAGGAGAGTCTTCTGCTCCTAGATAGAGCCTTGTTTGAGAGAACAAACAACTTTGGTATGTTGGTCCTGGTCTCAGTGAATGACTTCAGAGCTCCTTCTCATGTGCGGTTATTGCAGATATATGCAATAGCATGAGCTTTTTCATCCATGATTGGCTTTTGTCTGGAAATCTGTGGCACCCATTGAGCAGGCATCCTATTGTAGCTTACATGCAGGAAATCTGATGTTCCCTACACATGTCACGTTTATTGTGTGACATAGCAAAGGGTACCCTTGCAATACTGTCCTCACAGACATCATATACGGGCAAACAGTAACCCTGAAGTATGACAGAGTTTCCATATAGGCTACTTCTCCTCCGACAAGAAGAGGAAGATACAGTGATTCAAATCTTCATCTTAAAGTCAGCTTTGGGCAGACAAGCCTTTGAACCTGCATAAAACCTCAAAGATGTTTTCTTTTCACCCTAATCGTAATGGAGAACTGAGCCTTAACTAACAGGAATATAAAGGAAAAATATTTTCTAGACCTCTCTTCCAATGGTATATAGATGATCTTTTTTGGACAATGAACATTAACTTGACATTTCAATTTAATATTAACTGCATTATAAATGATGACATAAAAAAAGAACAGCACATTGCCGTTTCTGATGCTACTGCAGCCCTGTACAGATGCAGTAAAAGTGACTTAAAAGGAGTGATGAGAAAGGAGGGGCAAAAACTAGAAGCCAATTAATGTATCTACCTTCAAATTTAAAAAAAATTACTATCTTTGATTTTTAGTAGATTTCCTGTACAGACTGTGCTGGTTTTGGGTGGGATAGAGTAAATTTTCTTCATAGTAGCTTGTATGGGGCTACATTTTGGATCTGTGATGAAAAAGGTGTTGATAACACAGGCATGTTTCCATTATTGCTGAGCAGGGCTTACACAGAGTCAAGGCCTTTTCTGCTCCTCATACTGCCCCGCCAGCAAGCAGACTGGGGGTGCACAAGAAGTTTGAAAGGGACACAGCAGGGACAGCTGACCTCAACTGACCAAAGGGATATTTCACACCATATGACATCATGTTCAGCACATAAAGCTGGGGGTGGGAGAAGGAAGGAGGAATATTTGGAGTTATGATGTTTGTCTTCCCAGGTAACTGTTAGGCATGATGGAGCCCTGCTTGCCTGGAGATGGCTGAACATCTGCCTGCCCATGGGAAGTGGTGAATGAATTCCTTGTTTTCCTTTGCTTGCGTGCACGGCTTTTACTTTCCCTGTTAAACTATCTTTACCTCGGCCCACGAGTTTTGTCACTTTTACTCTTTTCATTTTCTCCCCCATCCCATTGTGGGGAGAGTGAGCGAGTGGGTGCATGGTGCTTAGTTGCCACCTGGGGTTATACCACATCATGGACCTAAAAGTGCACTTAGTACTTCAAAGTTAGACATACTGAATTAGCATTATCATTTCTACTAGTATGAGGAACAAGACTTGTGAATGAATGCAAGTGATTAAAGTACACTAGCAAGAATTAAGACAAGCAGTGTAATACCTAGGCTTGGAGGTTGAAATTAGAAGCACAAGAAAATTCCAGTGAGTTAGGTACCAGGACAGATGCACATCTGGAAACACAATCTAGAATTTCTGACGGTTCTGCTCTGTCTCCTTGCCAATAAAGCCTAATTTTCTTTAGAAGAAAGGAGTACAACTCATGTCTATTATTTCAAAACAATTTAATGGCCAGTACTTCTTTAACACAACTGTACCTGGAATGACACATTAATGTCTAATTGGAAGCTTAATAGAACGAGTTAGAAAGAATAATGAGACAATAGACCAAATGATGAGGGGGGAAGATGATAATCAGAAATACTAAAAAAAGAGATTTCTGTTGGACCAAGTAAGAAATCATAAAGGCAATGGATAATCTGGAATAAAGATGAGGGTGTAAATTGGATGAATAGGAATAGATTTTTAAAAATGCAAATACGAGATCAAAAGAAAAAGGGAACCAAGAAAGAGACAGCAAAAGTGATTAGGGAAAAAGTCATGGGGAAGTTTTGCTGACTGAACAAATGCAGTGACTTTAAAAGAACAAGTCTGATAGAGTGAAAGCACTTGAAATCTTAAGGAGACATTTTAATAGGTGAGACACTCCTTACAATTTATCAAGACAAATTTTGATTAGGATTTGAGTTTGTACAGCCCCAGTTCAGGAAAAGAAAAAAACCCTAAACCCTTCATTGATTATGACTTTGCTCCTGAATCCCCTGAAAGTTGCCAAAAGACATAACTTCCAAAGAGGGTATTGTTCATTAGCCGTACTCTTGGTATTATAGGTAGAATTGCTACAATATTAGTTATCACTTTTGGCTAGGGGCCTGCATATTCCTCACAGAGAAGTAAATGTGTAAAAAGATTTATGTGGGCACAATCTAAGCAACGCGATAACACTTTTGAAAGCCTCTACATCACCTAGGACTAGACTATCAAAAAGAGTAGAAGTGGTAAATGTTTCAATGCTTAAGTAAGTGTATCCTCTCCCTAAAATACAATGCATGTTCTTATGTGTTGTGGAATACCATCCATAGCAACAGACATGTGGAGCAGAAAGCTGACAAGATTCAGTGATAGGAAACATTAAGTATTACTAGTTGCACAGACCTCACTATCTTAATGTATACCAAGGAGCTTCTTAGCTAATGCTGCCAATCCAAAAGTATTTCTTTGACCCACAGCTCTGAACTGTCATCTGCACAGTAGCCCATGCACCTTAATGGAGGTACACTTCGTTATCCTTTAATTATCTTAGGGTAATACTGGAGTAGAGAGTGGGGAGGGCACATTATGAAAATGGTCCAGCATCCCAGTTTAAAGTTTATCATGTTTGTAAAGGGTGGAATACCTTGGTATTAGTTAGGTGTCTTGAAGTTATTAAAATCCAGGTTATTTAAGAACAAAGCGCTTACAGGCAAAGAACAGAAATAATAGAGAACCACACACAATCAACTGATTGCAAGACCAGAAATTCCTTCTACTTCCCTTATATCCAGCCAATATGCTGTTAGATTCTTAACAAAGATGTTCAGAGATTCAGTCCTTTTGTATACCTTATATCCTGAGGGATACAGGGAGCCTAGCTTTGGGAATCCTTCCTTTTTTCTACTAGCAACACCCTTCTTGGGTACTTATTAAGATTCAAGGGTTCCTTCTCATTCCACCCCGCTGAGAAGGATTCCTTAATATTCATTCGGTCCCAGGTAACTTCAGAATTCTTCCCTCCTTGCCACTGAGCACCCCCTTTATGCTTTCAAAATGTTCTTTTCCCTTAGGCCTCTCCAGGAGCAATTACCACCTGCCTAGATGGTAAACAGACTATGATAATGGTGCTCCAGAACCCTAAAGTTTTAACCTTCTGTGATGCAAAACAGCCTTTCAAGCAGTTTAAGATCCAGGCTGATGCTTTTTTCACACAGCTTATCATGCAACCTGATATTTTACCTGCATACATAACCTGCCAGTCTTATTTGATATAATTGCATAACTCAGTTTACTTGCAGTTTAACCAAGATCAGATCTTACCTGAAATTAAACACTGCAGCATTTTGTAAAAATGGGTTTGGTAAGACTACCCTTTCTGCACCTCAAACCATTTCCCCCAAAAAATTTTGTTTTGGGGGACACCATGATCTTGCCATCCCTAGATTTGATCTCTAACTTGGGTGGCACCCCTAACCCTTGGTTGGCTTTAGTTACTGATAATCCATCACTGGACTGATGATCCATCACTGGCAAATTAAATTTTTAATTATAGAATACATTTATTAGTCTAAAATACCCGACTTGTAAGCACACTATATAACATTCATTGCCTGACAAGAGTGTAATAAATTTACCATAACCCTTTTTAAATGCAGGCATTTGGTGAATCCTTTTGGAAAGCTAAGTTATCTTCAGCTCTACCACTTTCACATTAATATTCCTCTGTTTAATGCCTAAAACAACTCTAAAGAACAGTTCTGGAGGAAATGATGTAATTTTATTGTTTCTTTTTGATCTTGTTCTGAGTGTTTGCCATTAACACTCTATACACGAATAGTGGGAAAACAGTTATGATATGTCATTAACTACTGATGATGATCACACTAACAGCATGTTTCTCTCATTCATTACTGCTAAACACACCTGATTCAGCTATATTCTTCACTTATTCTGTATGTGTCTCCTTTTTTTTTTTCCTGATCATCCAGCAGGTCTTTACTGATCAAACTGCCTATTTTACCAAGTAAATTATATGCACTGCTAGCCCAGCTACAAGCTATTTATCAAGTTGCTGAGTGCCTTTAGTGTGCAACAGGCTTTCATGTTCAGAGGCTTCACCATGTTTTGAGCTTTGACACCCAACCCTCCTATGTAAAGAAGTTGCAGAACTTGCAACACTTCTGAATTAATACAAGATATGGTCCAATATGTCATTATTACATCTGATATCATGGTTCCCACTTGTGAACCAACTTGCTGCAAGTGTATTTTATGCCCGCAACAAATTTTAATCTAAAAATACAATCCCAAATTTCCAGGCTTATTGCTTCTGTTCACAAACTGAAGGAATACTTTTCTCTCTTTGCTACTCTGAAGTTTCATAGAGAGTCTGTGGGACAGGAAAAGCTAATTGACTTCCTGTAACTCCTGGTTTAATAAAGTTAACCCAGTTCTGCCCTCAGGTTTACACCTACAGACTTAGAGTTAAGGAGATGAAAGCAGACTTGAATTCTTGCTCTGCAACTTTCTTAACAATCCTGTAGCATTTTTTTTATATTTCACCATTTCATTGTCTGGTAACATACTACCTGCTCAGCTAGAATAACAGAAATAAATGAAATATCCTATTATACTTACTGGCTATCCTGGAGATGACTGGACTCTGTCTTCACAGGGGAGAAAAGAGACTAGAGATTTTACCTTAACGTATGTAAAGCATTCCCTAAGCCTCTTATCCACAGTAGTGCTACAGAAGACTACCGAGGTAACATTTTATGGACAAAGAAGTCCAAAACACATGGAGGATGTTTATCAAATGAGACTGCTACCAGGAACTGACCATGAAACAGGGCACTTTTGGGAAAATGCTCGTCATGAAAACTACGTAAAATTCCTGCCTCTCTGACTGCCAGTAGCGGCTTTGTGGATTCCCTTGAGATGATTTACAAACAAAAGACACCGAAGTGTGCAAAGGACACGGTTATGTAATTGTGAAGTCATTTCGGCACGACAGAAATATGATTATGGTAGTAGGAAATTATTTCCTTTTTTTTTCTTGCATTAGACAATAGAACATCAAATATCAAAGAATTAAGAGAGTTAACTTGTTTCCCGTTGCTTTTACGTCAATTTTGACAGGAAGAAATTACAGGTAGTTTGTTCAAACATGATACTAATATTCTTTCTGCTTCTGCTGGAAAAACTACACATTTAACTAAATGGAATTAGTATGGTAAGCTTTAGTTATCAGCTGTACATATCTAAGATACCAAATATATGTCTAATATCTGTCTCTTAGTAAGTTGCTTCAACATTGCAAGCTAAGTTTAGACACATGTGTTTTGCTGTGTTAAACATGCACATTATTCAAACCAGGGCAACTGATCTGTAGATTAGAATTATTTTACAGGTAACTGAAGCAAATTAAACTCTCCCCGTTACAAAACCGTATCTGAATGCTAAATATTTACTTGTTCAACTGGGATAGAGTTATACATGTACTTGAAAAGCAACATGGTTGGAAACTAAAGTCAGGCTATTCTGTGCCACATTTTAAAGTCTGTTTTCAGATGCTCCTAATCTCGTTTTAGGTTGTTTTTGCCATTAAATTCACATTATCCCCAGAAGCTGCTACCAATCAAGCACCAAGTAGCACTTTCTTCATGCCAAGAATAAACAATCCCCCCCACCTCTACACCTGTCAAAGTAGCTGCAGCCGGTGGAAAGTGATGCACCCACTGGGCAGCGTGTCAGCCTGGAGGAGCAGTAGCCGCGGCCGGCGAAAGGGGACGGACTCTGTGAGCCAGAAAAGAGGCAGGTAGGAAAGGACGTTGCTCCGTCCAGGAAGGTCTCAGTACTGTGTGAGACACTTGCCTATCCAAGTCCTTGTAGGAGCACCAGTGGGCTTTGGAGTTGCATGATCATATGATTATAGAGTCAAATAATAGCAGCATTTGGTTCCCCTAGTTGGATAAAATGCTAGAAATCTGCTGCAACTGTTTTGAGAAGGCTTATTACATATCTGCTAGGAAAAGATTACAGATCAGCACTAATTATCAAGACCTAATTTAGATAATAAAATTTACCTTTCATTTTTGCAGTAATATAGTCTCTGTATAATTTAACGTTTTGCTGTGAACATCTTATGTTATTACAAGAAATTATACTATATACGGTAAGATTTTTAAACTATGTGAAAAATTAATGTGAACGTACCTACATACAGAGTATTTTAGTAGCTTGAGAAGTAAAAAATCATTATGATTACAGAGCAGTTAGCAGGACTGCTCAAATATTTTCTCTCAAGTAGAATCCTAGGGCAGAAAACAATACCATGTATCTCACTAGAAATTCACATTTAAATATGAACTGCTGGGTGCTGGACTTTTATCACAGGTAAGGCCGATACAGCTCAGGCTTGTAAACCTGTGAGTTTTCTATCTAACTCTCAAAGCCCTTTTTAGAAAAAGAGTAAGAAGCTTTTCTTTCTTGTACAACACCCCCACCCCACCCCCCAAAAAGACCAAACAAAGAAAAAAAGTGGGTTTTCCAATTTCTAGGTCCCTCAAGTTTGGAAGGAGAACAACATTCTGATTACAGCCCTCACAGGGCTTCAGCACAATCTAATTGCAAAAATGGACTGATTGAACAAAGAAATAGTTAAGGGATAAAAATTAAAGTATCTGCTATAAATGAAAAATAATTTTATTTCTAGGTGATGCGATAACCAGAAAGAATAAAACTGCTAGATGCAGGAGACACTAATTTATGTACAAACCCTGAGGTAATGAGTGACACGCATTTTAATGTAAATAAATGTAAAAGAATGAGATAGGACCAATGAATAGATATTTGCTGATAAGAAAGAAACAAATAGGTGTGAGTGCAGGGGAAATAAATATAGACACATCTTCTGTTCACAATATACCTAAAATGGCCAAAGAGATTAAGAGAAAATGTCACCATGTAATGATGGTGGATTATAGCAAAGAAACGCCTGAGTTGCCTCTTACATAATAAGCAGCAGCGGCCCGATTTTGTACTTTTTTTATATCTCCCTTGAATACAACCCTTTTTCTGAAACATAACACAAAACAGACTTAAGATGTAAATATATTTCAAAATGGTTAGGAAGAAAAACAGCAGCTCTGCAAGGAACACTTGAAAGCAAAATCAGAACTGTTACTTAAGGCCTGAATTCTGAAGACACATACATAGTACTTGACTTTTACTGTAATCCCAGTCATTTCAATACCTCAATTTGCTTCTGTTGAATCCTTCCCTTCCTTCTTGTCATTCAGTTGCCCTGATAATTCACCTTGCATTTGCCAGCTCACCGGAGCTCTGTAGAGGCTGTTTAACAAAAAAACCCACATACCCTGAAACTACATCCCTGGAAGCCATTTTCTAGCCATTTGAATGATGGCCAGAGAATCTCCAGTTTCACCAGTTTTTTTCCCCCCAATATGAAAGAACAAGAGAATTAATTTTTTTTATGAAGGTCAAATTTGGAACATTTAGAATTTGACATGTAATATGTCACCAAAAGAATAAAGACCCCACACCCCCAAACAGAGCTATCCATTAACTTCCTTCCTCCTTATTTGAAAGGAAACTTCGGCATAATCATTGCAGATTTCCTTAGGAAGCAAGGGGAGTGATGGCTGAAAGATCTGCAATTAATCACTCAAGATGCATCGCATAGGTAAGGAGCAGAAGGACGCATGCTACGTTTTTCTCCCAAAGGGAACAAATCATCAGGAACACAGCATGTATCTTGTAAAAATCAGTAGGACAGACCCTATGACCAAAACAAAGAAGGATGAAGAAAATTAACTCATAGAAGCACTAGCAATTTACCTTAGTTTTAGAATGATGAAAACTACAGGAGATTGAAGCACATACAGCTTGATCTTACCTTTTCTTAGGAAAGACTTAAAAAAAGGCCCAACCCTAAATACACGTACAAAAAACCCCACCCCAAACCCCACAACTTATTTGACTGTAGAAAACGGAATGTATTTGGTGTGCATGGAATAAAAAAAAAGTGTTGTTTGGCTTTTCTCTGCAAGTTCCTTTTTTGGATTGCCTGAAGTAGTTGGTTAATTGTGTGATCATATGATCTGGGACAAAATCTTAAATATAGCTATGATGGCATTTAAACTTTCACTCTTCAGATGCAATTTGAGCCATTCAGCTCTCAATAACTTGAACAGGATCGTGATCTTTGAATATGATAATACCTGCCTTTTTTCCCACCAATTCCCATGAGCTCGCTTGCTACAGGGATGGCTTAACTGGTTATTCAATATAACTTTATATGTTATATGAATATAACAGCTATTCATATTTAAAAAACCAAAGTGTTCCTTCTACTTCCACCAATCTTTCCTCTTCTATTCTGAGAAGACATCTTGAAAAGAAGGGGGTATCACTTTACATTCATTCCCTTTTTGGCCTTCACCAACACTTCTGGCTAGAGGTACTTGAACCAGGTTGTGTACTCGATCCAGTCTGGCTGAACTGTGTCCTCCATGACTGAGCCTCTCGGGTACAGGCTGCAGTAAGCCTCACAGGCATACTGTGCACATGCAAGTCATCTGCCTGCTGGAAATCTGTTAGACCACGTACTGGATTTACTACACACATGCTGCACAGCACATTCACAGCACATTGCTGTACAACTGATCTGTCTTACTGTGCTGGTCAGTATGAAGTTGCTCTAGTACTAAACTCATCTTCCTCTCGGATACGTGGGGATCCAGCAGTCTGCACTGCTGGGCGTCCAGTACATTGCTGCTCAAAGCCAGTAGAGTTAAAAGGATCAGAGTATTAGAAATGCTGTGCACACACACAAAACCACCCTGCCAGCTCTTATTGTTAGTAGCTCACATGGGAGGGGTTGTCTGCCCACGCTCCATTCTGGATCATGATCTCCGTTGTTCAGGCCATAGACCTCTCTGCCCCTTCCCTCCATGCCTCTGCTCTGCCATTCTGTGTTCTTCACCACAGTTGTTCTCCCCAGTGAAATCCTAGGTTGTGCACAAGCTGTTGGGTTTTCCCCCCCGCCCTGCAATTTAAGCAAATTTGTTCAAGTGACTCTTGTTGCTGCTTCCCCCCGCCTCACCTCTGGTGGCATGCAGAAATTGTATGTTCATACCAGTAAGTATTTAGATTTATTTGGATTCATACTCTGCAGCTTCTTACATATGGTCTCAGTTTTTAGATATGATTTCTGTAAGGTACACACAAGTACTTCCAAGCTTATTTATAGACTGGTAAATATTCATTAAAAACAATGGCCTCCTGTTTGTCACTTGCTGATTTTATACTCACAGTAGGAATTCTGGTACCCAAGTCTGACAGGCATTATTTAATAAAGACAATGTCAAACTGTGTTGAGAACGAGTATTCACCCCAGTTTAACCGCACCGTTTCTTACTACCATGGAACAGCCGTTCTTAAAGAACAGAGGGTTATCATCTGTTTTGTAGAATGTATTTAAAAACCATAAGGGTCTTTGGTTATCAATGAAAACCAAACAACCTCCTAGATTTTGTAGATTAAGTAGGTAGGCATAGGCTAAGCAAAATGGGAGAACAGCAGCAGACAGCATGATTAAGCTTAGTCTGTGCCAGTATAAAACCAATGCCTGTGCCTGCTTTTGAGATATCAACTAATGGCTTGAGGTACCTTTTCTTGGAATCAAGATCAAAGTTCTGATTATATATGGTCATTAACAATTTAATGTCTTTTTCTGACCTTTTTTTTTTTTTTTAGTTTTTTTTTTTGCAAGAGAGCGCGTGTTACTGTTTATGGTGTTCTTCCTGCCAAAATCCAATTTGGGCTGTTGAACACTCCTTATCCAACGCAATCTGGTTTTGTTACCACCTGTTTTATTGGAAAGAACATCATGCTGCAGGGTATGCATTTGATAGTTAATATACATAATATCAAGTGCACCTTTTGCAGTATCTCTGCATTTCAGAACCAGGAAGCCCAATGTTGCAGGATTCCAAAATTGTAAGTGTTCCCTGTTTTCTCATGGGGACACCCACTAGTGAGAGTACTGAGGCTCAGTAAGATCCCAAGCTGTTAGAACCTTCTCCCACCAAGGTGACTAACAGTGGCCCATATTAATCACCTAAATTAGGAACACAGTGGCCTTAACTCACCTACACAGTGTGGTTAAAATCTGGACTATTTTCTGAGGACAGAGTCATCTCCACCAAGCCTATACCTGGAGCCGCTTCACTCATCAGTGTTGCATCTGAGTTTGGCTAATTAGCATTGAAGGAAGGGAACAGACTAATTAATTGCATACAGGGGAGTCACAATGCCCAGCAGCAGCAACAGCACCACACTGAAATCTGGGGCTGCAGCAGATTCTGAAGGAGAGGAGGATGCCATATCCACCTCCTTTCATCCAGCAGCTCTCTGGTTTAATCTGATTGACAGTTAGTAGCTGTCCCTGTAAAAGTTAATTTTTTGACAAAGAAAGCTGCTAACATGCAAGGTTATTGATAGTTTGGAGGAAATGGGAGTTCTGAATTATGTAGGTGTTACTGCTGATATCTTTTGCCTTCCTTTCCAGACCATAAATTTCCCTACAGTAATGCAAAACCTACTCCACTCTTATGCAGAAAGCAGCAACATTAGCATCAAAAGATTATGCTAACAGCATATTTGGAACTTAGGCTTTTGTGAGCAAGGAAACAGCTCAAATGAATGTGGAAATGTTTGTTTTCCTGTTCAGCATTCCCCCCAAGCATTACAACCATTTCCCTATTTTGCCAATGAGCAGCTAAAGGGCGATGGTAGGTAGGTAATACATGTTTGGTAACCAAGGATGCATCTTTACTCAGAACTCGGAGGGCATTCAGCATCATCCAGTTCCTGGTGAGTCTGGAAGTCAACAGGAACCCAAGAGCTGAGCTTAGCCTCCCTTTTGGCAAGAAAACTACCACCTGGCAAACCACTTTGACAGGCTGCAAGAAGTAATCTGGTTTGCAACCAGGTTGTGAAGCCCTTTGTTCTCACAAAGAATAAGCTAGAGATACTTTGCTGCAGTGACACCAATCAGAGGGGGACTAAGGACAACAAAAGATAAAAGGAAGTGACGGTGCTTGTGGTACAATGCCCAGCTCCGCATGCTTCCGGTACAGTTCCCAGCCAGGTTCTCAGGTTTGAAAAATTATTCGTTTGAAGGTCATCCATTCTTCTGGGCTTAAATAAAGTTTCTGGTGACCTGTTAGTCATTTACAGAAGAATCAAACCATCAGAGACATAGTTTCACGCCAAGAGATCATAATATGGTTACAATGGGCCTGAGGCCAAAGGGAAAGTAGTTTGCGAAGCCTAGTTAAAAAGTTTGTATAGATTAAGAATTTTCTAGGCTCTCTTCCATCCTTAAAATCAACACCCAGATATATACACAGTTTAAGCATTATGTATTTGTTTGCAGGCTCTTTAATCAGCTGAATTAAAAAGAGGTCACTGCAAACTGTGTACCTTCATAAGAAGTTTACAGAGGCCATTAGATTTAGTGGCATTGTATGCTACCTTATCTTGTCCTTCTCTGCAGGAATATACTCTTGACATCATTTCCAACTTTTGAGTTAGAAAAAGGGACCCGTCTATGAAAGAGAGAGTCAGGAAAAAGCAATCAATGAGCCTAAGTCAGGAAAAGTCTCCTGTTTAAGATAAGGCAGTGTGATGATTTGAGGATTTGTCTGCATTATATCCTGGAACATAATGCAAAGATCCTGAGGCCAGTACCAGAACTGAAGGCAGCGCAGCTGGGCAAATGTGGCTCTGTAGGACTGGCATTAGTAGCTGCTACTCATTGCTTTTGGTTGTGGCTGGATGCAGGAGACAGAGAGGATGGTGCAGGCAATGGATTTTAGTTGTGGGTATCCTGGTTAATGATTAGGAAGAGAGAGGCGATTCCTGGTAGAACTGAAAATAACCTCTAGTGGAGAAGGCATTTTCTTTCCTGCTCTTAGAAACCTGTTCCCGCCCCACCAGCTGTTTGCCCAAGTTTATGACTATCATCTTTTTTATGGAACATGTCCTTTCTTATATTAAGCCTGAGCTCCTGTCAATAGGAAGGTCATACTGCAGCTAAAACAGTGTCATGCTCACAGAGAGGCAGTTTCAGAGGTAGTGGAAGATCCCTACTGGAGCATAGGAATTTTTTTCTGACAATTCTACAAAGATGTCACTTCTCTAGGCTCTAAATCTTCTAGCGTGTCCAAAATAGAAAGAAGATAGAAACAGCACAAGTACTAGTTCTGCTGCAGACTGGATGGAGCTCTAGCAAGCTTGAAGGGAGTATGTCTGCAGTTTCCCAAGTTATCCTGTGCTTTTGGGAAAGGCAGTTTTGGAAAAAGCTTCAAAGAAAGAGAATCCATCAGGCTTTTAAAGCTATTGATCAATTTATATATTTTAGACTTTCTCCACTACAAATAGGCTAAAAACATTTTGATAAAAGCAGTCTAGCCCAACAGCTGGGCTCCTGATTAGCCTTTGCTGTTCTCTTTGGCTCCTAGGTTGAAAAGATAAGCAGTCTTTGCTGCATGGGCCTCCAAAGCCCCATGTACCCTTGGTGCTCAGTGGATCCAAAAGCACAGGCTTGGGATTATAAACAAGAAACAAAGAATGAAGGAAAGCCAGGAAGTCATCAATCTAGGAAAAAAGTAAGTTTTAACTTTGGCTCCTCCCAACAACTGATTAAAGGCTAACACAGCAGTTTGGCTGGAAAGACTGCTTCCCTCCCAAGCCCCAAGGTGAGCAGGTATTGTAAATGCCTTGGGGGAGTGGCAGCAGAAAAAAGGCAGAAAATTGCTATTAGCATGGACTTATTTGAGATGGGCCCAAACAAAACCTAAGCAACTCTTCAGCTATGAAGTGTGTTAATCTTACCTCTGCAGCTCATGACCATTGTTAAATGAGAATTTTATGCAATATGTTTAAGCATAAAAACCTGATGTAATGTAGCATACACATGTGTTTGTAAGACAGCAAACAAGAAAGTGATAGCCAAACACAAACATGCACACATTCATTTGATTTCTTTCGATATAGGAAGCTTTGCCAGTCAAAACAGTTGTCTTCAACCCATCATTTGGGGCAAGTGCTCTACATAGAACTGGCTACCATTTACCATGTGGGAAGTCACCTGTGAGGTGATCAAGCTACAGATCTGAAGATGCGGAAGTATTATGTTCACTGTCTACATCAATGATTATTGAACTTTATTACAAATTGTAATGATCCTTTCAATTGAGCACAGATGCGAGGGACAACAGAAGTTACAGCATTGTAAGGCAGTACTGATGAAGAATATGTGCATAATGAAGACAGTTCTCATCCTCTCCCTTCTCCTCTCTCATCATCATTTTGCAGATGAGGTCACCGTGCAGGAAAAGAGTGAAATGAGTGGGAAAACTACAAGCTTTTAGTGATGTTGAACTGGAAGGAAGTAAAATAAGACGACAGAAATAACTTCGCTAACATTCAAAGGTCATCACGTATGCCAGTATCACCTGAATTTAACAACAGATTAGCAGGATCATTAAAAAAAACCAAAACAAGCAAACAAAAAACCCCCCAAAAAACCCCAACTCAAAACCACAACCCCAAAACTACAAAGAATAAATCTATTTTCAGTGAAGAATCTAGAAGAAACTGAGTGGCTCTATTGCCATCTTTACACAATATATATTATATATAATTATCAAATGACATATATATGAACTCATTTGGGAGAAACTAGTAGGAGAGCAAAGGACGGAACACTTCTAATTATGATGTAAAGAGTCTAAGCTAACTATAGGTCCATATAAAGCTACTGAAAATGAACAGCTAATTACAGGCCATAAATGAAACAGAGAGCAAGCCAGCAGCATAGAAGACAAAAAGGGAAATGAAACCCCCCCCAAAAATCCAGCATAGAATAACTAAGAATGAGACCACCTCACTGGCAGAATAAGTCATGATGTAGAAGGCGTCAACACTACAGCTACTAGCAGTTGCAATACAGAGTAACTTGTGAAACAGAGGTTGGATAAAGAGTACAAAGGAAACCTCTCTCCCCCGCTCCCCCCCACCCCCAATTCTTTAGTAAATGAATGACATGAATGAGGTGTTCAAACACTGACTAACCATGGTTATCCATTCTCTGCAGGACACACTGCAGTACCAATGATAACTCACCTCCTGACTGCCAGGCTGAGCGCTGGCTGCAAGTTTCTCATACGGCAAAAAACCCCCACCCCAAATCAAAAAAACCCAAACTTCAGCAGGCCTAGACAGAAGTAGGGTACAGCATGAGAAGAGGTGTGTGGCCATACAAGTGCTCCCTGCCAAGTTCACTACAGCTTCACAAGAGCCGAATTATACTCACTTGCATGTATATGGGCCATAGGCTGGAGGTGCCAGTTCTTTGCATATGTTCTTCTGGCTCTTTTCCAGAGGTTGCAGCAGTTGGGGCGGGGCGGGGGCAGGGGAGAAGAGGAACATCAAGGTGGCAGGAAGATGCAACACTGAATAACTAGATCGTTGAGATCTATTTTAAACATCAGAGCTTTCTCTCATGGCAGTTACAGCGACAGTAAAGTCAAATGTGTCTTTAAATGAAACAGATGGAAAACAACGTGTTGGGCTGGGCCTCTTTTGTTTCCACTAGAATTCAGTAGGCATTGGGCACCTGGTCTTCACTGGACTCTGAAAAATCTCAGCCTTAAATTTTTGCTTTAGAAGTGTAAGGGAGAATTTTTCCATGTTATTGATGATAAAGTTAAGTGGATTTGAGAGAGAAACTCTTGAGAAATCAACACCGATTATGTTGCTTTGGTAGTAAAAGATCAAACAAGTCATTACCAGATTAAACATACTTTTCATTCTTTGGAGGCTTTGCTAGATCACATGGCCCAGTTAATTTAAAAACTAGCTCCTTTGAGTTTCCCACTTTGTTGTACAGATACAAGCAGTTCTAAATACAATTAGGCATTTAAGCTGTTGGATCTCTTTTAAGTTTTCTCGGTAAAACATTACCTGTGAAATAGAAAAACCAACCAAACATTATGGGGTATTTTAACACTTACAACAACAACAAAAAGCCCACAAATGAAACCCAGATAACCCCTCCAATCCAGCACTATTTAAGTTTGCAAATTTGTTTCCTTGAATTAAATTTTTCTGCCTGACATTTAAAATTTAATGACTTTTACTTTTCAACCCATATCTATAAAGTATCACTACTCAAAAAATAAACTATTTATTTAATAGATAAAGAAAGAGAAAAGAGCAAAAAGGAAAAGCAAGGTCTGGTTACCAATGCCATTTCCAGCAGACAGACTGGTTTCAAAAATGAAGGTATGATTAAGTATCTCTATTAAGGCTTGAATTATGCCCACAGAGGTTCTAAATACAGCCAGTGTGTTTGGCTTAATTAATGATTAGCACAGCTGAAGGAATGGTAATGGCTATTGGCACTAGATATGACTAAATGACAAAACAGTACATAATATCTCTTGTTGTTTTTTCCTTGCTTTAAGTCCTTTGGAATCAAAAAAACTAGAAGGTATTTTTACATTTATTTCTTTCCAAGTTCATACCTTGTTCATCCTGAAGTCATAAACTAACATATTACTTGCTAAAATTCTTTAACATCTAGAGAATGACAAATACTCTATAAATTTGATATAACTACCCTTACTTTTATAATAGCATAGCAACACCAGGGAGATGGGCTCAGAATTCAGTTTAAAAACAATGTTAGATACCTGCCAACAAAATCAAGAACCCATCTTCTAGATCTGTTCCAACTGGGGTTAGTTGTTTTTATGCTTGTCATATACGATTAGTGATGAATCCATTTTAAACTGCTGACAGTGGAATTCTGGGGAATTTCTTTTTCTTCACACAGCATTTGTTTAACCTCAGTTAATGTTCTAAAGAAGTAACGCAATTCAGTTTCATTTTAATATACATCTCTTCCATCAATCTGTTAAATCATATGTTTACATTTCAAGTAAAGGCCCAATTAAAGTTTATTCACCTTTTTCAATGCAACTCTGTCAAGAATTACTGCTGATAATAGCTCATGCTACAGATAAAATACGCTACAGTTAGGCTGCACACCAGAGTAAGATCAATCTACTGTTCCTGAAGACCCACAATATTTATTGCAACTTGACTGTGAAAATTCCTTTTAACCTGCAGATCAGCGGCTCATTTCTCCACGTTTCTGTGTGCTTACCATTAGGTCAGTAATAAAGTGTTCTCAGAAATGGATTAATGCTTTAGAATGCACACAGGGACACAACACTCACATAACAATGCACATACATACGGAGGATTAAACACAGTAATACAGGCTTGCAAGAAGTTCTGCTCTACAACACAGGCAGTCAGTCCCTGCAGGATCAGCAGCAGGCATTTTACTTGCACACACAGACTTCCTTAGCTTTACATATGAGGTAGTCCAGGGAAATAAAAAGGATGGCTTAGGTGTATAAAATAGGCACACATGGAAGTCTTGAAAGACTATGGACTCCTTTTTTCCCATCGGTTCCCTAACTAAACATGTTGGATTTTCATTACCCAGTCTCTACCACACTCCATTCCTTTAAAGGCCCCAAATTTGTCACAGGGTGTATAAAATGGTATGTTCCTTGTTCACTAGAGAAAAAAGCAGTGAAATGAACTTCACCTGGGTAAGAGAGTTTTCAGCTTAAAATATGACTTTCAGGTTTCACTGTACACATCATCTGATCCTAAAATTCATACCATATCTCCAGAAGATTCAGAACTCACTCTTGGGGGTGCTGCCACAATATTTGTCTTGTGTTTTAGTCAAAAACCCACCATAATTTATTTCCCTGATGCTCTAAGACTCTCTGCTTTGAGTTTTATATTGAATACGCAATAAAATGATTTGTTCCATGTTTAGCTTCCCTGATACTATCAGTGTTTCTACATTGACACAGATTGCTTCCAAAGGCACAGTATATTTTTTTCATGCAAGCTCTGTTAAAGCTGCATTACCTCACTACAGGGACAGATAAAGTGTGTCCGTATAGACTATTGCTGTGATTCATTTGGCAGGCAGTTGTTTGTAAAATATTGTAGTTTTATTGTGTGCTGAAACCACAGTTCAGCCAGTCTGTGACAAAGACTTGCTTTCACCTATTTCAGATTTTCAGCTAGCAGTCTACTCCCCAGCAGACTGTTATTTAATCATAGAATCACAGAATGGTTTGGGTTGGAAGGGACCTTAAAGATCATCTTGTTCCAACCCCCCTGCCATGAGCAGGGACACCTTCCACTAGACCAGGTTGCTCAAAGCCCCATCTAACCCAGCCTTGAACGCTTCCAGGGATGGGGCACCCACAACTTCTCTGGGTGACCTGTTCCAGTGCCTCACCACCCTCATTGTGAGGAATTTCTTCCTTATGTCTAATCTAAATTTACCCTCTTTCAGTTTAAAGCCATTATCCTTTGTGTTATCACTACATGTCCTTGTAAAAAGTCACTCTCCAGCTTTTTTTAGGCCCCTTTTTGGTACTGGAAGGCTGGTATAAGGTCTCCCCGGAGCCTTCTATTCTCCAGGCGGAACAAACCCAACTCAGCCTGTCCTCATAGGAGAGATGCTCCAGCCCTCTGGTAATTTTCATGGCCCTCATCTGGCATTGCTGCAACAGGTCCATGTCATTCTTATGTTGGGGGCCCCAGAGCTGGACGCAGTACTCCAGGTGGAGTCTCACAAGAATGGAGTAGAGGGGGAGAATTATCTGCCTTGACCTGCTGGTCATGCTTCTTTTGATGCGGCCCAGGATACAGTTGGCCTTCTGGGTTGCAGGCGTGCATTACCAGGTCACATTGAGCTCCTCATCAACCAACACCCCCAAGTCCTTGTCCTCAGGGCTGCTTTCAATCCATTCGCTGCCCAGCCTATATTTGTGCTTGGGATTGCCCTGACCCATGTGCAGGACCTTACACTTGACGTTTTTGAACTTCATGAGGTTCGCATGTCTCAAGTCTGTCAAGGTCCCTCTGGATGGCATTCCTTCCCTCCAGTGTGTCAACTGCACCACGCAGCTTGGTGTCATCAGCAAACTTGGTAAGAGTGAATTATTTAAGGGTTGATTACCCTTAATCTTAGTATTGCAAAGGTTTTATAGTCTTGCTTTGTGTAGGGCATATTATTTAGAAAAATGGGTGTCTGATCTCACCTAGCTTGTCTAGGTGCTAACAATATAAAAATGCATCAATGGAGAGGAGCTGATAGCTACTCACTGTTACATGGAGACCGAATCAAAAGCAAATTGAATACACTAGTGTTCAGACCAGGCCACTATCTAGTACTGAATATTTTGGTTTGGAACAAGCAGAACTAATGCGAGATAGGATAGTCTGCATGTGCATTGTTAGGTGGGGTTGTTTTTATTTTATTTTATTTTATTTTTTTTGTGGTGGTGGTTTTGTTTTTGTTTTTAAAAACATGTTTGAGAACATGAGATAATATGTTAATATTCCACAGCTGTGAGACTAAAAGAAGATCAGATCATGAGAGAATTGGTACTAAGGAAGCTTGACTAATCATTTGTGACCACAGAGGAATTTCACTGGTAACAGGAGAGAAGGCAAGCTAAAACAGAAGAAAAGCCATCTTACTGAAGAGGCTGGAAAATGAGGGAATGATTCAAGATTTCACATATGCCAAGCCTTCCCTTGTGACTGCTCCATTTCTTGAAGTTTCAGCCTCTGATTAAAGCTTTTGCTTCTTCAGTGGGACACTGATAAGATTTCTTTCACTGGTGTGTTTACTCATTTAGGTTCTGTAATGTCAACTTAGAGCACTGCCTTGCCCTTCATCAGAACTTTAGAAGGGTGCTCTCTGTCCTTTACTTGACCATCAACTGCCACCCATTAAGAACATAATTATCTTTCTGTTACAGAAGTCTGCTTTCTCTCTGAAACATAGCTATGTTACTACATCTTCTGAAAGATTCATGTCACTAGATCACCAGTAGCTGAAGTAGTAGCAAGGCTCAAAGCACCTTTAGGTCAAGAAGGTCAAATACTTCTCCCATGTCCATTTCCATTACTTCACTGGAGCAGAGAGCACCCTAAGAACTTTAGGGTAATTTCCTGCTCTGCATGAGATTCCTGGAGCATTGCTTGTGTACTGAGATTTCTGTACTGGCCTAATTTTGTCTTCATTCTCCACTATCCCTTATTTATCTTTCTAAAACTCGTGAATTGGAAGCTTTTTGACTCCAGCCCCTAATTTCCGTACACCAATTTTAAACCGAATATCTGTGGCTCAGTTGTAATGTTAATAAATATTTGAATACAGCACATAGAGATAGCGTACTGCGAGAGATTAACAAAACATAGCTACATTCAGTTCTTACAATAAACATCTCTTCTACATCTCCTTTCTTCATCTGATATGGTATATAACCACTCAAACCTTGCCCTGCCCTGTGCACCCCCCGCCCCACCCCGAGAAGCTGGCAAAGAGAAAGGGGAACTAACTTCTCCATCTATCAAACTTCCCTCTAGCCCTGAGCTGTGTACGGTCCCACAGGGGATCGCTACTGTAAGCACATTTTGTACTGCAGAATGTGTGTTAGTTTACATCCTGTTTTCATTTCTGAGACAAAAGTTTACTTCCTAAACAATGGTGGTTAGGGTTTTTGTAATCTCTTGATTAGACAGGCTATATAAGAAGCCATATTCTTTGAGCAACACAAATCATAACTGGAGGCTTGAGATCTACACAAGGCACATTGACCCCTGTGAGTCTTACTGTTACTATTCCCCGTGTAGTTATGCAGACCTGTAGGATTATCTTTGGGGAGTTTATTAGGGAAAATCCAGTTAGCTATTGATTTGCCTACAGAGAAAAACATAGCCAGTATATTACTTCCAGTTGAGTTCCTGGTCTTTGCATCTATGTTATCACTTCTAAAAGGTGAAGAGATTATACCTTACTAATGCCTACTTGTTCACCATCTCCACTACTTTTTCACCATCTGGTGTAGGCATTTTCAACACCGTGAATCAATAGCAATACACATTTCAGAGTATCTGATACTCCATCTTACTTTCTCTCACCTTTATATCCAGCTCATGCATTTGATGAATTCTGTATCCTACCAGATTAATAGCTTCCTTTTACTAATGCAAGAGTTTTGCTATTTTTATCTTGTCAGCACTACAGGTCTGGCTAAGAATATGCTGAAGACTTCCTTATCCCCTTAAAAAACACCAAAAATATGGAGACTAGGAGGATAATTGCTTATTTTCAGCCAGCAGCAACTTTATAAGGTTGGGCAGTTGTCAATGAAAATCTAGTTTGACCTACATACATTTTATTACTGATGATGAACTGGAATGAAGGAACCTATCTTGGCTTACAACTCTGAGACTGAGTTCAAGCTTAACACTTAAAAGAAAATCTTATTATTACTATTTATGAGATTAATCACATTTGATGTGAACTTACAGAGAAACAGATAGTGTTTTATAACGTTTTCCAGTATGTACTAATCACTTTTCAAAAGCATCCTGCACTTCAGATGTTAAGATTTAAACCCTCCAAGAATCCAGTCTCATTTATCTCTCATATGAGACTTAACCAGTCTCATAACAGGTAAGTGAACACAACAGATAAAGCATAATCTGAACTGGTTAATGGCAAAGCTTGTAATATTAATACACATTAATATGCTTGCCCATCACTTCTTTCTCACAAGATTTATTTACAATTGCTTACAATTCTGTAAGATTTCAGCCATTTGGGCTTAAATGTTCCATGCCCAGTGCATGGATGAGTTTGTCTTGCTCTGTCAATTCTAGCAATTTACCAAGAACTATGGTAACATTTTTTTTCAATGCCTCACACAGCAGGCTATACGTATGAAAACAGAATGAGATAAGAAGAGGAACACATGTCAGGGAAGGATCCTGTGCTGTTAAAAAAAAAAAAAAAATCAAAGTTTGTCCAAATTTTCAGCTTTTGATAGAAGCTCATAAATGCCACTTGGACACTCTTGCTCCAGCATCTTAGTTTCTGACGGTAGTACGGGTTTACACTTGCTGATTATGCCCAGGTGCCTTATAGTTCCTAGCACTGATTGGGTCTATTCAGAGTTCTTCAAACTAGAAAGCATATCCCTAACTCAAGAGGCAAAGATGGACATTCCTGATGAAGCTAACATTGGACCAGGGCAGGCACTGAAAGCAGAAACAACCTGTCAGTTTTTCCTAAACTCTCAAAGATTGTCTTTCTATGGACATTTAGGAAGAGGAGGAAAAAGACTTTCAGTTTTAAGGCAGAAGGTCAGAAAGTATTTTGAAGAGGAATCAAATGACATGAAAGTCAAGAAAGGGACTGCAAGAACAGGTAAGCTATTTGATTATGAACAAGCTAGCTAGGTCCCATGCAAAATTGTGTAGGAAAAGAGTCTGCAGGCTCCCTTGCTCCTTTTTTTTTTTGTTTGGAAAAAAACATTAATGACTTTAAAAATATATGAGTGGCCTCTACACTCAGCAAAATTAATGCAAACTGTATATGCCTTCCAACCTCAGCCCTTCTTCTAGCTGTGCAGGCTAAGAAAGAGAGCACAGCGCAATGAGTTGTACAGATTTTTATTTTCTAAATCTTATTCTAACCTCAGCACTATACAAATGAGTGCCTACATTTAAAATTAAACACATTAGCTAATTCAATCTATCCTATCCCAAGCCAGTATTTTAACTGTGGACTTCATAGCATCTTGCAGCTTATTATCCTTACCTAGCATCTATATTACAGTCTATTTTCTTTATGACTGGCCTTCCACAGCTTCTCTGCTACAACTCACCAAAGTCATTGTAGGGCTGTCACTTCAGCTATTGTTTCCATATTGCTTTAAAATGGCACCCGTAGAAATAAAGCTGGCTCTTCATTTACGGAGCCCTTCTCCTGTGCCCTGGCAAGCCTCATTAAACTGGGTGAATCTGTGTAGTTTACTTCATCATAGAATCCCAGTTTTAAATCGAGAATTCAGGTGGAGGAGAGTGGTGGGATTCCTAGGTATATATACATTATGGGCACAACTAGTGGCAAATTTGATGTGGCATGTTATTCACTCTAGCTCTTACTTCCTACTGATCCACAGTATACACATACAAGTTCATTTTTTGCCTTCCATGTGGAAAAAAATAGCTTCCCCCGTGCTTGAAAAACCTACTCTCAATAGCTGCAGATAATATGACAAAGGGCAATGGTCACAAATTGCAGATTGGTAGATTAAAACTGAATATTAGGATGCATTGGGTTTGTGGGGCAAGGTTTTGGTAGCAGGGGGGCTACAGGGGTGGCTTCTGTGAGAAGCTGCTAGAAGCTTCCCCTATGTCTGACAGAGTCAATGCCAGCTGGCTACAAGATGGACCTGCCGCTGACCAAGGTTGAGCCATCAGCGATGGTGGTAGCACCTCTGGGGTAACTTATTTACGAAGGGGAAAAAACCTGCACAATTGCAGAGCGACGAATATGTGAGAGAAACAACTCTGCAGCCACCAAGGTCAGTGAAGGAGGAGGTGGAGGAGGTGCTCCAGGCACCAGAGCAGAGACTCCCCTGCAACCAACCTGTGGTGAAGACCATGAGGAGGCAGGCTGTGCCCCTGCAGCCCGTGGAACAGCCAGTGGAGCAGATCTCCACCTGCAGCCCAGGGAAGATCCCACGCCAGAGCAGGGGGATGCCCAAAGGAGGCTGTGACCCCGTGGGAAGCACGTGCTAGAGCAGGCTCCTGGCAGGACCTGTGGCCCCATGGAGATATGGAAACTGCCTCTTGTTGACTATCTCAACCCCTGCTTCTAGCCCATGACCCTGTGGTGTCTCATCATGAGGCATACACAGAAAGTCAGAGTTGAGAGAAAGTAACAGCCTACTCTTTTGGAAAACGGCTGAGTTTCTGCCCACTCCTGAAGCAGCTGTTCTTCCTGTCCCACCCGTAGTGGTTACGCACCATCAACGTAGTTTTGCTAGTACAACATCCATAGTGACTGGCCTTCTTCCTTGAGGGATCCCCCACGGTAATCATGCCTTTTGGGCAAAAGCCCAGCCCACATCTCAGTTACCTAGGTTGGAGGCAAGACAAGCTGGCTGAACAGCACTACTTAAAGTACTTGATTGCATTGTTTTTTTTTTTCCCTGGCTATATCCCTGGCTTTGTTTTGTTACCCAGCTGGTTTAGCCATTGTTTGAATACTATTCAGTGCTCTTGGCTGTACAGGACTTATGTTCTACATCTCTATTTTTTCCTGTAATTTGATGGCCTTATCAGTAAAGGTGCTTCCCTGTGGAACAGCTATATTTAGTTAATTTTGGATTCAGTCTTTAGTCTTATAGTGACAGCTGGGCCCTCAAAAGTAGCTTGTAAACAGGTACATGGAAAATCATAGAGGACTCCAAGGGCTCACAAGAACAAGAAATGGGCCTACACTTGTAGGATAGATAGGATCCCTAAGGGGAAAAAGATAAGAGGTAACTATAGAGACCAACTATTTAAAATGAATGGGATGATGATAATAGGTAACATGAAGATAGAGGAAGGGGTTTTGGGGAACAACATAGCTGAACTTTCTTTGGATTATGTGTGTTAAGTAGGAAAGTGGTGCTGCAGATAGACTGTAAGAAAGCAGGGTCCATTGCTTCATACAGAAGGAGAAATGTGGGATTTCTGCTTTGTTAAATAGTAGCAGAACAGTTAGGAGGAGAGAACAGTTCTCTCCCCAGCAGAGCAAGTATGTTCCTTGCTTTTTGGAATGAAGACTTGTCTCTACCTAAGGATTCCCCTTAGTGACAGTCCCAAATCCTCACAACATCCAAAATGTTAATTGGGGCATTTGCAGCATTGTCAGGGTACATTAGTGAGCTGTCACAAAAAGCTGGTTTAAAATTACTTCATTAGCAGCACAGAACAATTCTGTTAGAAAAACAGAAGCCATACTCCCATCCTCAGACTTACACCTTTAGCTTCTCCTGATCTACCTCCCCATGTTTCTTGTGCCACACCATGCTTATTGGGAGAAGACGCTGCAGCTTGTCTCAATCCTTACCAGGATCAGCATGGGCAACACCGAACATATCCATGGGCAACTTGTCTAGCACTAGCTAGAGGAAGTCCCTTCCTGCTCATACAATGGCTCTCATAAAACTTCCGTGAACTTCACTATCTTGAAAAACTCCCCTGTCAAATTTGGTTGAAAGTGGCCAACGACTCCAAAGCTGTCAGGGGAAAATGAGATAGTATAATCCTACAAACCTTGGTTATTTTAGGTCTTTAACTTTGCATTCTAACGAAGCTTGCAAAAGCTGTGGCAGAGATTATGTTCCTTCTGCACACCTTTTAGAAATACTGAAAGTATTTGGCAAATGGTTAAGTTTCCTCTCTCAGTCTCTTTGATTTCCCCATACAAGAACCTGAAAGCAAGTCTTATGATAAGAAATCCAAAAACATTCGCTACCTTCTCTGCAAAAGCCATTTTTACCTGGCTTACTTTTACACTTCTGCTAACACTCTGCTAAGCTTTCTCTGAACTATCATTAAGAAACTTTCCAGTAACAGCGTATTGTTCAAACATTTTTCTTAACTCCCACTCATTTCTCAGAAGAAAAACCCAACCCAAAAAACAAGTAACCCTTCCAATCCCTCATGAAGTCAGAATATATGCCTAAAGAGATGGAAAGGAGAAATGTTAGGGCTGGTTTGTGCTTATGCTGAAGGCGTAGCTATATTTTTAATACAACTTGCATCATCAAAGTCTTTGTTTCAAGTAATTTGGTGGTTTAAATACACTTTGTTTTATATATTGTCACCAACACACACACAGTTCATCCTGGATCCCAGCAAAGAATGAGATTAAGCAGAGAGAAGTGCTTCTCCAGAGCTGTCTGGTCACCCAGCCTTGGCATTTTGCACTGGTCATTGGCCAGTCTATCTGTGGGCTTCTACATGCTCTTGGTCATCTTGACCCATTAGAAAAACTTATTTGAGGCTGATGTGATTTGGCTCATGAATATTTGCAGCATTCACACTTCATGCTTCAGCATGGTCTCGGGCAGGGTTCTGGGATTTCATAACAAAAGAAGGGGAGGAAGCCTGAGTGCACCCAAAATGAAGACTGAAAAGACTTATTTCAGCAGCAAACATGGAAGAGAGGAGGCTGTTTCCTGAGAGATCGCCCATGTCTTTAACCATTAGTGACGCAGCAGAACTTTCAGCTGAAAGGCAGAGGCTGCAGCATCTGCTGCTTGCCATGGAAACAGTCTGATGTGCTCCAATCCAGTTCACCTGTCATCACAGCTGAGCTGTTGGATTGCTGTGCTGCCGGACCAGGGTGCAGGCAGCTGGCATGCACTGCAGCCATGGGGCAGTGATTCGTAGCCGAGGCTGGAACCTGCCTGCACATGAGCGATCCTCAACCCTTGGTTTATGCATCTCAGGTGAGAGGTGCTATGTAGAGGTGCTATGTCCCATGTGCCAGGCATTCATGTGCAGCCAGGCTCCAGTCCAACTGCTCACTCCAGCCAGCAGGGAGCAGTTCAGAGGCTTGGCAGGAGGAGTATTTTAAAAAGTTTTTTACTCATTCCTCAGCATGCATGCACACTTGTGTCCTCAGTATCAGAGCTCAGCACAGTACACAGTTTTTTAGTGGATCTGGGAATTCTTGAGTCCCACAGTTTAGGCTGGTTTTAAACAAGCTAGGGAAGTCATGCAGCAGTGCTGAAAAGTTCATGCGTGGCCCAGTAGTTACTGTCCTATGTCATCCAACACTTTGAACATGGTTCTGTAGCTGGTTTATTCTGGCTTAGATAATTAAAAATATGCAATGCATTAAGATGGTGCAGATCAAGAAAACCCAAGAAATTCTTGTGGTGTTTCTGTATTGTTTTCCAGTGAGTTTCTCCCATTTTATAGCATGAAAAATAGAGAGTCATACAGTGCCTTAGCTATACACCATGATATGGCTCATCAAATGTTCCCAACATTGTAGGTGCTATATGTCTGTCTATACCCACTAAAGGAAAAGTCACTTTGATTAACTGTGGATAGCCATATGCTGTATAACCCCCATTCACTCAACATTTGCTGTATGTAATTTAATTCATCTGTACAATATCTGGCACCAGTTTCAAAGACAACTTTTCACCTGAGGCATGTCTCTCAAACCTTCTCAAATGGAGGAAAATATTTTAAAGGAAAAAAAAATCATGTGTTTTTCAGGAAGATGTTCTAAAAATGTACATGTGACAACTGTAGACAACTCATACAACATCTTTGGTTTGACCTATCAAACGGTTTACCTGTGTTTCAGAACACTCAGAAAACAGGTAGAAAACTTGCAAATGCTAAGTTTAGTCTCTGTTTACAGAAGCATTTTGTCATATACTTACTGCTTATAAATATTCTGTTCTTCTTTCTTTCAAATTCCACACTGCCAATGAAAGTTTTCACAAACTGACAGTAAGCCACATCTGAGAGTTTTTTTGTTTTGCCATGCCTGAGACCTTGAGATTAATTGCTTAATGCTTGGTATGGCCAAAAGTAAACCACAGAAACCTGGCAACAACATTTGAGTCACTAATGCTCTTTTTCAAGCTGTGTATTACTGCCAAGTAGCCCCAAATTAGCACAGATTAAAAAGAAATCATAAATCAAAGCTAACATTTAGGGAAGTACCCTGACATTTCTGTTTGCATAACGGATCAAAACCAAAGCAGCTCCAGCTGAACTGTGCTGAAGCTTACTGTGAATAAGCGGTGTTCATCAATGGAAATGTCCAATGAAGACAGACCATGGCAGTACCAAAGAGTTTGTGAGATTAAAGTTACTAGCATGGTGTGGCTCTGGTCCTGTAAAACACACAAGCTGCTTCATGCACATGGAATTTTATGGTTTAGCTGAAGGGGAAAGTGGTAAAGCAATTCTCTAGCAAATTTGCAGGGTTAGACTATTACACTGATAAAGAGAAAGGGCTGTAGCAGCTTTATACAAGAAGTGCCTAAGTAAAGGAGGGAAGGAATCTATAGATTCTTAATCAGAATTGAAATATTTTCTTGAGTATGACAGAAGACTTACAGAGAATACAATTAGTTTTTCCCAGTTTTCCTAGTTCTTTCATTACAATCAACCAAGCTGCATTTGAAGTCAATTATAACTGTACAGTAATCCCTGTCCCCTAAATGACGTTGTCAACCCAAGCTGTATTTTATTTCTGGTTTACTGTGAGTTTAGTGTGCGCAGCCAGAATCCACACTTTGGATTTGCTTCTGTTTAGTCCTTGTGGCACCATTTTCCTCTCTCCTTAACAGTGACCCAGGAGACAGCTGTCTATTGTGTTCTTTTGAAGAAAGCCCCAAATTCTAGAGTGCTATATGAAACTATGCCTCCTCATGCTGCATAGACTATGCCTGTGTAGTCTATGCCTGCCAACACCCATTTTAGGCTTCTTCAAACATGCTGTTACCATGCAAAATGGGTTTACCTCCCTCTGTATCCACAAATATTTCCTGCCCTCTTTGCTCAGGTTTTGGCGCTAGGAACAAGTATAATCCCACCCATCCACTGATCTCGTACAGAGTTCCCCTTTGCTGTACAGAGGCAGCTGCCTAGTCATCAGTAGCATCAACACCAGGCATTGCTCTATTCTGGCAGCCTGTCCTGATTTTGTGCACCTTCCTGATGATGCCTCACTACTGCAAGACCTGTTTTAGCATCAGAATTTTTTCCTTTAGCTGTCTAAGAAATTCTCTTAGTTAAAAAGCACTGCTATATTTCATCTCATTTTCTTAGTGATTAAACAGGGTACAGAAGTTCAACAGAAGATACAGCGTTCTTGTCTGGTAACCGTGCGGCCACTTCCTGATCTTCAGGACTCCTGCTAGTGCAGTATTGCTGTGATCGTAGCCAGCTGCTCAACTAGCCAAGAACAACCTCATTATAGGATGCATCCAGACCATCTTCCACCATCACAGAAAGTTATTCTCTCCCCTGAAGGCCTTACAGCACAAGGAATGCAAAGCACACAATGGTTTCCCAAGTCTGCTGCCCTTCCTGCCTCGAAGTGTAGACTGATTCAAGCTGATGATTTCCAGATTCATATTTTTTTCAGCATGACTTCTTGGCCTTTTAGGTCACAGGACTACTTTAATTTGCAAGGATTTTGTTTGTGTGAAGATATGCTCCTGAAGTCTGCTATCAGCAGTCTTTCAGCAGCTACCCCACCATGCACCGCTTTGTTCCAGGGTGGGCTTACTTCTGTGCTCACCAACACACTGCACTTATCTTAGACAGATATTACCTTCTCATTTAGAGTGCTGGCCATTTACATTACAGAATGCATATTTCCCTATAGTACTTATCCTGGTGTGAGGTCTCCTGTAAGGTATCTGAGCTTGCTTTCTCAGTTTGATCAGCTACTTATTCTGTCTGATCTGGAGAAGAATCACAGCAATACAATGACCAATAAGATACACACAATGCCCCCAGCACCAAGTCACAACAGAGGATCTCCAACAGAAGCTTTGAAGGAAGTGGAGGATTTTGGCAGACTTCCACTGTCCAGTCCTATGACAAAAACTGTTTCATACGGTAACATGACTTTAAGCACAAAGAGCCTTTTAAAGAGGCTTTGTTGAAGTGTAAAATCCTCAGAACATTTTGCTAGAGATTGATAGATAGTGATCATAGTTATGATCAACTCCAACTCAATTCTCTGTTAGCAGCACTGAGTCTTAAATGCAAATATTACAGAAAATAAGCTGAGAAGTGAGATCTATGTGCTTCTTGGTCAGGTGCTAGAACTACCACAATTGTCAGGTGAGCAATGATGTGAGTAAAAAAATAATAATCCTGAAACAGACAACGTCTAGACAGCCATTAGACAACCAGGTGAGTGTGAAATATTTCTGACCCATACATAACCTGGAATCTGACCAGGAGATTTGTCTGGTTAAACAAGACTTATACAAAGCAACAGAAAATCTGCTGTTAACTTCAGGTGGCAAAACATAGACAATGTAGGAAAAAAAATAGAGGAATCATATTCCACATTCTTTTATTTTTGGGAGACATCCCATGAGGTATTACAGAAAAATCCACCACAGCTAGCAATATACCTTCAAATATCTAAGGAGAATGCTGCCTAGTTCAACTGGCTGGTGTTCTGTGCTTGTTCACAGTGATAAACAAGGAGACCACCTCAGCTGTTATAACTTGCACACCGTATTTTAGGGACAAAGCATGTCTAATATAGTGTTAAATTGCTCTAAGGCACAACTTTCTGTTCCTCTTTTGAAAAAAAGAGGATATCCATCTCAGATCTAGTCTTGGGGAACTGGGGAGAGAGAAGCTTCCAAACTGCCTTTGATAATATTTTTTCTCTTCTGTTTGTTATTTCAAATGCTCATTTTGCTTTCTGGATAAAAGCTAAACAGACTCACAATAAGCAGAAAGGTACAACAAAAATGAAGTATGAGCTATATTGAATGTTACAACCTGCATAATCACCCAGTGAAACTAGCCTCCTATGTTTTTTATACACTCACATAATATATATTTTGAGGGTGCTGTTTGTATAAAGTTACGCTATTATTCAATCACACTACGAACAATGCTATAAGCATTAGATAAGATAATTCACATACTAAAAGTTTTTAATAAAAAGCTACTTTAACTTTTCTTGATGCTCAGATCCTACAGGAGAAATCTGACCTTGATCTTCTGTTTACAGGACAAACCCATTAAATTAAATATACAAGAACAGTACAGATCCCATAGAAGTCATTGGCCTGAACTAGTCAAGCATTTAGTCTTCTACTGGATTTCTGAAAGGAGAATTATGGTACTTGCACACACCTATTAAAAGGATAATGATGCTGAAGAAGTTAAACAACCTACACATGATGCCTCTAGCTATTGTATAGTTTTCTTGCAGTATGCTTTAAAAGGCCATTGACTGCGTCCACTTTTTTCCCAGATGCAGGGAAATACCTTCCTTTGAGACTGTGCCAATCTAAACTGCAGAGTTAGTCATAGACCATAATAGCTTAAAATTTTGAAGAACTCCAAGATGAGAGCACCGAGCTCATGTTCAGGCTGGAACTGTGGCCCTCGTTGTTTCAAGTCCAAGGACAACCTATAGCCTGACTCAGTTCTTACATAATGTTGTAAAACATTTCTAAGAGTCTCCCTCTTAACCATTTAGCAAGAAGTGCTTCTTATCCCAGACTTATGAGGCATAACTGGGCAGCACAAGAGAGTTATGCCAACTCACAGTGCTTAATAAGGGCAGGGCTCCAACTTTTCATCAGGAAAAAAGTTTTGAATAACAAGTTCCCTTCTGCTGCAACTGGCAAGCTGAGCCTGAAATGTATCTCCCCAGCAGTCAGCATGTAACATTACAGAGAAAATAAAAAATAGAGCAACTTCAGAGAGGTTTCTTTTTTTTTTTTCCTTTTTTTACAAAATTTAAATTAAGACACCAGTGATTGCAGCTGTTTTAACAGTAACTGTCAGGACCCAAAACCAGCAAAGTCTTTTAAGATCATTTTACATTTTATTCATGCTGAAGATATGCAACAGGGAATCTCTGTGGCAGCCAAAGTTTGCAGAGGTTTTAGATGACCCATTTCTCTTATCTAATGAACTCACGCAAAACTTCTGACTTTCTAAGGTTCTAAACTGGCAAACACCAAGACAGTCAACATGAAATTGAAAGAAAGCTTGTGCTTGGAACACAGTGATTCTTTGAGTCAGTTCAGGAAACCAAGTTTTACAGCTCTTAAATTACTGAAGTATTGAAGAACATCTTTAAGATGTATTGTAAGGTATTGCAAACCTCTGTGTTTGGTGGGCAGTACAGCAGAGGGACTCAGTGGGTCTTCTTTACTGAAGCAGATGCTGCTTTGGACCTTGGGGAAATTGCCAGATAAAACAGAAAAGTATACAGCTAGCTTGCCTTAATCATCTCCTTTACAACTCTCTCGGTGAAGTTACTAGCAACAAGCCGTAAAGAGGACGGAACCAGGTTCTTTATAGTGGTGCCCAGTGACAGGACAACAGGCACAAATTAAAAAATAGGAAATTGAATCTGAACACAAGAGAACACTTTGTTGTTGTTGTATGTTTGTTTTTAATGTAGGTGTGGTCAAACAATAGAACAGGTTGTCCAGAGAAGTTGTAGAGTTTCCCTTTGTGGAGATACTGAAAAGCCATCCAGACATGGTACTGGGCAACCTTCTCTAGCTGACCTTGCTTTGTGCACCACTGAAGCTAGATTCCCAGCACTAGACTGCAAGTATTGGAATTGTGCTTATTTACATTGCTTGAAAACTGGTTCCTTACACTGAAATTTTTTTTTTCTGGTGGAACTTTCAGAAGCTTCAGTAGACTTTCACATCTATACACATTGGCAATGCTGATGTCCCAAGGAGTTGTCTTAAAGAATATTTGAACTACAACCCGATTAAACAGACCTCCCATAGAGTGTTATCCAAAACTTGTTAGATCTTCAAGGCTGTTTTAAGGTCTGGTAATCTGCCTGCATTCTATTCCTAGCCGAGATGGCATAGTCAGACTTTTCTGGGGCAGTACTGACATGACTAGAAAGCTCTGACTGCTACTACAAGTTGACTACCACAATATAGAACAGTAGCAGCTGGCAAAGTGGCCTTTTATAAAACCAGCTGAAGTAAGCACTGCCAAAATTAACATGCTGCCTTTATGTATTGTAGCAAGAATAAGGAGCCACTTCCTACTTCAATAAAGTGGGTTTCCTCTGACTTTCCTGGGGCTCCAGTATATCTGCATGTATTGCTCTCAGAGGCAACGCCACAGAACGGATCATTCTTACATTTGCTAGATAAAGATGTTACGGACTAGAAGTATGCCTTTAGGAAGTCTTGAGTTCAACATCGAGTTCACATCTGGTATGGGGACTCACTGAAAGCATGTAACCCCACTTACAGGCCTAGACCTATCTGTTTGCGGTACTGTTCTTACCTATTTGCAAAAAGACAACAATGTAAGTTCTTGACTTTCTAGTTTCAAGAGGGAGAGGATGGAAGTGGTGTGGGAACTGGACAGAGAAACAGAAAGAGACTCATTACAGAGGAAGGAATAATACACCAAGTTAGCCTCTTTTCAAGAAAAGCAGCCTGTAAGTGCGGCTATACATCTACACATCTTAACAGTTCATTGATGATCTTAAAGGTTTTTTCCAACCTTAACGATTATATGATTCTGTGATATACTGTGACACTCCACTTACACTGTCTAAGAAGTGGTTGCATTGTTTTGCTTCATCAGATACACAACAAATTGGAAAACCTAGAACAAGGAAAGCACTAAGTAAATCCCAGGATCTATCAGAACAGATTTTCACTTCTCCTCCTAAAGAAAGTGTTAGGGAAAAAAAGTTGAACTCATACCTCATAGCGGTAGATGTGTCACACATTTTATGTAACTACATGAAAAAGCTAGGCCAGAAATAAATTTTCAGAACAGGATGCCCAAGGAAAATCAATATCCCAGTAACAGCTACTATCAGGAAAGATTTCTCAAGATTACCCCGTGGTTCAGATAAAAGTACATGCCTTTTAAACAACACAAGACTTCAAAATTTACCATAAACTTCATTTGCAGTAGATGCAAATGAAGGAGAAAAACTACTAGAAATAAATGCAACAGCAACAAGCACTAACATTTTCAAGATGTTCCCTTTCCTATAACAATTGGAGTCAAAATGACAGTTTAAAAAAAAAAAAAAACAACAAAGAAAACCAAAAACCACCCCCCCACCACTCCACCAAATCTCCACACCACAAAAAAAAGCCAAACCCAACATTATGAGACAGAAGCAGAATCCGTTGTTTCCAGAGGTGGGTCAGCTGGACATTGCCTTAGTTCTGTTTCCAGTTAGCTGATACTTTAAGGCTATTCTCACCTCTTGCTTAGTATTTGCTGAAAAGAACACACAGCTGCAGTAATAGCTTATTATTTAAGTCTCCCAAAGCCCCTCAAACCCTGACAGAAAAAAATTTAATACATTGAGTTCTGTACAGTCACTTTGAGTTTATTACAAACCATATTTTATGGTTTATATATAAATACATTAATAATATACAGCAAACAAATAAAAGAATTCTACACATGTTCTGCTTATATCTCATAGTTTTCTACTTGGCTCAAGGACCAGTCCTTAAATAATACCTGCTTGTGCATAGGAATAAGACTTCTTCACAGACAAAGCAAGGGCCCAAACCCATCATTACAGCTGAGTACAGTTTGTATTACTATGGGTAGTCCCATTACACCACTGGTGAGGTTTGGCACAACTGAGCCTTCCAAAACAAAGGCAGACAATGAATCAAACAAAGTGTAAAAGCTCCTCTCTAGCAGGCTTAAAACTTTAACAGCAAAATACAAATCAAACTGCACCTCATATAGTCATGCAGCATACAGCCCATGCTCAGTCTCTAGCACACTGCAGAAGAGCTCAGCATAACCTCTTCCTCAGCTGTTGCTCAAAAAAGAGGAATGCAAGCACACTTACCTGAATATCCGTGGGCTACACAGATGCTAGCACAGGCTGGATCCCCTTTATATGGCAGGCCTTCCAGTGCTCCCTGTTCCCAATGTTCAGGTAAAGAAGAACTGTTTATGCTACTGCACTGATAAAAATCATCTCACAGGGGCCTAGTGCTGCCCTCATAACTCATAAATTATATAGCTTTACTCTGCTTGGCACAGGCTTGAACCCTGTTATAATTTAGGTTAAAAGACAACACAAAGTTTCTGCCTTTTCAGAGCCCTTCGGCATTTTTGCTGCCGAACCACAGGGTCTGGTCAGGCCTCTACAGGTGTTCTTAATTAGGAGAGAATCCATGTAAGGTACTAGCCTTAAAGATACATGTCTTTTAAGCACAAGTCTTCAAAACTCAGCCATATCATACTGTCATCTTCACCGAGTTATGCTTACAAAGAGCACAGATAAAATAGTGTTTAATCAGAACTGCTGTTTCCCTTTGCAAGCTAAAGATCATGAAATAGCTATCCTGCGGTACGAAAGCATTGAGTTATCTCATCCTAATGTGAGTGCCTCGTTGATTCACCTTCCTGCCTTTGACTTGCTTTAACACTTAGATCTAAATAGTGCTTCTGTCCTTAGAGGCAAGAGTAATGTATAAAAAACAGCACAGACACTTCTTGCAGAATTTTATTATCTTTGGGAACAAATCAGCTGGCCTCTTATTCACATTTTCAAGAGAAGATTGAATGACTTTAAAAGTAAAGACTTCAGAGATACAGTGTGAAATCATGCACAGAAATAAATACGCAGCTGTGGCCTAGATGATCATTAATGGTGTATAGCCTGTGAGGATGTATGGAAATAACTTTCTTCATTTTGAAAGAGTCAGAAGAAAAAAAAGACACAAGCAATTAAGCCACACAGTGCCATGAAATATATTAGAACCTTTCTTAATCCTGAATAAAATGAGACAGGCTTACAACAGCATTGTCACTGACATACTCCAAAGGGTTCTTCAGGGCAAGTACCCTGTCTTTGCAAGCACCAAACTTCCAGTGCAGTCTAGCAAGGAGTCTACCACATGAAGGAACTGACAAGACTGCAGGGATTTGTCTTGTCAAAGGTTATAAAATGCCATCAGTGGAGCATTTTCCTGTTCCCCAGATTATGAACTCTTCTGTGGCTGAGTGGGTTGGACCTTCACTTTTCTTTTTCAAAGGAGCAAGGATCATTTATAGCCCATGGAAGGTCCCTAGCAGGTTCTCTGCAGTCAGACTGTGCTCCTGGAGGTTCCTGCCTTGAACCATGCTGAAACTGTTGCGCTGTTTCAGGGCTTTTCAGATCACTAACTCCGGAACATGAACGTTAAAAAGATTTCAGGACTGAAGGGGCCAGGGCAGGATTCCACTTGTGCAAAAGCAGCATAAGGTTGGTATAAATGGCTCTAGGCCTATGCTATTGTATTTGGGCTGCCACATTAGTACCTAGAGCATCCCTGAAAGTTGAGGGATAACATAAGGCTGCCTTTGTCCTCCGTAAGTATTGGACTGTACCATCTAAATTACAATTTTGGGAGGCACAAAGGAAGAGAGAATATTCATGCTGCTCCATTTGAACCTAATTTAGATGTTATTCTGAACCATGTCCTATAAGAGCCCCCACCCTCTGCCAACATTTGTAGACAGCCTAAGAACACTAGCCTCTGCGTTTGGGCTTCTCATAAAGATGTCTGAAGTATGTGAATAGCTTTACAGAATCAACATCCTAGCTGTGAGGAAATTTGGATCACCTGATAAAGTCCCAAAATACAGTTATGCAATTTCTGTAGCATAGATCAACAGACCTAAACATGAAGTGCAATCATAGGGAAAGTCTTCCCAGAGAGAATTTCTGGGTTAGATTTTTATCTGATTGATCTTATGCTAATATAAGTTAATTTTCAGATTAATTTTAATGTCTCAGTATTCCCACATATACTTGGCTATTTTCAGAACTACCCAGACTACATTTTCATTGATTACAGGGACCAAATATGAGTCTGCATACCCTTGATGCTAGACGTACAGCAGCTGTTTTTCAGGACCTCAACTCCACATTGCTATAACAGCAGCCTGAACTGAAGCTGCCCAGAACTGTCATCTGTCCTGCAGCACACGATGCCAGGTTCTTCTCCAGGAAGGGATATTTTCTCTTCTTGATATGGGCCAGTAGATGTTGTAAGAGAGAGTATATGGAATATATGATGAGCAGCATGCCTGTCACACTATGCTGCAATCGGTGGATTTTTAGCAGCAGGTACTCAAGCTTGCCTACAGGATGCACTTGACCATGAGTATACAGTCGCAATGGGGGTTCAAAGGAGGTTTGGGTCTGAGGATGAACTGGTGCATATCCCAGTTGGTATCCCATATATGTCGGTACTATAACATGGTAATATTTTGATTCAGTAGGTGTTGTTTCTGAAGGCTTCTAAGTAGTTGCTGAACCTTCTTCACCATCTTTTATTACAGAATTCTTCAATATTCCCAGCCTCCAGTTTATATACGTTTTAAACCCAATAGATTATAAATATTTATTTTGTAAGTTTGTAAGGAGAAAATGTCAGAAAAGGATTGTTGGGAGACACTGATTTTGAACTTCACATTTGTGCCATTTCCTCATAACTTGATATAAAAAAATAATCAAATTCTGAATTCTATCAGATTCTTGTAAGTGGAACTTTGCTAGCTTTATACAATGTAACTGAGGACAGAACTATGTTCAAGACACTGCCATGCCAAATTAAATTATATTCGGAATAAAAATATTATTCCAGTTGCTTCAACTTGCCCATTGGCATCTCAGAGGAGAACAGATAAGATACTGTCATGGTTTAACCCCAGCCAGCAACTAAGCACCCCACAGGGGTGGGGGGAGGAAATCAGAAGGGTAAAAATGAGAAAACATGGGTTAAGATAAAGACAGCTTAATAGGTAAATCCACGCACACAAGCAAAGCAAAATAAGGGATGGAATTCATTTACCACTTCCCATTGGCAGGCAGGTGTTCAGCCATCTCCAAGAAGCTAGGGGTCCATCACGCCTAACAGTTGCTTGGGAAGGCAGATGCCAAACTCCAAACATCCCCCCCTTCCTTCTTCTTCCCCCAGATTTATACACTGAGCATGTCATCATATGGTGTGGAATATCCCTTTGGTCAGTTGGGGTCAGCTGTCCCCTCTGTGTCCCTTCCCAAGTTCTTGTGCATCCCCAGCCTGCTCGCTGGTGGGGTGAGGTGAGAAGCAGCAAAGGCCTTGACTCTGCATAACCCCTGCTCAGCAACAACAAAAACATCCCTGTGTTATCAACACTGTTTTCAGCACAAATCCAAAACATTGTCTCATACTAGCTAAAAACAACTGGACTCCATCCCAGCCAAAAGCAGCACAGATACCTACTACAGTCTTCATGGATATTTCCAGGTGGAGGAGGTCTAGGCACTGTCAGGAGAGAAGATGGCTAAATAGGTACAATCAATATAGTCTTCCAGTCCACCTTCAGGGCTACGCTGAGCCTTGCACAGCTCCGAGGAGATGGTAGGATTACTTTCCACATCTACAATGTCTTTTCATCATCAGCTTTCCCAATCTGCCATTACTCTTGTGGCAGTTGTATAACTCTGCTCTGTCCCATCCCAGCTATGAAGAGATTATTTTCCCATCTTAAAGTAAATGACAGGTTAAGCTAAACTTCTAAAAAAAGTAATCGCATTCATCACTGACTGTTTGGAGCATGAAAAAAGGCAGTATTGAGTACAACAGTTATAAAAATGTAAAATTACTGTTTCTTATCTTTTTTGGCCTAAAACTGATCTCTTTTCTGAAAAATCAGTTCCGAGTACAAAAATGTTACGAATGCCATTCTGGGAAATGCTGATTTATTCTCTGCATTATATAATGCTAACAACATTGGCCTTTAAGAAATCTAATGTTTCAGAGAGTCATCATATTGATATAAAAAATTGAGAATCAACCCTCATGAGCAGCACACAAGTGTTTCACCAGAGAGAAAGAATGCCTAAATTACGCACAGAGGACAATAGCGAACAGACCCTTTTCTATTTTCACTGAATTCAGAGGTGCCCAATACCCAGAGTGAATGGACTTGCTGTGTTGGTCAGCATCACCAGCTGAATTTGTAACCTACATTGTTTGTGGGACTACTTCCTTCTATCTCTTCTGGAAGTGTATTTTTAGTTCTGGATGTCTAGAAAGTCTTCATCATCACCTGAACAAGCGCCAAATTGCCATTAATTTTCGAAAAGTTCTAATATGAGAAGCAATTATGGAAAATAAGATTCTTGGCTGAGAGAAAGTGATATTATCATTTAAAAAAATCTGGCAAAGCAGCAGGGGTAATGATTTGAAAAGTAAATAAGCACAGGAGATAATATAAAGATGCTGAGTTGGGCAGGAAATTATTTCTAATATGAACTAAGTCTGTCTTTTATAATACTTATTCCACCAAAATAGATACATTTAAATTGCTGTTTAGGTGCCCTTATTCATTGCTGTTTACAGCACATTAGTTTAAATGCAGAGTTCATTTAATTCCGGCTAGGTCAGTAATTTTGCTAATGAACAAGGTGTACCCTCAACCATTTGCTTTAAGATGAATAAATGCTGATTTACAAAATAAAATAGCTTTCTTTTTGTAATGTCATAGAGGCATACAAAAAAAAAAAAAAGTGCTGCTCCTGTGCAGGCTCAAGTGAAAAGTTAGATACCATGAAAATTTAAATTAAAGACAAGACAGTTTCTCATGCACTATAAAACCTGTCAAAGCCATGCAACAAGACCCCGCTTAATACCCATGCACTTTAATTCTCAGCAATAAAAGTTACAAAAGAAACAAATTAATTATTATTTAACTAGTTAATTGTGCTGTTATAAATAGGGAACTCTCTATTTCCCACTGGTAAATTCTTGATACAGAAAAATTAGTTTAGTACCAATTATTTGTAAATAGTTTTGATTAGAGCCTTCATATTTTCAGTGAGTGTTTCTACTTCAAATTGGTGTGTAATGAATAATTATAAATTTAATCCTGTAGTGAGAATGTCTTATATATAAACAAGTATTTAATTCACTACAAAATAGATGAGGAAGCTGACTAGGAGCATGATAGTTCAGCTTTGTAAAATGGTTGCCTTACTCTTCTTGCCTTCCCAAATAGGGGAATGGCTGTTTGATTTTTATTTTTTTTTTTAAACTAAATATATTCAGGATCTTTTGTAATACAAACCAAAGTTAAAGAATTCTTCTAAAGAATTAGAATTCTAAAGAGTTATAATGTCATGCAACCAAATTTCATCCATTCTCAAAGGGTCCAGTTCAAAACTTTGAAACTAATGCCAATCAGTTTCTTCATTATTTCATAATAAAATCACAGTGTGATGAGTGTGTTGTGAGACACATCTGTGTCTTCTGCATGCTGTGTAGAGAGTGCACTGGAAGCCATTTCAACGTATAATTTTGGGCAGGGCATGACAAGTTAATGCAGAGGACAAAACCACAGAAACGAAACTTAACTGATGTATGAAAAAGGTGAGAGTGGATTTAGAAGTGTTGTAGTTTTGTAACCGAACTTCCATTTAATGGCAGTGGTGCCAATGTGCTCACTAACTTGAACACTGGCAGAGTATCTAACACTGCTACCTCTCGAAAGCAGAAATGGAGAGTGAGAGAAAGGCCTTCCAAAACTGTTCTGTCAGATTTCTCACTGATGAAATGGCACATGTATCTCTGAAAGAGTGTGCTATATTTATAATTGTAATAAAGGTTCTTTCAGTTTTGTAAAAAAGAAGAAAAAAATGTTCCTTAAGTTAGGGCTTTGTCCAGTACTACAGATCTCTGTTCCATTTTTAGCAGTGACACATACTTTAAAGGTGCACTAGCAAACCAGCAAATTATTTTTTACCTGTGTCAATCTCCCAGTTGTAAAATATGTTTAGTAGTGCAGGCAAAGCAACAAAATGCCACAATATCCATATCTGTTTTATGATGATGATGGAAAGAAACAGGAAGAGAAATGAATTGTGATGTGCAAGTAAAAACTGAAAATAAGTAGCTAGGGACAGTAAAGTGGAAAAAGACAAGCAATTGGAGAAAAGGGTATGAAGGAAGAGAAACATGAAGCAAAAGGAACAAGCAGCAGATGGCAAACAACCTGGTAAAGAAAGTAATTTGATACAGATACTAATTTACGGTACAAATCTCATTAAATACACAACTATAACATACAGGAATACTCTCGCAAAACGTGGTTTGGCCAAATACCTATGTCACTGAGTCCCATAAAACACAGTTAAGTTACAGCTCCATTTTAAGGTCAGAAGGGCTCACCTGGTCTGACTTCTATTTCATATGCAGTGCCTATCACCCAGCTTTCACTGTATTGAGCATAGTAACTGTACAGAAGGAAATACCTGGCATTTTTTTAAAATCTATGTTAAAAATCTACATTTTCCCTATATTCTCTGCACCCTCTTGGAATATTCAAAACTTCAATTTATTGAAGGCACTAAGTATAGGCTCTTTTATGTGGGCAGAGATCAGTCAATATGTTCTTAGAAGAGTTGCCAAGAATTAATGTCTCTTTGAGAATGACTTGCTACAGTTTTCATTTTAAGCTCAAAATCTTTGTAGACGTTATTTTCTTCACTTAACACAAGCATTCAACGATAACCTGTGAATCCAATTACAATGTATTACTCGGAGGTTTTCAGTTTTCTTAGTTTCTTTATAACCAACAAAAATGTTCCCTTAAGAATGTGAAATACCTTTTAATTTATGAATTCATTTGAAGAGGTGCCATCATTCTGCTTACTACCCATGTGTTAAATTAGTACTTTTCAATTCATAGACTTCACCAATGAGCCTCAAGGACTTTTTTCCTTCCCTGCACATAATAGGACTTCCTACCTTCCTTTCTGTCCTAAATAGAAAAGTGAAGTCATTGCCAGTGTTTAGGCTGCAGGCAGTTTTTAGCCTCAAGTTTTTTTCTCACAGTTCTTTCCTCTCCCTGCTGAAGACACAGTGATTATACCTGTGATCTGCTGACATGTTGGTGCCTGCGCATGTAGGAACCTCCGCTTGTCAGTGAGGCTCTGCCTGGGCACTAAGTACAGGATTGTTGAGTACGGTGCGAGCCGAGATTGAACTCTGTACCATAGGGCTGTGTTTCTTCTTCTGCATAACCATCTGAAACAAAGGCTGTCCCATCATCCGTGGATTTTTATCATTATTTAATTCCCAGACTCCTTAAAGTCCAAAGAAGAGAATTCACTAGCAGCTAACTACTAGCGTCCTCAGTTTACTTTAGTACCTAGAGCCAAGTTTCAAGGCTTGAAAATGAGCCTTCTTCCCTCGAGTTTGCTTCCTGTTTGGTAAATGTTACTTTTACTCCTTTTGCTACTTCACCAGCCAAAGCCAAAATTTTTTTCTTACAGTCTGCTTGGAAAAATCTTATGAAATTGCCCCCACAAAATTAATTTATTTTGGTTAAAATTATACAAACCGCTGAATTACCTGTCACCAGATATTCAAGATTGGACACATTTGCATTTACACCAGTAGCTCTGATATTCTCACTGATCATATTATAGGCTAGTTAGAATTAAGAGTGTGTTTTATTAATTGAATCCTACTCCAGTTTTGTGGATAATAAAAGGGAAGAATCCTCACAGGCATCTAGAAGTACAAATACATAACTCCGCTGCTTATGTTCCACTGAGGAACATAATCATGCTACAAATCATGCAAACTAACTAGGTTTTTATTAATAAAACCTTACAAGGTAAGAGGGGACTTCCAAGGGGCATGCATTAGATGTTTAACAGATATTCCATTCAGAGCATTTTCCTGTTTAAAAATGACTCTCGTTTGTGAAATTTTTCAACTATTAGGTGAATCTTTATAATCTGTATTCTTTAGTGCCTGAAACCTGTGTTGGGACTTGCATTCATTCTCATATCCAAAATGATGTAATGAGAAAACAGCTAATGTGCTTAGTCCATTAAGGAACTAACATGGAAAGTCTTGGAACACATATTTTTGTAATTAGCATGTTTGCTGACAAAAGCTATTTGTGTGTTGATGGCAAGCTGCATCCTTATTATATTTTATATGCAGATGAGACTGCATATAACTACCTTTAGAGCTGAAACATGTCTGATACTAAGCAACTTTCCTATCCTTTGGAAAATGCCTAAAGGGCATGACTGAAGAGAAATTGCTTGGGTATGGATATCAACCTTCAAGGTTAAATCTCAACTACAAGGATAATTTATACAGTCTTGTAAAAGACTGTGTTGTGTGCCATTGCTTCTATTGCAGGGTAATCTGATGGAGTACAATGCTGCTGCTGAAGTTGAGATATCCCTTAAGTGTCTACTGTATCCATCAGGCTCTGAAAATTGCAAATTGCTGACTATATAAATTACTTCGGAACAGTTTAGCATGTGTGTGGAGTTCTCACTATCAAAAAGCCCTGGCGATTCCACATTAGAAAGTAATTTTCCATATGGCTTACTGGGAATTTAGGCACATAAACAGGTACTCAGCAGTGATATTTTATGCAGTTTATTGAACAGGTTTACAGATTACAGACATAATTTTCAGAGTTTTGTCAGTTTGTCTGAACACACTGATTATGTGCCTGGGAATTTGACTTTTCCCCTTGTATTTTATTGTCCTTTGTTCTCCATTTTGATGACAAAAGGTAAATGCAAAGGTAGGATTGTGCTGATGCAGTGGAAATGTACTAGTGTATATAAAGTGTAGTTTATAGACAGAACCTCTGCAAGAAATAATGTTTATGCGATCATCTTGTCTTCATGCAGATGTTTTAGATTAAGCTTCTTGCTACACAGTCTGCACAAAATACATAAGCAGATACTATAATATGTTGCACAGAAAATTGATATGGAATAGAAGCTGCTGTGAAATTACAATGAGCAATTTAAGTGCAGACACGGCAATATCTAGTTGTTTGCACTTAAGCGTTTATGAGCAGGACAGTACCTGAACACAAGAAGGACCTGCTCCATAACCAGGTCCACTGGGTGTCCTAAAACTACATAAATATAAATAGCAACATATGGGGTATGCATTCATTTGTACTCTACCCTCAATAGTTTTGAAACATCTTCCTTTTGATAGAAGGAAAACAACCAAACGCAGCAAGTATATGACAGTGTGCAAATCTGTCACAGCCAAGGAATAAACAGCCACAGTCTCATCTGTTCTGTGCCCCCTCCAAAACGAGAGGGAGAGGGCCTGCTTTGGATTTGTAGCCACATACATAGTCCCTGTTCAAAGTTCTCAAGGAAGCACAGGCTGTCAGCACAGAGCATGATAAGCAGCGGTTTTGCCCTGCCATAAAAAGGAGACCTTAAACTACCATAACCAGTGTTCTCACCACACTTACTATCCAAGTAATACCTTTCTCCAGGAGGAGAAATGTAATTTTTTTTATTGCAAAGACTTTGTGGACCATAGCTGTGCTTAATGTCATATTGTATCAATGTACCTATCCACTATATAAAAGAACAGCTCTAGCAGCCCATGGATTCTCCAGTTTATTGATGTGCCTCAAAAAGGTTCCTGAACGGATGCTATCTCAACCTCCCTTCTTCTGCAGCCCAGGTATAAAAGTTTGGGACTGTGAGACCCGAGCCCATGTTCTGCAGGGCGCTGGAGCAACCTGGCAGGACAGAATGCTTCTGATCCACTTGGTGCCTCCTGACTTCAGTGTGCAGTGAGGAAGGCTATCCAACTGGCAAGGCACAGTGGCACTGATGGTGACATGACCTCTGGAAAACTTCCTGTCATGTCACATCTGGGGTTTTTGCCTTGTTTATGGCATCCAGAATTGGGCCTTCAATAATTACTCAACTCTGGTTTGGAATTATTTTTTTTTTCCTCCCCTATAAGATCTCATGTTTCTTTTTCCCAAACCTGCTTTTCGTTGGGGTTTTTTTTTTGTTTTGGTTTTTTTAGTGCTTTTAAGTGAAATTTGGCACTTGAAGTTCATGTTTTTTAATAATCGGCAATATTTCTTTGGTTAATGAAGGTTATGTCTAAGGTTCCAGAATTGTTGAAAGCTGCTCTACCAAGTTCCTCATAAATCATTCCCATAAATCACCCAGAAGATTTCTCCTGTAGTGTTTGTCATGCTAACATGATTTCAATTCAGAAAGACAGACAAATGTTGTTAGGGCTCAATGAAGCAAATGCAGGAAAGGATCATTTAACAGAACACTGATAAAACTGGCAGTAGGTTACATGAAATTTCTTGAGTTACGCAAGTGTCTTAAGTTTCTATATTTATGACACTTTCTGTTGATTCATAAAGTTTGATGTGTTATTTTTATGGGTAGACAGATTTTTGTTGGTTTTTTTTTCAACTTACTGTGAGCTTCCTCAAAAAAGAAATACTTCTTTTATGCATAAATTTTGCAGCCTGATTATGAACTAACAGTATTTTTACATACAGCTCTTAACAACAGAGAGAATTTTGAAGAGATCTGAACATTAAAGACAAAATATAGTACAGTAACTGAATAATACTGTGGCAATTTATAAAGCCTGATGTAAGTGCAAACTAATAATGGGGTCTTGACCTAAGATTCATAACATAGACAGAGTCTGGTAACATAGTATCTTCATTTCAGTGACTAATATCATCCAGTCTCTCATCAGCAACTAGTCTCACCCAAAAGAGATCTATTCTTTGATGTCGGTGGATACTGGATCAGACTTTAAAGGGAATGCATACTTAATTACACTATAAAAGCCTGAGGTTCCCTTTTAATTTTTATATAAATACTTCAATGACCAATATTATGAATTCCTTTTACTGTTTTTTTTTGGGGGGGGGTGGGGCGGGGCAGAGGAATAGTAAAAGATTAAAGTATAACTAGTGAGGGAAAAGGATTTCCATCATATGAAACATTTCAAGGTTTCTACATCCTTTTTGGATATGAACTAGTGTGAAAAATTAGGGTTTGGATTTTCTGTGTCACACACACAATTCTGAATATGCTCTCAAGCTTGAAATAGCTCATTTAAGAAACTGTAATGCCTTTTTTATACTTTATATTAAACCAGAGTCAAAGTAATTTCAACTTTTTATTTTACTCTACTAAAGCCTAGGAATTTGTCTGTATCAAAAGAAATGTAAGTATACACCTGGAATAGTACTTTATAGTCTTTCATATGATAGATCTGGCTTTATCAGCAGCAACTAGTGCTATCACATTCTAGTTAAGCTGACACAGAGAGATATAAAGACACTTCTCACAACAGCAAGACATTTTGCTGTTTGTGAAATATCTCATCCTGGATACAATTTTTTATAGGAGCCATACAACAGAAAGTTGACACTGCTCCTTCCCCTCATCAGACAAGACACCTCATCTCCCATGAAAAAGGGTGTGTGTATTATGGGGCGGGATGCAGATACTGCTCTTTCATGGAAAGATTTATGCTGACAGACCTCACTTAGACACCTTTGAAGAAAAGCAGCTGGAAAAACAAGGCCTATGGATGAATTCTTGAATTTCTCCCAGAGACAAATCGATCCAGACTGATAATCTGTAGAGTCCTACACATTCCTACAGTGGCAGGAAAATGCATACATATGTCCCAGCAGTAAATCCCTCTCCCAGCTTTACATATTTTTTTCTTTATATTCAGACTCATAGGTGATACTGTTAAACAGGCACAAACATATCATCTTTCCCAGAGTCTAAAGATTTCCAAATGTAAATCCCAGGAATGGTGCAAAAGTTATTAAATACTATACTGAAGGGGTTCTGAAAATCAAAAGATTTTGAGACTCTACATTAATGAATTCTCAAGCTGTTATCTTCCCTCCTTATTTTTGTATATTATCCTTTTTAATTGTCCTCCTGATTGCCTGCAAAAATTCAAATTCAGAACAGGTATTTTCAGTCTCATCCAGCCTTAGTAGTTGCCCTATTAATATCTATGCAAAGTATTAATTACTAAATTGAACTTGCAAACATTTAAAAAATTGTTTCCTTCTCTCTTTGAAAGCATTTAATTCACAATACAATTTAATTCATTAAAAACATTGAAGCATCTCAGCATACCTGCATCTTTTTTTTAACTCCACCCCCAGTTGGCACACTAAATCTTATGCTCTCTTCTCTTACTTTTTCCTGCTCTGTGGAGCAGTCAGGCTGAGGATCCTCTGCAGCCCGCTGGGATTAAAGAAGGTGGCATCAGGAAGAAGCTGCAGAAGGAACACATGTGCAACTAGCAGGAGGGAAGATTGTGCCAGCAACGTAATTAATTGCTGGATTTTGTGGGTGTGTGGAAAATTAGGTCACCCTCATTTTTCAGACTATTTTAGGACCAGATAACTACTCACAAACCAGTAGTGCAATAAGGCCAGAAAGTTTTGATGGGGCTTTTCAAAAAGTCATAGACATCTGGACAAGTGGGCGAGCTCACAAGATGTGTGAGCTCAACAAGGTTTTTGCTGGATATCCTACCATATAAGCACTTCACTTTGTGCATTTTCTGATTATCATAAAATCTCATTCAGCTGACTTCCAAAGACAACTGAGTCAGCCAGTACCCTTTGCTCCTTAAACCACAAGCAGAGCCTCTCCCTGTCCCTCCCCAGTGGAAATTCTTCTCCAGGAAATGTTATCTGATGTAAATCATGCCGAAGTGCCACCAGGTTGACTTGCCTGCGAGACTTTTAGCATTTCTCTGGATTTGACTTGTTCCTTATAATGGCAATTGTTTTGGTTACGCAAAACCTCTGTCCTGCTTTTATTCATTGAAATGTAGAAACAAGATCACTACTGTATTTTACTGGATTATTTTATCTTTTTTTTTTCCCCCCTTTTTTCTTAATGCTGTCTTGACTGCCAGTCAATTTTCTTTACCTTGCTCCAAAGAAGCCACTCCAAAGGGCAGGAGCATGTGAGCTAAGTCCAGGAATAGTAAAGGAGAGGCATTTTTAGTGTAAGGGAGACACAAGAAAGAATTAATTTCAATTGAGATGCATGAAAGTCCTTAGCTTTGAGGCAGGTTGATAGCACATCTGCTACATTCAGGACAGACACTTCAAAGTGCAGAGACATTCTACAGCACTTCAAGGAATTTCCCATCTGCCATTAATGCTGTGGAAGAAACACTCCAACACAAGCAGCACATCATTGCAGAAAATCCATGTGGGATGTTTAACAAACCTGCCAGGTTTATGAAGTAGGGGAGTTATATTAGGAGTGTAGACTATTTGCTTTAAGACAAATCCCAATCATTCATTGGGATAAGAGAAGCAGAACTTGCTCTGTAAGTTTGTAATTGTTGGAATTAATAACTGTGGCTCATCACTCTCTGCAGTACTACACCAATTTACTGTGCTCTTTCATCTCAATCACTTTCTGTCTGCGTCTCATATTTCTCTATTAAACTTCAGTAATTGTAACACTATAGTAATAACATTGACATACTGAGTATTATATGATGGGCTATTTTACATTATTCTGACTGCCTTATTTATATTATAATTATTACAGTCTATATAAATGTGATTCATTGAACTAATAAGGTTTTCAGACAACTGCCAAAGCTCATTGATTTTCTTCTCTTATGCAGGAATTTACCTTGCACTGGTAGTTGGATTTTCTTTCACTTTTAATGCTGGCATTTGTAGAATAAAGGCCTTCTACTTTAGCCCCAAGGTAATGATACTTAATACCTCATTCTATCTTGATTCCATTAAGCTGACAAAGCAAATGGGAAGGACCAAAGTTATATTTTCTCAACTGATCTGTTCTTTTGCTCAAAAGTACTTCCAAAAGCACTCGTCTCACTTACCCCTGCAAAATTGATGACCAAAATACTATTTTTTTTGAGGTTAAGCAGTTAGTCTGAAATCTCATGTAGATTTTGTGCAGTACATTAGCCAAGCAGCTCTCCAGTTTTCTGAGAGAAATTTGGCTAGTGCCTTCTGAATGGCACAGTTGCTTAAGCCTTTCTACATCGGCAGAGTTAGATGAGTTCATGTCTCGTGCGCTATCTGTCCTGCAGGGACCCTGGCCTGCAATCCGTTCTACCACAATTTGAAAATCAGTTAAGAATGTGGTAAATGAAGATGAAACACAATCCAGAAAATGGCACTAATAATTATAACCTCAACTTGTTCATGTCTTCTGCATGTAGTGGCATTTTAACAGATCCTTCAAACTGCATCTAGCACACCACTAGCTTGTAATATAAAAAATATACACATAGTAGATCTCATGGTAATATGAAGGTTGAGGTAAGTAACACAAAACATTTATTTCAAAGAAATGAGTAACTACAGAATGTGAAAACCAGCTTACTCTATTTATGATTCCCCTCCTATGCCCTGGTCTAAGACAACTCAGCTGTCAGCCATTCCATAGGAGGAGATCAAGACTTCTCCCTGATGGAATGCGTTTGTTTCCAGTTGCTTTGCTTTCCAAACAACTATGATAAGAGGAATATCACTCCATCTCTCTCATTATTTCTGAGCATTTGTTGACAGTAAGCTGTGTACAGCACTGTGCATTGGGATAATAGTATGTTATATTTTGTGCTGGCCCTTTGTTCTTAGCATATATTGATTTCCTTTTTCCTAAGGTGACCTTTGTACTCTGGCTGTGTGGAACATGAAGAGTATTTATTTCCAGCTCCTTCCTTACATGCTTATTTAAGTCTTGCCGATGCTACAAGAAATTACAGAACCATCTTGATGTCAGGATACCCCAAACTGCAAATGCACATGGGTGAGGGTCCAGTGCTGCGATTCCAACCTGTGCTAAAACACACTTTCAAAGTTATTAGTTTCCCAGCATCTGACTTACATTTCAGCTATTGATTCCAGCTGCTGGAAACAACCATAAACAGTAACACAACCACCTGGTGGGTAACACCTCTGTCAAACGTTTATCTTTCCGTAGTCATAAGTATTTATATGGGATAAAGGACTATGTAACATGAGTGAGGAACAGAATCTAGAACCATCAAAGTCTGTGTTACATTTTTCCCTTTTGTGGATGTGGTATTTTGTCATTAGTGGTATAAATTCCCTGCTCTGTTTATTGATGCAATACAGATGCAAGTACACTCCTTATTGCTTCTCCTAATTAACCATGTGGGTAGAACCTGTAGAGAAGATGATCTTTGCACAGACAGTAACTGTTAAAATTTACTTTAGTAGAGCTTATACCCCCCATAGTAATATCTAGATGCACAGCCTCATTACGAATGCAGACAGTTCTGAAAGTAGGAGCAAACAGTAAGAAAAATTACTCTCAAGGCAACTATTTTGCAGACCAGGGAATAATTGTGGTATACCTAGCTGATTTATTGCTGTTTCTTTTCCATTCACAGAACATTAATGCAGTGCTTTGAGTATCTTTTCAGTGGAAAAAAAAAAAAAAGGACAAAATAAGAACTTAGTCAAAGAACAGCTATGTGGAACTGGGATCTAGGTATGGAACACTAATTATACTCTAGGCTTTAGTAAAAATTTGCATTTTTACTGCAAAGTAAATGAGGTAGATAGTGAATAAAAGGTTAAAGTGTAGACTAAATCCAAAGTAATACAGACCCTTTTTTTCAGGCTTTGGTTCAAGAATATGTGTTGATGGCAACACAGGATTATACACAGCCATTCCCAGACTACACTGGAAAGAAGTGAGAAACAATATAGCTCCTCAAATGCTTCTAGGTAGGAAACTGTCACAGAACTTCAGTTAAATCAAGGAGAACCAAGATTTGACTCCTTTTCTAGCAGCCCAAGGGATATCAGGTACAGCTATCACCTGTATTCATACTACTAACAGAAGAAACTGAAAGGGTTTGGAGAAGTATTTGAAAGGTCAGTAACCACAGAGCTGGTAAAATCACCACATTAATATTAATCAGATTTCCAATGCTTCTTGCTCCTATCTGGCCAGAAAATAGGTAAAATCCTGATGGAAACACTGTCTATGCCTGGGTCTGCTGGCCCTTGAAAAAGAAACTGTAAATTACTCAGTAGTTCAACTCAAAGTTTCTTCTAATTTTCCCAGCTGATTCAAACACAGTGGAATAAATTTACCCCTCTTGCAACTGAAGAGGTTTGTTGTACTATAGAAACTGTCATGAAGCTTTTCAGCAGACAATAAATAAACCATATCTGTAAAAAAAGCTAGTACTCCCCAAGATATCATTTCCCAAAATTTAAATATCCATTTATGAGTGAAGAGACTTTCTGTCATCGCAGAAGTAAAACTACTCTCCAATTTTCAAAGTTCTATCTAGTTACTGTGCAATATGCAGTCCACCCATGAGTAAGTATCAGACTTTTGCACCTAAAACTGCTATTTCTGTTATCCTAAAACCTGCTGCTTTCATAGCTTGTCCATTACTGCCTATCCTGAGCTATAAATCAAGAAAGGTGCACAAGTTCCTGTCCTTCACAAGCTCAGATAAGGAAATCAACTTTACTCCGTGAAAGATAAAACTATTGGACTGGAAGATTAATGAACAATTTCAGTCACTTCACAGCAGAGTCTCCAGTGATTGATCCCAAACTAGACAAAAGCCTTGTACTACATCACAGAGTTAGGACTGTGTACAAAGAGAAAGGGAGACTGATACATAATTTGTGCAGGTCACAAAATTGCTACAGTTCAATATAACTAGCACTTCATGCAGAAAAGGCCCAGAAATAGAAACAACTGGTCTTTAGTGAACTGGAAGGTAAAAGCAGGAATGCTTGTCCAGTGCAAGGATGTTAGTTACTTCTCTTCCTTAGTCTTCCACAAGCACTAAACCAAGCCCTAAAACAACATTTGCCACATTTGAGCAAGAGAATTAAGTAGATTACATCTGACAACTATTTCTGTCTAGAGTATTTTTCTGTGAAGATAAACTGTAATTACCTGCATAATTTAAAATACATTGACAATGTAATTACATTGCGGACATTTTTGCGGTGTTGATATTGTCCTTCTGAACAAAGTGATCTTTCAGGACTGTTCATTTGAATGGCTATTTTAAATAAATTTAAAGAAATGGATGTAAAACAATAATTTAAATAAACATTCTAAATGAATGCTATTTGGGTTGTCAGCTTCATATTTAAAAATGTACATTAAAGCCAGACCATCAGAGCAATACAATCAAGATATAGCTTGCAGATGTAGCATCTATAAATCATGTTTCAGAAAAAAAACAAAACCTGAAGAGCCTTTAATTTTCACTAGAAGCAAGCCTAGCTCTTGCCAGTGCTAATTTGGTTTGGTAGTGTTTACCTGAGTCTCAAGTAAGGTGTTCAGATCCAAATCCTAACTTCCCCACAACTGAGAGTATTGCTTTGTTCTTACACTTTTTGTGTATTTGCTACATCAGTCAGTTTTTCTTTGAAGGTTCCTCCTGCTAGACTCATATTATGAAGACAGTTTCACCCTCTTTCACCTTCTTGTGAATCTCACAGGCAAAATTTGTGGCATCATCTTGAGATACCAGCAAATATTTACTAAACTTAGTACAGGATGCACTGAAAAACTTCAATTTGTGTAAGAGAAAGTGTCTGAGAACTCCGTTCTTATGTAAAAAACATACTATAGTTTATTATGGGCATATCACACCTTTAAGTCATAATTGGGAATGAACTTTCATTTGGGTTCCTATGAAAAACAGGTTTATTCTGTTATTTCTGTGTATTAGTGTATCATAGGTAATTTTTTTTTTTGGTGTTAAAAAGGCTGCATGGACTATCGTTAATAGTTCCTCCTAACATAATGGTGCTTTGATATTGCCTCACTTACCATGTTTTTGCTTTTACAGGGGAAGAGCATACAGTGAACTCTGGGACAAGTGCAAGAGAACATATGTCAAGATCCTTTTGCTTAAGAACATGAGTGACCACATGTATCAGGCTGAAGATTTAAGTCATTTAAAGACCATTCATCACAGAGCCATTGCTCTAATGCTGCTGTAGCTGGAATAATTGGGAGGATGGCCAGGGAAGAGATAAAGAGAAAAGCGGTGTGACTCAAGTACACCTAAGACTAAACCAGAACAGGTCTGATACCCGGAAGGACACCTTAAGCCATGTTTTGCCTAGAGCATGCCTAATATCTGCCTGAAAGTTGAGGAATCAGATACAATCTAGAAAGCCACGCCTGGCTTCCTACAGGTGCCCGGTATGTTTGAGGTTCAGTTCACCACAAACCATTTCTAAACTTTAATGACTCTAAGTAGCAACACATTTGAAATCTCAGTGGGCTATATGGTTTCAAAACCAAAATGCTAGAGGAAAAAGAGAACTTGGGAGGATTCTCATTCTACTCCTCTGTTTGTTGCTGGGTCTGAGTAATTTTAGCACACAGCTCTATAACCTCACTGATGCTTTGCTGAAGTTAAAAGGGTTACTATTTTAAGGACTACTTACTTGTTGAAAGGTTGCTTGTTAAGCATAATTGCCGATGCATATCAAGAAAAATTTTCATTAATTACATGAGAAAGTACCATTACCCATTTAAAGTTAAATATTACAGAAGCTATTCTGTATAGAATGTCCAGCCGTGTATTTAAAATCATAAAGAATAAGAATTATTTTTAGAGTTGAACCAGTATGTGTGAGCAGTAAATTGATAAAGGGCTTTTAGTCTGTAGTCTCACATGAAACAACTGAGGCTAGCTTTCTTGCTGTTGACACACAGTTACTATCCCGAGCAACTATTTCTGTCAGGACATAATATGGTAATGAATGCCATGAAAGTTGACTTAAAAGTTATATTATGTATACTACATATATCAGTACATAAAAGTGGCAGAGACTCTAGAATAGAGAAGTTTAAAACTATAGAAAACAGGAAAAAAGATTATTTTTAAAAATGGCTGACAAAGATCAATTTAATATTCAGATAACTTCTGCCTTCACTACGAAACTTGGATTTTACAGGAAGAGATGATTTTACCTCATTTTAGAACAGAGGAACATATTTTAGCAGGTATTAATTTAACATGATCTTAAGCTTATAACCGTATGGTGCTGAACAGCAGGAGGTATATCCAGTGTCAGCAGAGCTTATTGAAGGTGTAGTCCTAGTTGTATACAGCACTTTATGGAGAATATAAAGTAGCTAAGCATTTTTCAGTATTGATTTCAATACCAGGGTAATTAAAAACAGGTGCATATAAATTAGAAAAGAGGTACTCTAATTGTTGCTAATGAACTCCTTCACAATAAGAACTTTACATAATGAAATGCATAATTAAACATTAATGACCAGGATCATTACTAAATTTTATTCCACTTACAGATGATTTTGGCCTTAGGTGAAGCCTAATGTTTTAGTAAAGCTGTCATTCACGCTGCTGCTCCTTTGTTTGCTTTACAACCACATCATGTTTTAGCCTTGAAAAGTCTTCTGGATATTGATTTCTAATATGGATTTAAAGGAACAATGCTTCCAGATTCAATTCTGCTTCTAGCACTAATGACATAGGTGGCAACCTAGTAACTTACATCAGGTATTATGATGAACCAGGAACTCTTGTGGTCCAGTATCTCTACAAATCATTGAGCGGGAAAACCAGCCCAACTGTTGAAGTACGCATGTTTTAGTATTTTAAAATGCACTTTGACTTTCTCTAGCTACTTCACAGTCACAGGACATTTTTCAGCTTTCCTTTTAAGTGATGGCAATAAGCTGCACAAGACTTTGCCAGGAGGCTGCACTAGAGCTGGCCCAGCCATCAGTGAAAGTGGGCCAAAGAGCAGAAGAGACCTTTAAGCTGCTTGTGTGCTGTAACACCTGTCCAATCCAGTTGCATGAAAAACTCAACTTAGTGCTCAGTAACAGTCAGAAAGGCAAACTGAATGACAACACTCTTCTGGTGCCTGCATTTCAAAAAAAGAGAACTCTAGAAGTGGAAAACATTTGCCAAAACTATTCTACCTCAAAATGCCCCAAGAGTGCAGACGACTGCAAGCTGGGAAATACTAATTGTACATATACATACACTCCACCTAGTCCTCCATTCTTCCCTTTGCATCACAGATGGAAGAGAAGTCACATTTGGTGTGACCTAATACAGTCATGCTGCATTCCTATTTTCAGCAATATAAATAGAGAGAATATTTATATATGGGAAATATATAGATTAGCGATAGAACTATGAAATTCCTCCCTAATTACTAACACAATGGGGTTTGCTGTGTCTGTAAGCAATGCTTACCTTGGTCTTGCTCTGGCTTCAGCATGGCTGAACTGTGTGTGTAACCAGGATCAATATACCCACTGCTGTTCCTTCCTAGAAGAGAATTTGAAAATTGTCAGAGAGCTTCCGTTCCTTAAGACAGCTAATATATACAGACTACAGAATGAAGAAAATAAATTTAAGTTTTGACCTCTTTGGCTTGCTGTGGACCAGATAACCCTTCAATTTTTGTTTTTACAGTACTAATGTAGTCTCATTCTTATGCCTATTCTTGTCACATCTTTGGCAAGGAGAACGACTATTTGTTCATAACCATTTTCTACATAATAGATATAAAATATCAAAAGTCTATTAAACACAAAAACATGGGCAATCATTCCAGGAAGTTCCTAAGGAAAAGGCTGTAGAAAATTGAGACGAAATATCAAGGAAATTGTCCCTGTATGCTTACCCGCTCTTTATTTAGACATTTTCTACCAGCTGTTGTCCGAGCTTACACAGGATGAACCAAAAATCTCTATCTCATGAGTCTCTGATCACAGAATCTATGTTTGTACAATAACAGCGGCAAGCAGCACTTGCAGAGTCTTTTATGAACCCAATATAAGATACTGTTTTCAGATAAAAACATTGACATATAACAATAATTTAGATAATAACTATAAACGCCTCAGTTCTATTTCAGCATCATAATTAACTAAATATTCTTCAAAAGAAGAAAGAGGTTGGGATCCTGCTCATTTTAAGCGCATGTAAAACATCCTCACTTCAGTTGGTGGTTTGAGTAAGCAAAGAACACAGGAGCTGGCTTAGAAAATAGGGGAGAGAGCCCATCTGCAAGGGAGCCGTCAGCTCAATCGCCCAGCACATCCAGTGCTCAGCAGCTGGTGCCAATACAGGCACCAGTCAGTGCCAGCTCCAGTGGTGGTTTGCAATTAAACAGTCTGCACCCACCAAGAAAGATCAGACCCTGGAATTGGGTTGCGTATTTCTGGAGGGAGCAAGGGCAGAGAATACAGCAGGAAGTCGATAGCAGGGAGCTGGCAGCTCTGGCTGCTGAATGAGTGGGCCAATATAACTAGAGCTGTCTCAAGGCAAATGGCTTCATTCCTAGATATAATGAATTGTAATAATCAAGCCTAGAAGTTGTGCGTATGCGTCACTTGTCAAATCAGAGTCAGATAAGACAGAACAACCTTCTGGCACTCTACAAAAAGGTGGTGACATTTTAGCTACTGTAAGATATCCACTACTGTGGATATTTAGACACAGCGAAGAGCAGCTCCAGACAGTACATTTCTTAAGTGAAGAGAGGCCACATACCTCTGGTCTAGCGACTTAACTGTGTTTATGTTAATTTTCTGCACCACCTCTCTTTCTGTTCAAATTCAGTAATTTTCTTCCATGGAGTCTAATAAATTTCAGCTTGCAATGGTATTTTAAGGTGATACTCTTTCCTTGTGCTTTGTTATCTTATGCATCACTGCTCTGTAAAGAGTGTCATTTCTAACAATAGCTTCATACAGGTGAATTAGAGAAAAGAAGAAATTAGAGAAGTCCTCTCTGGACTTCTGGTTTGAGGGGAACAGCTGGCTTTCCCAGCATTTTCTGCTCAAAGAGGTATTTTTCCTCTGACAAAATTCTGAGCTTCATACGCTGCTGAATAGGATTAGGTACTAGACTTATCAAAATAAGAATGATGCAGGACTTATCAATGGAAAACTGAGTTAAAATATGATGTTGAATTTTGGTGTGTCTTCAAAGTCTATATACACAGAAAACAGAATGAAAGGAATATTACTTTGATATGCTTGTATAAAGCAACAAGAAGATGTGCTGCAGCAGGGTGCCGATTCTCATATAAAATCCCCAAACTTTAATTTTATTCTGGAAAAAAACATTCCAAGAAGAATTTTCCACCAGCTATCGCACTTTAGAGCTTCTTATAATTTACATCTGCTAGAGGCAAAGTTTTATCCAAAAGGAAATTAAAATAAAAAGCAGTTACCTGGCAATTTTGTCCCAGAGAAGAAAAGCAGCTACATGTTTTAAACAAAAACATATATACCACAGAGAATTTACTGGGGGACGACATGTTTGAAACTTGAGGACAAAGAACCTTCAACTATGTCGTATGTATCAGTGTGTATGTACATCTTTGAAGTCAAATCTGCCTAATCTTTTAATAAAAAAATGTTTTAGTATTACCAGCAAATGGGAAGATGACATTAATATAGTCAATAAAGACAGCATATTCTGATCATGCCTTATCCATGACAAAACTCTTAGCTCTGATAATAGACTTTTTAATGTTGATCTACATAATAAAAACATATCTGGATTTGCAGTTTGCTGGGGTTCTGTAACCCAAAAAATCTTGTACAAACTATTGGTCGATGCAAATTTTCTCTGAAGGTCATATTTCTCTTTGAATCTCCCAAGTCACTGATATTCAGTGCTGCTTACGTACTTAATGATCACGCTTGAATGCTCTTTGGATGCCTGCATAGTTCAGTGGCATGAAATAAAACCCAGTAGTACCCTAGGTAACAAACTTTTACTCTTTCATCTTTTTGTGTATGACTAAATTCAGATTTTAGTTATATTGAGGTAATCTCATTTAGCTGTCTAAAAGAAATGTATGCTAATTCTGAGCTGAGGCATTGTTCAAGTAAAATGAACAGTCTGTTAGTTATCCTCTGACTCATTAGAAGCACTACTTTCAGTTACTGAATCTGAAGAAATTTTAGATACGCTGAGCTTTATTTAAGAAATAATGTACTTCAATGACAAGGGTGCCTTATCTATTACTGTTACTATTAATTAGTCATAGAAATAAGCACATTTGCAAAAGCTCAGTGTCTGGAGAAATTATGCTTTGTAATTTCTGGGATTTTTAGATTTGTAAGTTTATCTTGCCCAGGAAAGCCACTTGGAATTAAAAAGGGAAAGCAGGTGATATTACAATAAAAATATTGGTGTAATTAATTACCATTCGTGCTTAGTCAGATAAACTGCCATTGACACTCAGAAAGACACACACCCCCTATATAAAAATAACAGCCCTTTTTGCTCTGCTGTTTCTAAAAGTTTGTAAGAAAAAAAAGGTTTCTAAAACTCTTCAGAAGCTGAGATTTCTTGTTTCAGACACTAAAAGTGTCCCATGAAGCAAACATTATTATTCTGGCAAGTGTTAGGAGTTCCAGTCATACTTGCAAATGATCATGAGATTAGATGAACAAACGACTTTGTATTATACCAGTGGAAATGCTTTTTATTATGAAACTCAATTATGAAATATTGTGAAACTAATCTCAGAGAAGCTAAGCACTGGTGAAAACAGCTTTATTTAATGGCATTATAGCACCATTCAGGAAAGCAATGAAGTATTGAAATTCACATTGTTTTTACACTTCTGTAATACAAGCAAAAAATATAAACACCTGCCAGAAGTTAATGCACACTGAAACATGAGTTTTGCTCAACAGAGCAGAACTTGGGCCTATACCACAGTAAGTAAGATTTCACCCGCAGAAAAAACTACTTTTGTGACCATGAGGGTCAAACACTTTAGTCTCAATGGATAGAATGCTCTATGTGAAATGTACTGGTACTAAAATCTGAGCAGCTCCCCCATTTAGACACGAATGTTATCATCTCAGCATCAGTGATATAGTCACTTACAACACTTCTCATTCTCCTCCTCCAACTTTACTGGAATATGAGGTAGCAACAGCAAGCACTCAAGAGCGTGAAAACATCAGAGATTGGCTTGTTTTTTATTATACATATATTTTCTAGGAAATGTATGCCTGCTCCTGCATCCACTGGACTTTATTTGTAAACTTTCATCTGAGGCACATAAGTGATTTAACTCTGGCAGTACCAATCTGAAATTATAATACTGGTAAATTAAAAGATCTTTCCACGCTGAAGAACAATGCCATTCATAGTAACAGTTAAATACGTCTCTAGGACTGTAGCCTTGTCCAGAGAGATTGAAAGATCACCTCTTCTTCCTCTCATTCTGTGTATCACATCATGCCTCACACTCAGTCTGTCACCTTCGGAATCATTACCTAAAGGTTTTCTTCACTGTGGGATCATCAGTTCTGTTCTTTGCTGTTGATGATGCATTGGGGTATCTGGATCTGAAAGATGACTTATGTCACATCTGACTTTTTGTTTTTATTTATACACCCAGCCCCCACCCCTCAATTTCTTTTAATGGCCACTTTTTGGACACCCTCCCAGTGGCTGCAGCACTCTGTCTATCCAGAGGCAGACTAGACATAGTAATCACTGCCAGCCTTTGTTTGACTGTAGGTTGAGTTACCTTAATTCTCCTCTTTGCAAGGCAAGTCTCTCTACCCATTAGCATCACTGTGAGCACATCACCATCCTCTGTATCAATCGCACAACTAACCAAGCACTTCCCTTGATTCAGAGCCATGTCTAAACCATGGTAGTTCTTTCTATATTGTTCATCTAAGATATCGTCCTTCCATTGTACCTATCTTCTCCCTTTTGCGATTTCATTTGAAAGCTCCTCGAGACCAGGAACGGCCTTTGGGATCTGCATTACTTTAACCTGAGTCAATGACAAAATTGTATTTCGTATCTGCATTTCCAAGTTCAACATCGGCTTCAAAGGGTAGAGTACTTGTCTTCACCCGATTTGCTTACATCATTTCTCTGAACAGAACTCAGAATAGCAGCTCCAAGTCCTATTAGATTATGGGTAGACTGCCTTAGGTAAATAAGGTTCCTTTTTAAAAAAAATTCAGGCTAATACAATAACTAGATCAGTTTGTATTGTTGAATACCACATTGTCAGCATCTTTACAGACTCTCCTACCTTTCAGGAAGCCATAGAGACCTGTAAATTATTTTAGAGGTAGAAGGTATTTTAGACAGACAATGAAGAAAAAACGCTGAGCTGACAAACAGCAAGATTCTGCCAGATATTATGGCTGTTTACATGGCTAGCTGTCTGAGAAGTAGAAAACTGAGTCTGTCAGTTTTGTTACTGACAACTGCGTAATTCACCTCCTAAGTAAACTCAATTAGAGGCATAGCTATGGATGGGGAAAGGCCTAAAGCTAGATTACATTCTGTAAAAGGATTAGAACCTGATAACTGTATAACAGAGTAAGCAGCTACTTTTGTAATCTTGGGAATAGTAAGAGGTGGTTGGTAAAGCAGTTATTTGATGTTAATCATGGACTAGTTTTGTGACAGACCGTTGCTTTCCAGGATTTATCCAACCAGAGCACAAACGTTGTTAAATAATTGTCATGAGTTTAAGAAATGTATGCAGCTTGTCACTGTTTTATTTAAATCCAGGCTCTGCTGCATAGCTGGAATAATCTTCTATATCTTCTTTTTATAGCCTGCTCTATAAGAGAAACCTACTATTCTTTTCATAGCTCCTTGGCAGAATTCTGCAGTGTGTTACATCAACAGAATGTCAAGGAACTATATTTCCTATCTTGAGCTGCATTTCTTAAGGCCAATTCTTTTGTGTCATGATGAAATTCAGAACTGGCCCAAGAATTTTTCCAGCATACCTGCTCATTTAACCTTTAGCAAAGAAAAAATGGCAACTTGCCTCTATTTTCTGTGAGCGAGTCTTGCATAGTTGCCCCAGTGCTGATGAGCAGTATGCTGCACTGCCACATATTCTCTAATGGTGATTTTACTTTGGTGTTAATGTGCAACGTCCAGGCATATGAGAAAGCAAGAGACAAAGAACAGAGAAAAATTTAGAGGGGAGCAGAAGCAGTCAGATCTCAAGGTCCTGCAGGAACACAGGGAAGCTGGTAAAGAACTTGGGTGAAGCATTAAACAAGAGAAGATTTGACAAGTACCAAGACCAGAGAATGGCAGCCAGACTGGCAGGGAAGGCAGTCTTGAAATGGGGATGGAGCAGATGAATTTACAGCTACAATGACATTTTAGTTCCCACTACCTTGAACTGAAACTGGGCTCTAGATTTCAATTATGTGGAAACAGAGAGAAAATGACATTTCTGTTGCCACTTTTTTTCCACAAGTCTTTGTTACTTACAAATTGATTATCATTCTCTTGAGGTGTAGCTCTGAAAGTGTGGCTTTAAAAACACATCAAGAGCAAGCCATCCACTAAGCTAACCTATGCAGGATTAGGGGAAATTCCCTACTTAGGGGAAACAAACTTTTTTCAGAGCTTTAATTGTTGGCTGCTTGAGATTGCTTAGAGGCTTAAGACACTAGATTAAACCCCAAATATAGCTGTGAGAATAGAACCATGAAGATGTTATATGCAAATGCATCACACCTCTGCTTTGTTTCACTGGCTATTATTTCCATATGTGTGTGCATGTAGCAACTATAAGAACTATATATTATAGTAAAAACAATTCTAAACCTGTATTTTGTTCATGTTTTCGTAACTTGAACTGAGCATTGCACCTCTTCCTGTTTACATGATCAGAGAGAAGTTCATATGTTGGAAGTAGGATCCCTCTTAGAGGACACAAAAGGCAGATTATTCTGGCACACTAGAAAATAGAAATATTTCTCATTTCAGCTGTGAAAAACAAAGACATTACATTTGAAAAATAAATCTAACTGAATCCCCGTTGATTCGGATTTACTGCAGGACTGCACAGGGATTTACATGATTTTTGAGGAAGCCACAAATCATAATTCCAAGAACCGAATACATCAGATTGATTATTCAAAGACAGCTCAGTCAGAAGCAATTTGATCACAGGACAGAATTTTAAAATTGGATTTTTAAATTCAAATTTAAAGGAGGACTCAGAATCAACAACACTGGGTACTATTACAGACGTGTGATTAGTACTTAAAAATATCATCCATTTTTCTTGCAGATTTGAGATTAATCCACTAAGGATAGAATAACTAAGAATAGGACAGATCAGTATCTGCTGTGAAATTTTTTCATTTAAATTTTCATTTAAAAATCACTGTGCAAATTTTGCTTACTAAAAACATTAGTCTGATAACAACATGATATTATTTACTGCCTTTAAAGGAATGCATAAAAGTTAATTTGGAAAAATGATTCATTAGGAAAAAAATGACATTGATAGTATCAACTTCAATTCCATATAATTTTTCCTTTTCATATTGTTGGAAACCATTATGTGTATTGCTATGCCTTGTTTTGTATATTTTACAGCTCAGAGAAGATTCTCTGTGAGAGTATATTTCTTAATTGTCTCTCTTGGGTGCTATATAGTGTAACTAACTTCTAACATCCTCCAATGAAAGATGGTCTAATAAGACATATTACAGACTGCTACTGTTAGACAATGAGAATTGACTGTAAAGTTGAGCGAGAGAGAATTCTATTAGAAGAGAGAAAATCGCATACAACATCTTTGTTTCAATGGTATATACGTACGTAGAATAGCACATGATAAATGTCTAAGTTACATTTTACCCTGTGTTCTCATGCATTGATATGTACCAGGGAGTAGCTAACTGTTGATGAATTCACACCACAGTTAGCCGCATGCTATTCTGCTCTTACGACCCAGCACAAAACACATTTAAAACATAGGCAATACAGAAGATAATGAAAAAATTTACATGTGTGCACAGGGAAGATCTTTGTTCCCTTTACTGCATCTTGACTCCCAGGATACTCATGCACACGTTCAAAGCTTACACCTCTCCAAAAGCTTATCTGAATTATAGAGCACATGATTGTTCTGAGCAAGACATTTGCCAAATAAGTAGCACAAATTGAGAACTGATCTTAGGGGAAATAATATGTAAAAGCAGTACTGCTGGTAGAAGACAATTTAAAATATTCATAAGGCTATTGAAGAAGGCTAAGCAAAAATTTCACGAGGATGAAGAGAAGTGTTCATTGGAGAAAGAACCCGTTATCGCTAAGCCAGCAGCTAGAATAACATACCCGCTGCTCCCATTAAAAGACCACACCTTATATATCTTGTTTCAAAAAAAGTCTGTAAGTTTTTTATATTCTCTAAAGGATTTTTCTCTGTATGTGGGTGTACTTGAGGGAAATCAGCAAGCAATTTGGTGGATTATCATTCTGTGTGCAAGAAAAGTGTAAGGCTGGAATAACAGATTAATGCAGGACATGGAAAAACCTCCAACAGAGACTTGCTCAGGTCACTCAAATCTCCACCTGCACAATACCCACTTGAGGAAAAGGCAAATAAAAAGAATAACCAAGCTAGAGTTTGCTGACAAGTGCAGATTTGGACTGTGCCTCTATTTTCAGCAACGGTGGTAGCAAAAAGTATCTTTTTGAAGGTATAAAGTGGGAAGAGGGCTCCTGAAGTACAGAAACAGCAGATGGAAGAAGCTGATTAAAATAGCAAAGATGGGGTAGTTATGGGTAGCAAAGAGCAACAAGTCTCCCCTGTCTAGATGGCATGAGACAGCACGAGCCCAGGGACAGCAGAAGCTGGCAGGAGAACAGCAGGTAGCAACTGCCTTGGAGCTTGAGGTGTTTGGAAAAATAAGCTGCAGGAGTCACAGGCACACAGCCAAGTGCATCAGAAAGGACTAGCTGCTGTTAAAGAACCTCACCTACATCTGGTCAGCTGCAACCACCATAGGCCCTGTTATGGCCATCAAAAAAGATAAACCGCAGCTGTGCAGTGGCTAGAACAATGCATAGCTGCATACATAAATTAGCAAGAGAACAAAGAGCAGTGCTGCTGAATCAATAGGGATGTTTCCTCCCCCGTGGCTTTTGTGTCTGTTCTGAGCCTCGGAGAATACCTTTGCAAACTGACACACAGTTTTTCAGGCTCTCAGCACTCTCTATCCTGAAAGATGCTGGCTATTAAAAAGCTTTTAAATTCTGATTTCAGAGGTGCTCAGCCCTTGAAACTCCAATCATTCTCAAAGGGAATTACAAATAAATCTTCCTAAAATTGTATTTATGTGAAAAGAATTCAATTATCTTCCAATTGCAAAGCCTAGATTGCTTATTTTTCATTGCAAACAGACAGATTCTCTTTGCTTTTTTGCCATTAAAAATTTATCACAGTAATGTTATTATTTTACCTTCAAATTAGAAAAAAGGCATGAAATAACAGACAAAAGACCCCTTCCTTCTCTCTTCTGTGTTTCTTGGAAGTCACTTGTTTATTTTTTCTTTGTTTGTTTTCTTTTAGTCTTTGTGAATTCAAAGTTTCAAGTATACAATAAGAAATCCGAGTTCTGCAGTTTCCTTGCAGGCAAAATGTACATGTACATTATCAGAAGGTTAAATCTTTGTAATCAAAGCTGTAAATTCTATGTGAGCAAGCTCCTATTCCCATTGGAGTTAATGTTGCTTAGTACAGATAAGGTCTAAGAGGTCTACCTCTTAGGAGCAATTAAAAGAGGAAATAATGCTAACAGAGAAAACCTGAAGATTGGAACAATGTTTTTTAAAAGATTAATCAAGAGCCCTAAATAGAACAAGGTGTTTTAATTTAGACATTCAATCAAGTCTATGTGCTGGAAATTATTAGTGGCTACTAGAATGCATTTTGGAGCATATAATCTCCAGATAATATGATCAGAAGATCTAGTTGCAGGATGGCAGTTCTGTTTCCCATGCTGGCACAAACTGTTCTAGCCCTTCAGATCAAAAAAGTAGTGCAGGAGGAAAGCACTGTTTGTAAGAATCATAATAATCAGAAATAAGCTATATTAATAGTTTCCCATCTGCTGAGAGGAAAAAGTCAGAAGTACAGTTAACTGAGATGCTTTCACTCTTCTGCTACCAAATAAAGTTTAAATTTCAAGGATATATCCCGGCATAAACCCTTAGTTAAATGTCAGAAAAACATATTTCCTGCTTCAAGGCAGAGTGTCAAATGTGTGCAAAGGGTCCTTCTTGGCCTCTCTGTATACCTTCTCTTTAGTATCAAAAAGTAACCACAAGCAACACAGCTTTAAGAATCACTGTGTGAACTGGAGTCACCTGAGCCTCCCAGAAGACCTTCAATTGAATGGTTTGTCAAAATCCTCACAAAGGTAGGGATTAAAACCACTGAACTTAAGGTACTAGAGACAACACACATTTGTCAGGTCACTGTGTCTGTAACAGCATTTGCTTCAATGTGCCAAACAGCCTCTGTGCCTGCAAAGTGTACCACTCTACTTCCTGCATTGAAACATTCCTTCAGCACAAAGGGCTCCAAATACTGAGGTAGCTGAAGGCTCAGAGTTATACAAATAGCATTAATACCTTTTACACAGCTATTTTACTCTATCAAGGATGAGTAAAAATGGAAGGGGGCAAAGGAAGAAAACTTGACACAGTAACAATGATAAATACCCTGAAAAAAACAGGGTTTCTCTTGCAAAATCATGTTTCTTCTCTAATTACTGCTAATTAATATTAGAGGAAATGACTATGAAGTGCCAGTTCTGAAACACAGAACACGTACTGGCTTAATTTTTTCTTTGAAAATACATTTATTATTCATGTCTTGTAGCTGCTTTTAGATTATTGAATGAGAAAAGGTCAGTAACCTTTGGTTTGAGGTGAACCAGAGTACTGTCACTTTCTCCCTCCTCTCCCATTTCACCTCCCAACATTGCCTTTAATACCTACTTATCCTTATTATTTAAGGATAAGTAAACTTATTCTCCTACAAATTTATTAAAAAGTATATGGTTTATCATACATTGAGACATAGCCTACTAGAATTAGTAGGCATTGCTCCATTACAGAATGGTCCAGCTAATCTGCCAGGCCATTAATAAGATCATACACTCAACAGTGCTGGAATGACAGTGTCTTTGGAAATCACTGGTAGAGATTTAGAAGCCAAATGCAGATGGGTGATGGTGTAGCACAGATGATGGTGCATTAAGGAGTGGAAAAGTTTTACTAAAGTACAGGAAATTGTTAAAGAATCCTATTCCACAAAACACTTTTAGTCACTGCCCTGACTTGCGGTCTGACATGCAACATACCTCTGCAAGGTTTTCCTATTTCCTTGTTCCAAGGAAGGACCATTGAGCTCTAAGGAAGGCAGATGGACCAAGTGAATTTCAGGTTGACATCAATCCATTCAGGGTTCATGATTGAGCTGCAGGTCAGTGGGAATTTTGTCTTTTTAGCATTGGAACTATCGAAACCCATGATTCTTCTGGAAAGGGGAAAGACCAAAGATTCAGTCAGCTAATGAGAACATAGACTGCTGAGATCAAAATGTCAGTACAGGCACTTGGTCTGAAATACAGGGTCCTAATCACTGTAACTGATGGATAAGAAGAGAACCATTTCACATCTGACAAAGCAAAATGTAATTATTATAAAAGTGGTGATAGGGCAGGTAAATGACTTGCCCCCAAATTTAAAAAGTCAAACCTAGTTAATTATATCACAGCTAATAAAACCAGCAGTGATAAGACTGTTACAGATTTGTGAAAAATTAATGAAGTCTTTAATGAACTCTACAGCAAATTACATAAATCAGAGTTAACTTAATAAAAGCCCAGAAGATTTTTAGTAGTGATTAGATTTTTCAAATGCTGAAAGATAAAGAAAATAACTGTCCTAAAATCCTTTCTTCTCTACTGCAAGATTCTGAAACACATTAAAGTAGTGGAAACAGTGCCAATGCATGATAGGTTCAACAGTGAGATCATTAAATAAGCTTAGAGTTTTATTTTTAAATGGTCATTTGCAGAGCTGACCTGAAAGTATTTTGAAAACCCTGCATATCAAACAAAGTCAATGTTTCTTTTTTAATGAATACGAGCAAAGACCTGTGCATGCTGTGTAGACACACACATATGAAACACATTTTACGCAGTGAAGGTTTTTGCTGGACTTGCAGTGATAAGCAGACTTTGTTTGCAGGATTGTTTCAATAATTATTTAAAAAAAACTAATCCCCAAAGAGGAACAAGAGGCAAACTTAGTTTTCAGAGACAAGTCAGATTCTAAGCACTTCAGTAAGATCTGGGTTCTTCACAGCACTACTGTAAGACAACTTTGCATTAAATGCCCAAGTGTGTGGATGTATACATACTTGTGAATAGGCAAAAATGTCAACAGGGAGATTGAGGAATAGGCACAGGCAGCACTTGGGGCCTGATTTCCATTACATGTCAATATGTTTAGAAACTTAGCTTTCATTCTTGCCTGTGAGACCGTACTTGAAATTAAACCATCAAGAATCAAATGTTGAAAATTTATTTCAGAATCAGAGAAGAGCCTAGGCCTCCTGCATGTTTTTCTAATTTATGTTACTTTTCAAGGACTAGTAAGGGAGAGAGGGAGAAGAAAAAAGATTGTGCCGTCTCCTAAACCATGCCAAGAAGTCTTGAGCCAAATTAGTCACATGAGAATCACAGGCAAAGTTATTAAAAAGGCTGGTTTATTTCTGAATTTATCAAACTAGTGAAAAGAAGTAGTCCTCCCTCGTTTTCAGAGTTGCAGAATTGTATCAGAAATAATATTCTGAACAACTATATCAGAGCCTATATAAATGGAGAAATCCATTACAAGAGTTAAGGCTATCATGAAAGGGTGAATGAAGAACAGGTTTTGTGGTTTGCTTCCAGCAAGATGGCTCTGAAGAACTGTAAGACCATAATATAACTTATAAATGTAATGTCATTCTCTTGCCATTTTACAAAAACACTCCCCCCCTCCAATAAATTTTCCCATTTTATACTCCTCACATCACAGCATCAGAGATCCCCCTTAAGCCTTCCGTATTTCCAACAGCAACCCAGCAAACATGTGCTCTGGCTACCTGAGGAGCCAGTACATTGCAGATAGGCATAACGAAAACTTACTGAGTGACTCCATTCCTTGTGGTTTGATGGTGGTTGAATTCACCAAGTGAAAGTCAAACAAAATATTTTCCCAGAGTACTGCAATCAGTTAATGAAAGCATCACGTAAGAGTTGCCAGCTTAGTAATTCCTAAGCAATAATATCCTGCTTTTTCAATTTTTTTAGCTTGGTTTCAATTTCTCCTTTGATTCAGAAAGCAAAATTTTGGGAAATTTCCTATTTCAATCCCAAATTATAGCATGAAGCTGTCATCCAAATTAATCCTCAGTACTTTAACATGACTTTATAAAAAGAGACTTGTCTAGACACTGACAATCCTCAAGACCATTTAATAAAAATAGATAGATAGGTGTTTAGATGTTGAATTTTATCTTAAACACTGACAAATCATACAGTACCCCCACTGACAAACAAGAAGATCTCTTGAACACTAGGCATTTTGTGACATGAGATTATACAGCAGTTACCATTCTGTTCAGTAAGTGTGACATGCTCTGATGCAGCCAGAGCAATCAAATGCAGCAGAGTAATAAAGAAAAAAAATTGTTTAATGACACCTCCTCAGCAGGACAACTAGCCACTCAGAGGACATCTGTCTTTAGACAGGGAAGCTTTTGAAATTACCTTGGAGCACGACTACAGGAAAGGAGATCTGAGCAAGGGTTCTGCTGTTTATACTCTGTACTGTGAACACCACAGCAGAAAGTGGAAAGGGAGATGCTTATTGCAGGCTTGGAGTGCAAAGCTGACCAAGTCAGTAAGGTCCTTCTCCTAAGACAGACTGTACAAGAGTGCTTTCTACCCCAACCACAGGAAGGGAAGAGGAAGAGTTTTCAAAGCAGCAGTACCATCTCTTGCACACAAGGCTGTTCTGTCTCTAAACTCGTAAGCTTTCAAAACCAGGTAACCTGGTCTTATCTGATAGCTCACTCTGCTTTGAGCAGGAAGTCCACCTCAACCTGAATTATCTGACAACTATGAGTGCAGCTGGACCACCACTGTGCCCAGGCACAAATATGGAATTTTACTTAAGACTATCCATGTAGGTCTCATTTCAAAAGAAGTTGCAAAAATGTGTTCAAACTATTTGTATATAAATGTGTAACAATTTGTGATGAAAGTGTGCTCCATGCAGAATTGTACTGTAACCATGGCAACTTCCATTGAGAGACATCCATTGTAAATCTATAAGGATCTCATTTAGAAGAGATTTAGTTGTACTAGTCACTAATTTATGAATATTCCAATCATGTAAAAAACACCCCAGTTTCTTACAAAATTGTTTTTAAATAGTGCAGCTGTGTGTATAAGAATGCCATCAGAAGCGTTTATATTGAACAGTTTCTAAATTTTATGATTCTTCCGCAGCTTCGATATTTTGGAAGCTGAATTGGAATCCTTTGGTATAAAATCATTGCAGGTTTACTTAGTCTGGCTTCTAGTACTCCACTCTTCTTTGCCCTGTTCTTTTTCATATGTAGATAACTGGTAAATATGTATTTCTTTAAATACCCAAGCTTATTGTGGGAGGATAAATTCAGAAATAAAAGAAAGTTCCCCTTTCGTAGTACTTCGGCTGTGAGCTCCCCTTAAAATCATTAGCGATCTGTTGCCTCTCACCTAAGACAAAATGCTGAGCCAATGTTTCCCTATGGCTTCCATCCATCTTGTAACCTTTCACAGGGGAATACTTACCTTCATTTCTCACTAACTTCTTGTAAATTCTCAGGTGGTGGACTTGTTTGTAAAGTATCAAACACAGTGTTGAAATTTGGGATAGTTGTTCTGTGCCTAACAATCTGATTTATCTGTTTACAATCACAAGTTAGGTTACATAGAAATATGTCCTTAGACAAGAGATTAAAAATTCACAGTGGACATTGAGGTTACATTTTATATATTTTTTACTGTTGGTTTACTAGTACAGTCAAGTGCAGAAAGAAAATGAATCGTGAATCACCTAAGCTCCGTCTGCTTTTCTTAATAATAGAGTAGAACAAATCCTATTCAAGGTATATTTCTTTGCCTGGGAAGGCATCAGGCAGACATCAATGAAGTTAATACATTCCAAATAACATTTTAGAAATTCAGAGTAGCCTCCTCAAAAGAGGAGCACAGCTCTGGGGACAAAATAACAGTGGTGACATTGGATAACAGAGCATATTCATGAAATATGCATGTAACATGGTTAAATATATGGTAATGATTTGGATTTTTTTTTCCGTGCTGTTCTGATCCTATTTACTTGGGTATTAGAAACTACATCTAATTCTTGGGCATTAGAAACCACATTAACTGTGCAAAGAAACAAGAGGCTTTGGGGAGCCTCAGATTACATGCATCCAAGCTTGTATAGACCACCTGTTTTTTGTATTGACAGCAGAATTTCTGCAGATTTGAGAGGCCTTTGTCTTCCTGAGAAAAAGGAACATACCTTCTGAAATGGTTTGGGAAAAAAATCAGCAAGTCCATTACTAAAACCCATCTGAAATGCCTAAATCAGGCCTGGCCTTTCACACAGATGTGTTTTAATACATGAAGCTTAATGTGCTGTTGAAGAAAAAAAAAGTAAAAGACTTCCACTACTCTCCTGTTAAATTAGTCTAGTATACTTCACTCTTCAGAGATGTTTAATTTCGCAGGACTTTTTATGAACAATACCAAACACATTGATGTAATTACTCATTTCTACACTTTCCTGCTCAACAAGAAAAAAGAAATGCTGTTTGTACAGCTGGCACACTTAATCCAAACTCCGTTTTCCATTACTCCAGCTCTGATACACCCAAGTATTTATTCATGTCTTGACCCCTTTTTTTAATCTCTTTACAAATCAGATCAGTCTTAGGGAAGTTTTACTTTATCAGCAACACTGCATCCTGCTGCACAGATAACACAACTCGCATGTTAACATTGCCTGCAGGTTACAATTCTGTTGGATACCTTCATGGAAAAGGAAGAAACATCATACATTTTGGAGGCAGCTATTTTCTTCAGCTTGCCAGCGGGTTAAAAGCAATTAGTTGCATCTCATCAAAATGGCAGTCTTTTACAGAGCGTATACTTGTCCTATTTTCTCATTTATCTTCCATTTAGTACAGTAGTTCAGGACTGTGCTTTAGAATTTGCGGTTTGATCTGCACCTAATTTTTCAACTAAAACCAATCCTCCCCCACTGTGATCCCACTTTTCTAAACAGGTCACACTATTTTTGGAAGGCAGCAGGATGCTACTTTGGGCATTTCTCCCCTCTGCAAGTGCACATAGGAAGGGAAGATGGAGATTTAAAAAGTGTTACAGACAGTGTATACTCAGCCCAAAGAATGAGTGCATCCAAACATACCCATGGCTCTTCCTCCAGTCAGGGCCTCATTAAAGTCTGTAGCAGCAAACTTAGAAAATCTTAAAAAATTCAGACTGATTTTTGGCTCTCACCATTTTGAAACCATAATTTTCCACCTTATAGCATTACTACCCACAAACTCAGAGCACCTCCCACAGCACTTCCCCCTCACCTGGAGAATGCCACCTAAATGCAGGCTGGAATTGTTTTCTCCCATACATGCAGCCAAACAAAGGAGAGACTGATATGCATGGACACATAGTTGTAGATCCCCATGTGTTTTTAGCCAGTGCCTTTGGAACTTTCAGCCTAGTAATAAGTTCACATTTCTTTAGTACAGGAACACTTAAAGTCTTTTTTAGGATATGTCAGTCCATCCTCTTTTATTTGAAATAGAAAAGGGAAAGGTGCACCCAGCTTATGGGATGGATGTATTGAACAAGCTTTCACTTAAATATAGTTATTGTGGCATGCAGTAGTTAAGTGGGATTTCTTTGTATTCCATAAACTTGAACCTGAAGTTTCTAAGAGCAGCTGTTCTTCCACCAAGACAAGCACCATTTTGTTCTGACTGTGCTTCACAGCATTCACACATGAAACAGTTCCTCATGGGAACCTCAATTTTTCTTTCTTATGCAGTGTTAAGAAAAGCAAGATCAAAAAATATGCAGTTGCCCTTTGTTATGAAAACACCACAGTGCTGATGCAACTGGTTAACTAAGCGGTAAAGCCCAAAGACAGGAGTAATTCCCTGTACTCTCCTTCTGTCACCTGCCAAGCCAAGGGAATAATACAAAGTTGTCTTGAAAAAAAAAGACTTCTGAGCTGTTGTTCTAAAAACCTTCCTCTGGTCAGGGCCCATCCTTTCAGTTTGATTTCCACTTCCAGTCTCTCTGCACGAATGTATCCAGATATGAATATCAGCTTTGCTATACAGAACCAAACCACCATTTACCTCACAAGGCTGAGCAGCAGGAGGAGCTGATCTGATTGCACATAAATTTCATATGGCTGCTCATTTGTAGAATCGAAGTAACTGCACCAGACAGTTGCACAAAATATTTAATTGGATAACTTATCTTGGCTATTGTCAGAGCCAGATTAGGGGATAGGCAGAACATACCAAAGCCTTCAAAGCCAGCACCTACAGTAACATGATTACATTAGAATCTCAGATTTGTTAATAGGAAAACAAGACAATATTTCCAGCCCTTAATTATGAACAAAGCCGGAAAGCCTGAAGGCATCTCTGTCATGGTACTGAAACATGCTAAAAACCCCAGGCTGCCTTAATTCAGGGCTGGGAGTCATGCCCATCTTTACTACCTAATTAATTGTAAAGATGAGCTTACAGGAAGTGCAATTATCTGTCTTTTCTGCTGAGTTTCAAGGTATTCAAAGAGATAGGCAAAATTTTGTATTTGGTGAGCAGGAAATTTGTCACTCATCATTTCAGGAAGCTAAAAGTATTTGCAAATTCGGCAAATAATTTCAAAGTAGTGAATTTCAGAAGAAATGTTTCAATTTTGAATATAGCCTTGTTCAAAATAGCATTTTCCATTTTAAAGTAGACTTTTTTAAAAAGACAAAAGTTTTAGAGCAAAAGTTTTCAAATATAACACTTAATTTGGTCCACTATATTGTGTTTGGTGTTCTGCCAAAAGATCCTGAAATATTTTGTGTCTTTCCAATCAGAAATAAATTTTCTCCATCAACAATTTTCACCCAGGCCACAAAATTTATATCCCATTACCTCACCAGTGCCCTGGAGCCCAGTGTGGCTCATTCCTGATACAATAACGACTTTTACGTTAAAGTGCAAAAGGTAATGCGGACACTCCCAAAATTCAAACATGTTCAAATACAATCTTGTTCAGAACACCTTCCATGACAAGTTTTCTTCAATTTCTGACTAAAGACTTTTTAAACTAGTAAAACCCTACTATTTTAAATAGCACTGATGTTGGTTTTGAGCTCATGTGGCTAGGAAGCTGCCGCAATTTGGCAGGTGGTGGAGTAGTCCCTTCAGAGGAATGTTACCTTTAGTAGAAGGTTCCTGGTCACACTAGAGCAGCCATGCACAACTCTGCAGCTCAGGGTAGAGGCTTTTAGAAATCAGTTGCTGCTGCCCAGGTGTCAAACCTCTCTGAGATAGTGCCAACATCAATCAGAAAAGCAAAACACTACAATTGCTGAAAGCAGCTTCAGTGTATAGAGATGGATTTACTTGTCTGGAAGGAATGAATACAATAGCCATTGTAGAAAATAATGAATGAGGTAAAAAACAAAGAACAATTAGTCATTTGGGCCCAAGATTTTAGGAAGTTTTGGAAAGGGTTTATTTTAAACACAAAACTTGCAGAAGAAAAAATGCCAGTAAGTGTTTACATGCTCACTGCAGTGGCAATGTTGGGTTTGGTTGGATTGAAAGCAATTTGAAACTGAAAAACAGTAGCAGTATATTGACACTGAATAGCTGATCAGGAAGGAATCTAAGGAGCCCATCCACATGAAGAAACCAATCCTGAGTAGATAACCCTTGTTAACTCTTATTCTAGAGCTTAAAATGCCTTATTCTGAACTCGGATACTCTGAACTGGATTAAAAAAAGACTATTATTCTACTGTAAGAATCTGCAAAAAGAATTAATCAGAAATAGCTATCACACCTTAAATTTGAAAAATTCTAACTGAACAGTTTAAGTCTAAGCTCTTCCTATGAACTTGAGTTACAAGATGACAGGGGATCATCCAACATTACTGGAAATTGGGAAAAAACATTTAAGCCTTTGCACCAAGAGCTTGTGTCCAGACTTACACAGGTTGTGCTAGTAACTAGGTAGGGACAACGCCAAAAGAACTCTCATTATACAGACTTGGTCTTGTGTGAAAAGTTGCAAAACAAAAAGTGTATAGACATCAAGAATTTAATAAACCAAAATGAAACTGGGTATAGACCTCAAGAAGAATTTAATAACCCAAAGTTAGTGTGAAAAAAATACAAGTGCAAACCTACTATCTTAATCCTGGAAGCATTTATTCCATTACGTAAAACTAACTTCCTAAATTAAATCCACGGCATTACTAGGAAGATCCTGAAAACACTTCACTTAATACAAAACACTGAATAAATAGAAATAAAAAAGTAGAAGTGTTATTTTCTTAAGTGTAAGTGATTGCAATAATAGATACACTATCAACAAGCAACACCATCTGAATTTTTAAGATTTGCTTTTCTTAACCCAAGCAAAATGGAAGAGGAAGCAAAACCAGAGATGGAAGCACTAGTAATTTGAAGAAAAAAGGCACAGTTTTTTAAGACTTGAAATAACATTGCTTAAGAAGCCATCTTCCTTCTTCACTGCTGTTCCTGTCCATGTCACCAAAAATGATTAATCTGCAACTCCTATTAATATTTTTTCTTATTGCATCACATCTTTCATTTGCCTTTTTACTACTGCTAGAGTGGCTTACTGTCTAACTCTGTCTAGTCCTCAGTGCCTCAAAGTCTATGATCTTCTAACACATCTCTGCTCCCCCTCCTTTATAAGTACTTGCAAAGTCACAGTGTTAACAGGTCCAGTGATCTCTGCAGCTACTGAGGAAAAACTTCCTACTTTTGAATTACAGCTGCCTTGGGATGCACTCTGTGCCTGTTATTCCAAAGGGAAGCTGCAGCAGTGAGTCTGCAGACAATAGCGATTTGATTGTTGAGATCTCATCACTGCTTTAGTATAATAATTGGGGCCATATAGGAAAAAATAAAGGGTTGAAATTGTCTTGAATAGCATGCCTTAAAAGCCCCGAAGTTTGGTGTACTTTTGTCACTCTTACTTGCTGAGAGACTCCTGCTGACCTTTTTGTTGTTGTGCAATGGACATTCAACGTTTTCCATACTTAGAAATATTTCTGCTGTTTAGTTGGTGGTGACTAGAGATACTGAGTTCAAGGTAAAATAATATAATATAACCATAATCGATATTATATTATGAAAACCTTTTTTCCTCTCCCTCCTTGTCCTTAAGCTCTCAGTGAAAGGTCTTTGAGATTAGACCTTTGCTCCAGAGTTTTGAACAGGCTGTTGCAGCATATCATGCAGCTATTTAATTTGCCCTGCAGCCATCATGGCTGAGTGACAGAGACCTGTGAAGAATTCTTCATATGCCTGACAGCAGTAAACAATGACACAGGATGAAAGAACTTCCTGGGCTATGTAGGCAACCAAATATTTCTCAGTTGTGGGAAATGAGACAAAATGAAAGCTTTTTTTTCTTAATTTTGATATCTGAAACCAGCATTGATTTGATAACGTTTGCCCCTTAAACTCTCTCCAAAGCATCTCCCCTGAATTGGCCATGTCTTCTGGTCTTTAACTGAATGTGTAAGAAGTTTACAGGGACAAGGATGTAAATGATTTTTGATGACAGTGTTACAATGTGTATTCATTCACTCAGTTTCAAGAATGCCTGCCAATGCTGAAGGAAACATAACCCTAATGACACACTTGCAGAATGTCACAGAAAAATCAAAATTAACCTCTGAGGTTTTTGAAGTATTCATTAAAATATATCAGAATGCAGATTGTTTTCCAACCACAAAGACAACCCCGTTACTGCAAATTTCGTTACAAATTTTCAGCAGAGAGTCAACTATAATTTAATATAAAAATGATAAACCTTCTAATGGTATTTTGGTCCAATCTACGCCACTTAAAAGAAGTATAACAGACTTATTTTCTAAATTATCAAAAATCAAACAGAAAGAATGATGATCTGTATTTGAATAATTTCTTTGTAACTATAGTTAATTATTTTAAGAATGTATAGGATTGTTTCAAAGTTGGTGAAAATACTACTCACTAGCTTAAGGTTTTCCAAAGTATTTCCACTCACATCTTCACTAAAATTAACAGATGAGTTCTGAGTACACTGAACAATGACTTTCCTTGATATAGCATAACCATGAAAAAGTTTGATGTTGTTGAAAGCACATTAAGACTGGTTCTTCTATTCTGGGATGTAAGAATTTTATTCAAATGCCTGCTCTTTCATTTTTGTATTTATGCCAGTCAAACCGGTCTCTCTTTTTATGAAAAATGCAAATAAAAGCAGAAGTAAACAGGGGCAAAATAGCTTACTTGGTATATGTGAAAAATGGTGAAATAAAATTTGGTGCACACCTCTCTAAAATTTACAATCCGCAGAAACAAATTAATTTTTCCTCTAAGAAATTCAAGTAAAAGTGACCCATGCACAGAGATATCACTAATTTTCAAGCCTTGAAATGTGTAAGACTAAGCAGCATGAGAAAACATGCAGCATCCACTTGTCAAGGTGGCAAGACTTTGTTGATTAGTAGTACTTAGTGTGGTGAAGAAGTAGAAAACCTAGAAAAAAATTGGCTTGGATTCTCCTGTTTTCTTACACAAGGCCATTTAATGCCTGTAGAAAAAGGAGTTAATATTTTTAGTTTTCAGTCCTTCATTAACAATTCTTTCTTTTCTTCTCTCCCCCTTGTGAGTAAGGTACTGCTCTAATGTTAACATGCACAACATGATGATTTCATTAAATGATTTGTTAAGACCTCATGCATAATCATCTCACTGAAAAATAATGAATTGTCATTTATGTCTTGTCAATTAGTAATGTGCAATAAGGGCTAATACTGGTTTAACCCTTACACCATACCTGAGGTGGTTCATGCAACTTGGTGAGAGTTGGAAAAAGCAGCTAGACTACGAACGGCATAAAGAAGACACTTTGGTTATTGCACATGAACTAAATAAGAATGACTAATTAAGAATTGTCATATATCAATTGTATATCATTAAGAGATAGAAATTTAGGTCTTATTTACTGATGATACGCAATTGCCAACCGGCTTCTATCTGCTCAACTGCTTTTAGGTTCCTTAAGACATTTCCCTTAAAAGCCTTCTAAATTGGTAGATACAGAATTTCTATAGAAAACTCTAAGAGTTTACTTATCCTGGGAGAGAGAGGATAGTATTGTATTGGTACATAAAGGATAGATTGTTTTTCCTTTGTATTGTATAACTGTAGAGATTATGGGAATGAGTCTTTAACAGATACATCTATAAAAACGTTTGAAAAGCTCAACAAATAGTTTAAAATAAAAAGAAAGAGCAAAGGCAAATGGGGTCTTCCTGTAGATGAGGTTTAGCATCTCTGGTGATGCCTGCCTTAAGATAAAATATATAAGTACAGAAAAGATGAGAGTATGTCTTCACTAAGCAAAAGGGTGTTTTCTGGTAATGAAACAGGATAACTATTTTGCAAAATCCTAAAAAAAACAAGTGGCAATTTAGCCTAATCCAGCTACTTAACCCAAAGACCAGATCATAACTCCTAACTACAGAGTGAGACCACTTGTTATTGCTACTTGCCTACATTAGTGTTTAAGGACAAATTTTTCTCAGTTTAGTAAAAGCATACCCAAGGACATAGTCTCAAAAAACAGCTGTACCAGTACTATACAAATAGGACCTACAGAGACTCCTTGAAAATATAAGAGCCAAGAATTGACACAACTTACCTTCAGGTAACATTAACCATATTGACTTTTAATTCTGCTGGAAAAATTGGTCCTGCTCATGGGCTTTTGAAACCACAGAATGTATAACATCTTTTCTGAGATTTCCTTGAAAATCTGGTGCTCCCCTACTCTATTACTAGGCACAAAAATGACTAGAATTGTCATGCATCATATCCATTTTGCTGGGGTCAATGGAGAGCTTACCAGAAATACACATTTGATTGGACTTTTTTTTAAATACATAAGGCATTTAAAGAGTGACAGTTCTAAAGTATTCTTGATAATACTGTAAAATTTCATGGTCACTTTGTTACAGCTGATTTGATTGGCACCTCAGAGGAGGCCAGTCAATATTAAACAGCGCTCAGCCTTTTTTTCTGTCAGTAGAGGAGAGATTCAAAATGCTTTTGATGGATTCAGAGACTTTCATATGATATTTTATTAACTTCTACAAACTGTATGAAAACAATTCAAAATATCTCTTAGATAAAACAGCTTTAGCAAGAACAAAATTGAATCCCACGATTCAGCAATATCCCATATGGTATCTCATATGTCACAAAACCTGCCTGGCTCTTGAAAGTTTTTTTTTTTTCCTGTAGGACTTAAATCTGTATTACAACACACACAAGTATGCTCTGCTTCCTGCCTCTCCATCTTGGAAAAATGTTATTTTTATATTGCTTTATGCTTACAACACCATGAAATAAATCTAGTACTTATCTTCCAATGACTATGGCTTGGGGTCTTGGAACTCTTTTGCTCTTTGCAGGCAGGAACCACTGAAGAATTCTGCTTATAAATAATTAAATATGCAAAAATCTACTTCCTATTGCAAATGGAGATAAACAGCATCATCTCAAAATACCTCCTGATACAGTCTCCCATGCTGGACACAGGTCTATGAGATACAGATTTCAAATTAAAGATTTGGGACAGTCCTAGTTTGCCATTGACAACAATCATTTTTTCCTAGCATTTGGTTTATTCTCTGTGCTATCTCTGATGCCCTTTTGCAAAGATGATGGTAACATAGCTCTCAACTTGCTAAAGCATGAATGAGGAATAGCAAAATGATTTTTAATGTGCGAAATGTGAGGCCATATGGAATTCCTTTTATAGCATAAGCAGCTCTTTTTACAGTCTTTCTTTGGAGATTTCTTAAGTAACTTTCAACATTCACAATGAGAGAACACCAAATCTCTGTGGAAATCAGGCAACCCTGACACTAAAACCATTGCTTCTCTAAATGGCGAGTGTTGAGAGGCACAGCCAGAAATGGCTGTGTATTTGCCATTACTGGCGCTTGATACTTAAAACAGTCACCTGATGCTTCAAAACTTAAGATTACACTGTGTTATACCATGCAAAGTCACAACTGAAAAAAACACATTTATGCAGTGATCTCATGCAGGTGAGGAGGTAGCTGACATGGCAACCAATGCTTTATACCCACAAGTTTTACTTTTCATTTAAAACTTAAAAATGCATGGAAAAAAACATGTACAAAACCAGTTCTAGTTAGAACTGAAAAAGGTCATGAAAGTGACTTACCAAACTATTTTGTGTCTTATAAAATAGGACTGATACTGATTATCACACAAAGATGATAGTTGCTGGGCCATTAAGTGGATAAATGGAATGCATGAAGTGGTTGCCAAAGCAGCACAAGATAATCAGCATGCAAGGAACGTTAATGAAGGGCTTCACACTTCCTGTATAACACACATACATGGACTGAGGACATACTAATTTATCTGCAAAATTGAAGAACTCACTATTAGCAGCTTCTGATTTGCAAGAAACAAAAATATAACAGCAATGCCTAAACACGGTATTTACTGAAACTCAACAAAACCCTCTATGTTAAAATTTTGAAATCAACTAGAGCATCACCTGGAGATATTCATATTAAATTGTTGTAGTCCCTTTATGATGATCCTACACTTACTTTTCCACAGAACAGTGTGATCCCTTGCAGTTTTTTCTCACTCCATTCTGACACATCAGCTGCTTTTGTGCAGTAGCAGCTGAATTATTTGAATTCTCACAACTCTACCAGCAAACTGTATTTTGCTCTACTAGTTTGTTACCCTGACAAAGGAAGTGATAATTACCAAGATCACAAGGGCACCATCAAAAAACATCGTCACCTTCCAACTCAGTGGCACAAATACACTTGTCCTACATGAACGGCAGAGCACTATCTATGCCAAAAACCACTTATGGAAACAATTTCATGTCTGCAGTTAAAAGTTGCCCCTTTTTGGAAATACTAGTTATTTAAATATGATAATTTTAGAAAGCATAGCAGATTGACTTAAGTAATTATTTCATTATTCACAGATCTTTAAAAATGATGCCAAAAGACCGATCAGTTAATGCAAGCAATTCCACAACTACTATTTCCCCTGTGGGTAGCAGGACTGGCCATTAACTCAAAGGCTTTCCAATGACTCCCATTCAAACTAACATCCATTCTGCAACCTCCACTGTTAGTCTCCCCAGCACTCTCTTTGTTAGGCTTGTCTTCTGGATAGGCACATGCTTTTTCTATCTGGCATTTGTCTGAGTGTTCTTTAACACTGATTCCCTTTCCTTAGTGCTTTTGACCACAAAAATGAAAGTACTGGACTTCCGTAGACTACGTTTTGGCTAGGGTAATCGGGATACTTGGTAAAAAAGGCTGCTTCTACTTGCAAGTCCTCCTACTTGCCACAGAAAGCAATGCCTCAGGCTAGTAGATATTTTCTTTTTGGAAGAACAATGATTACCTAATTTGAGAAAAACGGCTGTTCATAAGGCTACCAAGAATCATTTACTGATTGATAAGGGAGGGGACAACTATCATCAGAGCTGTTCTTTTGCTGATTCTATGAATTAAACCATCATTTAAAGAGCTTCCTGGCATTAGGCTCCAATTCAAGAGTTCTATCCATTTTTTTGTTCTCAGCAGGGTTGTAAAGTGGGCTACTTCACACCTGTCCTTCACAGAGCTCTAGTGAAGAAGGAAACAGAGGAACAGCTTGCCATTAGATACCTACCATTTAAAAAGTGTAGGAGAAAGTGTGCATTATTCTAGCCTGACTAGATTTTATCTGCCCTCAAGATTACTTACCCAAAAGCACATTTTATTGCTGATTCTTTTCACTGTTCTACAGTCTAAGAATTGTAGTGCAGTTGCTGCTTTTCTATTTCTCTAAGAACAGTGCAACATCTTTCTTAACACATACCTCACGGAAACCCAGAATTTACCTTATTCTGGAGAAAAAATTTTATACAAATAGTATTATATGTACAGAAAGAATCAGGGCATAAGTCTGAGGATGATATTTGCTTATAAAACAAGTGAGAGCTTGTGTGTGCACATTTAAAGGGAAAAATACTCAGTGACATAATCAGGATTGTTTAGAATAAAAAAAACCCCAAGAGCAATGCTTCAAAATCAAAGATAAAGCAGAAAAATATTTCGAAAAAATCGACTAGGCATAAACTGCTTAACCACTTGGTGTCACCCTCAACTCGTGCTTGAGTCAGCTCAGCACTTACTCTGCCAGCAAGGAAAGGCAGCTGTAATAAAGAAAACTGACAGACTGGGGAGGATTTTACTAGCTGTATTTTGGAAACAAAATTCATATGTTCAGAGATTCAGAATAGAATCTGACCTAACTATTCTTTAGAGGTTGCATGGTGGAGACATGTTTTGCAAGGACTTGCTGTCTGTTCAGATAGACAGCGACCATTCATACTCTGTTGTTTGCAAAACTTGATCTACTAAACCCAACTGTTTGATTTGTTACCGTCTCCTCTCTAGTTCTTAACATGTATCACAAATGGAAGAAACACACAGTAGCTATCTTTGTGCATTGTTTCAACAGAAATGACCTTGTTTGAAAAAACATCAGAAACCCCCTGTCTTAGTCACTCTGGTCAGTGAATAACTTGTGCCTTAGTCAAAGGATTGTAATTCTTACATGAGCAGCCTGCAAATCACCAATTTAAAACTTTTAAAAATGGTAACCTTAAAAGATAAACTGGTAGTTGACTTCTACTCTTGTAGGCCACATTGCTAAAATAATCTGAATATATTGTACTAATGCTGACGAGTGCAAATGGCACTATTTCCATGCCAACAAGTGTCAGGCAAAACAGCCATCTTGTACAGCCTTTGCACAGGACTGTACAACATTCACTCCACTTGCACTTACAATGCAGTGGGGAGGATACTAACTGATTCCCACTATGAATACATTTTTACCAGCTTTATGTTAGCAACAATATTTGGCTTTTGTTAGAATCACTGGGAGTGTTACTGGGAGTGAGAGAACTATTTCACAGCAGAAACGTCACTGACAATGCACCCTTCCGTTGGCTTTGCCAATAGGATGAAGAGAGAATAATGGGTGGAAAGGAAGACGCAACATTGACCTGACCACAAAATGCTTGAGAAAAGGTAGCTAAGGAGACAGACACCACTATTACGTTACAGCTTCTTAATTCTGGTAGTTTCTAGGGAACTGACTTTTGTATTTATTGCACACAGAGAAGTTAGAAAAGCAGTATTTATAAAACAGCACACTCATATTTATAGTGTGGCTTATTAATGAGAACTTCAGAAACAACATGCTCCAGGATTTCCAATACTTGAGTACTAACAAAAAAAAAAGTAATGAAAAAGCATTATAGGTGTCCTCTGCTGGCTTCCCATTTACTGTCAATGCTCCTGATGTTGGATATTTGGAAAGCATATCAGAATATCCTAAGGTGGATGGGAAACAAAAAAAACCCAACAACCCAAAGACCTCCAGAAACTGCATAACACTTCCGTTTTTCATCAGAAGCATACTAATAACCCTGTTTTCAAAAAAGTATCAATCTGAAATTCCTCTAATCAGCCTTTGAAGAGGGTAATGTTTTCGTAATTTCTTGGCACAGAAAAATCCCAACAACCCCTAAAGAAGTTTTACAAGGCAACAGGGTTGGGTCTGGAATATACTTTGCTTGAACCCTTCCTTTTTAGCTCATTGTGTCTCTCAACACAATGCCCAGAATTTTCTTTTTTAAATATTTAATTTCTTTCTACTAATTGTGCATCTTTTCTACTGCAAAAGGTACTAGGAGAAAAGCTGCTTACTTCTCTTTTCTGTCCTCATCCTAGCATCTTCTTTCATGCTCGACTCCATCCTTCTTCCCCAGGGTAAGCCTGGGCACCACACGTAGTAATTTTTCCTGGTACTAACAGCAGAAAGGCAAATATGACGCCAGTGATCAGAACAGCATTACTGGTAACTCACTGAATGAGATGCACAGCAACAAAGACCCTGCCACCCCCTGCTTCAGCAGACACCTTCTCCCTCAGTAGTACCTCTGCTCTCAATTCTCTGCAATAGTTTGTAAACTCTCCTCTCTTGCTATCAGTCTTTCTCAATAATGCTTGTTAACCTACTTTAACTTCAGATTGTCTCCCGTGAGCTTTAAGTTTCATTCTATTTTAGCAAAGGGGGACTGCAGACAAAATAGACTGATTTGTTCAACATTATACAAGAATTCTGTGGGAAATTAACTGAAGCCTCCTGAATGATAAGCTACACTACCACATCTTTGCTATCTTCATTGGCTACCTTAGACTCCTGTATGGATTTTCATATTTCAGATTCCGTTCTGATTCTGACTATGAACCTGGAATAAATCCAGTTGAGAGCTGCATTCAATACCTCACATTTCTGGAGTTAGCAAGGATGAAAGTTGCAGTGACCTGGGTTTAGATTTGGTTTTGTTTCCTCATTCTGTACTGTGAAGTTCACTTCCAAAACAGCCTGCCTTCTGGAGGTTTCCAGTCCTTCAGTCATAAATATGCCCTTATTGAGACCAACTCCTTAGTTCTTCCAACTCAGCTATTCAGATCAACAGCTCCCCGGCACCTGCAAAGCACGTAGCTGCTAGGCTGTACTAAGCTTAAGATGGTAACAATACCTAGTTTCATGTTCACAGCTTACACCTGGCTGTACTGCAACATAAGCTTACAAAAAGCTGGTCTGCAGCATAATGACATTAGGTCCAGAATGCAGAGCACCCTTGAAAAACAGAAAGGGCTCTGACACGGCACTGTTATCCATAGCTATGTTAAGCAGTTGTGAACAAGTGACTCAGGGCTCTACTAGAAAAGTTTTATGATCAGAAATGGCATTTCACAGCAAGGACATTACCTAACCAAACTTGCTACTTGCTAACACAAAACAATAGTCTTAAGCTCATCAACAAGCCAGTCATCATTATCAATGTATCAAGGTAATTCTTCATTCACTCAGAGTATATCCGAATTAAAAGAACACCAGTAAACATATATATTTGGTTAAATCAGGCACAGAAAAACAACAGATATTCAAGAAGGCTGCTAATGGTCCATTCATAAAGTCATTGTTTGATTGTTCATTTCTGACTGTTTCGTCACAAAACCAGCATTTTCCCTTTTATTCCCAAGACTTGTGACACAGCCTGACAAAATACTACTGTCTTCCAAATCTTGGTCTTCCCATCACAGAGGCTTTCAACCCACCATCAGTTCTGCATAGCCTAAAAGTCTTCCAATTTAGGACTCAAATCCATGAATGAGGCTGCCTTCCTTCAGAAAACCCTGCAGTGCTTCCTGTTACTTTACCCTAACTGCAAAAATAGCTGAGTTAATGATGCACAGGTACTGAAAAATAAATATCAGTGCTGGTTCATCCTAACATGTCAATCTGCTGCATAGCTATCTGGAGCTACAATTGCCTTTCATGCAATACACCACCTCTGACAATAGCCTGCAATGGGCAGTTTTCACTGGCACCCAGGTTGTGGGAATAGTAGGCCACACAGAGAAGTAGACAAATTTAGGATTATTGCTCTGTTCTTCTCCATTTCCTTTAGCTCAAATATCTTCAGTTTTTAATCTCTTGATCAGTGCCACAAACCCTGCTTTCAGCTATAGACATCTGTAATCACTGGTCTCCAGTTTTCTGCCACTCTCCCCTCACTTTTTTCAGCAGGTTGCCTACCCCTTCTTTCCTAGAAAAGAGAGAATCAATATTGGTTGATTGAACTGTATTTTAATTAATCGAGATACAAAATCCCATCAAAACCCAGATATGATGTACTACAGCCATCAAGGAGGGCTCTAACACACAAATCCATGACTTCCCCATGGCATACTTAAAAGGGTAGCATAATATGGTCCATTGCTGCAGGGCACCATCCTCTAAGCTGAAGCTTTTCGGTTGCTCCACTCACAGCAGTTTTTTTAGTATGAAGTGAAATATGATCATTTAAATCAATCTACCAAGATGCAGAATAAGTAACACTTGTTGTCTCACCTACAGAAGTAACTTGAAGTTTTCAAAGTGACTAAGGGATAGTGGAAAGGGAAGAGAAACAAGCACCCAATTTTGTAGTCTCATGAAATAAATCCTAACCATCTAATATTAATATTAGTATTTAGGGGGTTTGGCTTAAATCTTGAAGCATGACTTTTTTTACAATATTTTTGGTTATTCATATAACCTTAGTTATTTTTAAAAAATCAAAATATTCTCTTTTTTGGAATCTAAACAAGTATTTGGCAGGTAGCACTAAATTTCACTGTCACATTAAAAGGTCTGTTAAAAATAACCAGTTATTCTCAAGACAGATATTTTTCAATAATTTTTTAATGATGAAACTACAGAAGGAATAAAAGTGTTTGATACACTCCAAGTACATTCAGAAATGCGAGGGAAAGCAAAGTCTTACAACTTCTCTGTCTAGATGTTATCATGAAAGCCCAGGACAACGGGTATGACTGAAACAATGTTGCTCCAGATAAAAATTCATGAGACCCACAAAAACTAATATGAGCCTTACTTGCATCTATTTTTTTTTTTTTTTTTCCAGGAAGCTGGTAGGTATTTGTTGCTGAACCCTACAAAGATCCATGTAGTTCAAAGAGAAGAAACTTATAGTTAGTCTCTGTGGTCCCAGTCATACCCTGGCTTTTATGTATTTTATGTCGATTATAAAGCACGACTGCAATTATACTTTTATGTGTTCAAGCAACATCCCATTATTACTTTTTAATATTATTTTATGCTAGAATACTTGAAATAACTGATAGCTTCATCCTCCTCATGTAATTTCTACTATTAAATTGTTTTCCTATATAATATAGAAAGTTCATTAAGACAGCCATAAGCTGACGGATATTACTGAAAGTATATACTTAAAGGAAAAGTACATAGTCAATAGAAACCGGTGTACATCACACAACAATGATTCTTTCACCAATACCTTAAAGTTTTATGTACTATTTTCTTTTTATGTGGAAAGGCATTAATATTCAGCCGGTTGAACTATATACTATATAGGTTGAATCTATACTATATAATTTGCATATAACTGCCAGGTCCTGAAGATATCAGCAGAGCAGCAGCTGTTTATTGCTTTGCATGCTCCAGACAACCAAACATTGCTTAAGTAACTTTAAAACAAGGTAAGATAAGATTTATCATGAGGCTGAAAGCATAAAGAGAGAAAGGGACCATACATATTAGATAGTCTCCTTTACAAAGGAAAGATAGATTGATAAAAGCTATTAAAAACTTGAATTAATACATATTTTATAGACTCTACAGCTTTAAGGGGAAGATTAAACTTAAAGGTGGCCATTTCAGGCTTTATGCAGCACTCTAATTTTATTTTCATCCCCTAAAGTAATGCAGGTGTAATGCCAAGCAGACCAGTTATGTTACCAGAATGAATCTACAGCAGCTTTGCTTAAGTTTCAAAACAGTAGAGGCATCTTTTAACTAAATTCACTGTTTTGACACCATACACAGAAAATACTGTCTTTTTATAGGAAATACATTTTTTTTTTTTTCCTTAAAAGTTTACTATTTTGGTAGATTTTGAGAGGCATTACAAATTCTCTAACAAAATATCAAGAATGAGGGAATAACAGGATTAGTTACTGTAATTTAATTGAGTGAATATGAAAGACTCTGAATACAATACAAAACCTACTGGAGCTAAAGAAAAGAGACCCACTAGCTGAAAAAAAAGTAGCTTTACGTAAAAAAAACATTCAAATTCACAGAACTAAAAACTTGTTCCCATATTTCTGAGTGTTGGGATCCACATGTTCCACATTTGAAAGTACAATCTGTATAGGCAAGTCATTCAGAAACCAGAAACAGTGTGGGGAAGCCCAGGGGTATGGAAAGGCAGAAAACACAAGCTAGGCCCAGATGCCTCTTGTAGCTACAAAATCAAGGACCAAAGGGAACAAAACTGAAGAAAATGGAGGAAGTACGTTGTAAAGAAAATCCCATTTAAGCAATGAACAAAAAAATAGAACGACTCATACAAAAGTATAATGTATTTTCATTCAATGTCCTTGTCAGATCACACCAAAACCAGCCAAGACATCTATCAGTGTTCAATTTCCAGAGACGAGCTACATAAAAATAGCTAAGTTTATTCATTTTTCTTATAGAAAATTAATTAAAAGGTGCATTCAAAAGGGTAAAGTGTTTTTAGGTGTACAGAGATTGTTTACAACGGTTTGAATATTACAGGCTTGGAGAAAATGCACATTAGTTACTAAAAGGTTTTAAAAAGAAAACTAAGCTAATGAATGAAGTAAATTACATTATTTGAAAGGTGATGTTTAGGTTTGGGTTGGGTTTTTTGCATTTATTTTTTTTAAACACAAATATTAGGCAAGATAGATGTAAAAAATAACAGGAAGACTAAAAACACTGATAAATTTGCTAACAGCATAAAACTAGCTTCTTTCAAACATGCCAGAAGCAGGGCAATGCTGCTTGAGATTTTGTAGGGACAATACACATTTACAGTAAGAAAGAAGTCCTTAAAGTCAAGGGAATGTTTTCTTTCTCCTACACTCATTGAAAATGAAGTTATACCACAAAACTCCTTTGTGATGGACATGTCAGACAGAACATCTCAAATCTAAGTGTCAGTAGAACAGAACAGAATTAGGAACAAATTAGTAGAATGAATAAGCAACAAATCCCCAAGACCAAGTGATATTCAGTAAGATGTTCGAAAAGCAGTCAGGTATGAAATTACTGTAACATTGTAATATGTAACCTTTTGCTTACAACTACCTTGGTGCCAGAAAAATAGAGGTGGCTAATGTGATACCAAGATTTCAAGACAGTTCTTGGGAGATTTGGAGGACTACAGACTAGTAAGCCAACTACAAGGAGTTTCAGAAGGATTTCATGACACTGAAAGATAAAGCTATAAAAGGGCACATAAAATTTAACATACAAAAATCTGAAGTGGTACACATGGGAAAATAACTGTAACTTTAGATATACAGTTAGGACTTCGAATTTGCATTGTATTTTTCATACATATTTTTGGTGAACATTTTGGAAAGCTCTCATTTTATTTCTGATGCAGACCATGTTTTTTCAAACCTGTTTTTTGAGAACTAAAGCCCTAGTTTTCCAACAATCTCTGATCAGTGCTGCATAGGAATGCAAATTTGGAACCAAAACTAGCAATAAGCTGTCCCAAATGGAAATGTAAAAAAAGAGAATATTTCCATTTCTAGCCTTATTTACTTTCCACTAAATGTTAGCCAACTGAAAAAATTAATCATTGAATCTTTATGCATTTGACTAAGTTGTATCCCTTGTAATTCAGAATCCACTTGTATTTTATTTCCTTTATTAAGCAAAAGGCACATTTTCCTCCTTTGCAGTCTTTCATCTCAGTCTTTTTATACTATATAGTGAACAAGCCAAATATGCACAATTCATTTCCCTACCTGGATGCAATTTATGGGCCAGGATTGATTTAACTCTTCAGATTATTTATCAGTGAGCTAATTTTCCCTTTGTTAATGAAACAATAGGGTACAGCTCTAGCTGGTAAGTATGCCTCTGTCAGTTCTATGAATGATGGGTGGGAATGACAAGTTGGTAAGAGCACTCAATACTCAGAAAAATATCTTACTCTAAGCTCTACATAGATAAGTAAAGAATGCTTTCTTTGCATAAGGTGGAGGGAAGACTTAGTTGCCTAAAACCGAGACCATCAGGTATTTCAAAGATGTTTTGTAAAAAATATTTGTAAAAATCATGTAGTGGAGAGATTGACAGGAGAGTAGAGGTAGATTTTTATGAAGACAAATTTATACACAGTTTTCTGCATGAATTTTGCTTATTTACGGAGGAATTACACCATGAGGTACTTTAATACACACCAAAGATGATAAAAAAAAGCAGCTTCATCCAGAGAGTTGTGTAGAGTACACTGGGATACCCTCCTAACTCACCACTGGTGAGTAAACCACTACTTTCCCATGTCTCTGCCATGTGTGCCTGACTGCAGCTTAGCGTGAGTTTAAACTGCAACCTAGGCCAGTGGGGAAGCTAACCTCAATGAATGCACCCATACATCCATAAAACCCTTGTTGGCACTGTTATGAAAAGAATGGCATTGTCATAGTGATAGTACTCACATAACCATACTAACTAATGAGAAAATAAAGAAAATAGTAGCACAAGGAACTAAAAAAAGACTGCCTTCATAGGAAAACGTGCTTTCATATGTACTCTTTTTTTAAAGCATAGTATCTTCTCTTACATGACATGGAAGGACTGTTTTTTTAGGAAGTATTTGAAGACAGAAGGACCTCTCTATGCACAACCAAAATGCTTTTCTCACTGAAGTAGAGTGTAGTAAGCGATTAACCAGCACTAGCAACACAACACAGCTCTTTAGGGTGGGAATTGAAGAACATAATCAGCAAATAATGCAAATTACTGCTAATCAAATAAATGAATTCATCTCCCATGATTAGTAAAGAATTCAGTTCCATCTGCAAAGTGCTGTCTCTAGCAAATTCAGCCCAAAAATACGCAGCTTGAACAGTAAAGTTTGTAAATAACTTTGCAGCTGAAGTATGTTGTTCAAGTAGTGAAGATGTAGCTCAGTTGCCAAAGTACTTGAAAAAATCCACAGCTGAGATATGGAGGAGCTCAGCTAGAGAAACAGGTGCCCGGATCTGTGACAAATTAGACTAAATCAGGAGTGTATTCATCTTCACTAACAGTACACACAAAGAAGAATCATAAGTATCATCAAGCAAAATATACAACAATATGACCAGGAGAGCGCACTGTTAAATTAATGAATGCATCTCAGTCAAGACATGGAGAGAGTCTGGTCATTAACTCAGCACCCTAGTGGCCATGGTATTTGGAAAGCTACTAGTGGGCGCTCCGGCTGGAGGACAACGCACTTGCCAGGGAATGGTACTGAGCTTGGAAAACATGCAACTGCAATGTGTTTTCCCTTCCAAAGTTTCCTGCGCTACTAACAGCAAGCAGGGTCCTCTGCAGGCTTGAGGTGTGTTCTTCAGAAATGCGTCATGAGACTGCTTATGATCTTTTAGGATAGCTCTTTTCTGTTTGGAGAAAAGACCTGGGATTGAAGTGTCATCTGTTGAGGTGTCTTCCAACTGTAATAGTATCTTGTGACATGGTACATGATCTTTGGATGTTACCTACACTAACTGTAGTTACAGTAGGGACAGTTTGTTATTTTCCTGTCATGAGTTAGACTTTTAGACTTGGACTGTACAGTGGCAGGCTGCACTTTCATATTCAGTAGTAGCACTGCTCAAACTGGCCTCCGTAGTTTCTATATAGATTCTATATAGTTTTCACATTGATTTCCCACATTTCATCTTTAAACTCTATCAAAAATAAAAAGCAACAGGATTGTAGAAAACATTTTCTAAGCTACAAGTTTGCTCACTGCATTACTAGTTGATCTTTCATTTGACATCACACTTTCACCAAACTGTATCGAAAATGTTTGCAGTAATCCCTAAATATAGATGTTTAAAAACACCTGAAAACACAATGTGCTAGAATTCAAATAAAAGCTGTAATACATATACACATTACATCATGTGTACATACTACTTGCTTTGATATAAGCAACACCCAACTTCCTACAAGCTGAACAATGATGTTAGAACTCAGTTAAAATTATTTTTCTATTGGTTCCTTTACACAATCCGCTCAGTCTGGAATTAAATTGAAATTTTGCTCTCTAAGGTGCTCTTATTAAAAGTTACATTCATATTCTGTTTCTTATTAACTTTCATTCCAATTTGACTTTTTAGAAGTAAAAAAAATTAGCATGGTAAATATACCGTGAAGTACAGAAAGTAAGTGCTTCTTGCACAAACTCTAGTAATAATGATTTTTAACAAGTCAGTTGGGTTCCAAAACCCTTTGCTGTCTCTTATTTGCTAAGAGTACAAAGAAGAGTAACTGGAAAACCTTGCACTATCACAGAGGGCACTTGAGAGGCAAATCCCTTAATATTAAGATGGTCACATGCATTCATTCACCACCACACTTTAATACCTCAATGAGCCAAGACACATACAGTAGGAAGGATAGGACAAAATTCACAATTTTACAGAAGGAACAGCTTTTTAAGAAAAAAAAAGATCATCTCAATTTTAAAGGGAAGCACAGTCCATATCAGAAAATCACATACCTCTTCTCTCTAGTTATTAATTTAATGGTTTTAGCAATTACTACGGACTAACAACATGCTGTATCATAAGTACAGACTAAAAGTACACACTTTGTAAAGCTCTAGCTCAAAACTAGTCTAATTTTTTAATCTCATAACTGCAGGAAAACATGTATTTCATACTTGTATTTCATATATGTACTTGATAGCCCATTGGAGAGTGGCAGTTATAAGCAATTTAACATTTAGATATCCCCACTAATCCTACACCAAGTGACCAAATGTCCATTGCCTTCATTGGGTCACAGAACAAAGCAGGAGAAAAAGATGCAAACAGCTGTTTTTATAAAGCTGGGGTAAGTATTGACTGAACATCCAATATTCCTTGAGGAAGGAGCAGCCTTAAAATTTGCTGGCTGCTGACCTGATAACCAGGCATAGGACAGGCAGGAAATATTTAGTTGCGAATAATTTATCTGCAGCTTCTTTAGTCAAGAGTGCAGCCTTGGGATCTTCTTGTGAAGTGCAGTGACATCACAACCCATACGCAAGGTGCACTGTAAAGTTATGCCTTGTACGTTTTAAAATCATACTTTCTAGATGAGCATACGTTTGTGTCTTGCCTCCATTCTAAACAGAAGAAATGCTCAACCTAATCAATCTTCCCTGTGTGCACTCGGTCACAATCTCCATGCAATTTCTATGGGCATAACTTTATTTTCTGTTCAATTCCTTTGTACTTTGTAAGCATGGAAGCCATAACAAAGGATTCTTTCTTTATGTTTTTCCTTTTGAACTGTTATTTGCCAAGTTATTTCTCTGCCAAAACAAACATGCTTCAGAACTTTTCTGAAATGAGGTGTGATTAATATATTTTGGGGTTTATTAAATGTTCTAGCTCTAAAATGGCCAAAGATACTTTCTCCTCCAGTTCAAAAGCCAAAATCAATTGTACCAAATTAAATGAGCCTCAAACAATCCTTTGCCACCAAAAAAAAAAAGCAGAATAACTCCAAATTAATCCCAATTTTCTTTAAGAAAGCAGATCAAATCAATTTTAGCCACTGTGAAAAATCTACTTAGTGAAAATTGTAACATTATCATTAATCATGCTTATTTTACAAGTTCGGTGGAACAAGACCCCTGGTACTCAAATAGTAAAACAAGACAGACCTGTACACAAAGAGGTTACACTTTACCCAGAAAAGATACAAAGAAATAGCTGTGGATTGATGGAAAGAGTGTTTTGTAGCCCAGATTCTGCAGGGAACCTGTTCATTAATCAGAACTATTCTGTTACTTGAACTATGCTATTTTCTACTACTAAATGTATAATCAAAAGTTCAGTTTAATGAGCTATTTTAACAAGCTTTGACAGAGGCTGTTACACTGCAAAGATTTTATATCAGCATATGCAATATTATATAGAACAGCTATGCATTTACTAAGTAAACATATCAAACCGTTCATATAGCATTCACTATGTGATATAGAACCTGCAAAAATAAAATGCAAGAGATTTAGGCACAGAAGGGAATTCGTGTTATCATTTATACCTACAACTGCGTAGAACAGTTTGACTTGAAACAGCTGGGATTGTCTATCTAATTGATTCAAATGTGCATTCAACTTGTTTAGATCATTGAGTTGATTATGTAAATGAGCTTTCTATGGAAGATGATGAGTATGGTTTTTTCCCCTTGGGTTCTAGTATGGTGTAATGATAAAAAAATTGTCACCAGCAAAATACAAGCAGGGTTTAAGACAACCATTCATCTCTGATGGTGAAATAACAGCTATGTGAAAACCTGTGTTCTCCATTTCCCGAATTAACTATTAGATAGTTTGATTAACATAGACCAAGAGGAATTTTGAAGGTTTATAGGTCTCTTCAGTGTCATAAAACCAAAATTGAGATGTTTTTGATACAGATAAAAGTCTACAGATCAACTACAAATTAATTATTCATTATATAGATTTCTTATACCACTCTGAAAGGTATAGGAATCTGCCATGGTTTTGGGTCAGGGTGCATCATGGGATCCTGGGATGGGGTACAAACAGATTTGCACTTCCACTGCTTGCAAGAGCAATTTATGGCCATAAATTTGGTTTAGAAATTGGAGAAATCAGAGCTTAGTAACCTTGTAAATGCTACAAAGCAGCTTTAGAAACATTTCAGGTATCACTCAGAGATGTCAGCTTTCCTAAAAAATAATTTCACCATTAATTTACTAGTCTTCTAGAATCGAATCCCCTAAATTGGATATCGCCAAGGGTAAAATAAAGACCTACTTTTAAATGAATAATTAGGAATTATAGACAAAACTCTTCTACAGTTACTACATTGCTAAGCATGTTTGGTGCTACTAGCCTTTGCACTGTGAACTTTTGGGTTTATAATCCTGTTAGACTAATAAATAGATTCTAAGCAGATTAACATGTGAAATCAGGAACATTAAAGATTAAAAGCAGGAAAGAAAATTAACATTGAGATGTGATTACTTTGATAGTCTCCATCTTTTTGACTTACAATAATTATAGAATAAAAGCATACCTGGGACATAATTACATACTTGATACTTTTATTAGTCTTTACACTTTAACAACTGGAAGCTGAAATTTTGGCTGGAAAGCAAAGTAGTTCTTGATTTTTCAATCTATAATTGTTTCAAGTTGCTGGTTTCCAATTTTAATTTCCCAGCTTTTTTTTTTTAATTACCTCAGTGCTCAAATAAAGTAACTTAAAACAATTACGTATCATTTAAGGGGTAGACATTGGTAACTAAAGGACTTTTTTTAAAGACTAGGAACTGGCACCATGTCAATTATTAATTTTTGCATTTAAGTATTTTATAAATCAGAACATTAGACTTATTTGAATACTTACTGATGTTCCTAGCAGACTGTACTTTTAGAAGTGTATGTTGCAGTTAGCATAGCAAGATGTATATAAAGCAATGACAGTGTAAATTAACAACTGAACACAACAGACTGGAGTTGACTGGCTGAGTTTATTGCCCTTGACTTCTTTTATTGAATTTAGACAAGAAAAGAAATTTAACAGTCTGCTTTCAAATGATTCAACATTTTCATAACATTACTGTCACTGCAGAGTCCAAGTCTCCTGATTTTTTCTAGACATATCATCAGTGGGTAGGTAGTGTAAAATACAGTTGCTCAAGAATCAGGCCTACAGTTTCTTTTATTAAAGACAAAAAGCAGTTTTGCTAAACAAAATATTTCAGCAATTTGAGGTAGACAACTTATTAATCAAAATTATTTTCCTTTTAAATCACAAGAACCTTCCTCCTCTTTCAACTTGTGCCTCCTTTTGGACTGTTAAATGGCTTATCTCCCAAGCTGATATGGAAAAATCTCTGGTTTCAGGACAGTGAAGCAATGTGTCTATTATTTACAGTAAAACACTTAGCCTTGAACACTAAAAAGCTAAAATATTTGATTAAGAATTATAAAATTAAACTTCAATATAAGAAAAGAATAAGAGATAGAAAAATATATCCACAAACATGAATGCATACCGAATCTGTGATTTCCAGTAAGAGGCACCTGTGGCCACACAACACAAAGCCATTGAACATTTTTATCTGCCAAATACCCCTCATGATTTGGTTACCTTTGGGAATTCGGTGTAGATTTCTGTGACTAATTCATTTTTCATGTTCACCCTTTATGTAAGTCTTTAAACTTTGTACATGCTTGGAGGCCTATTTTTTACGGTATCTGCAATAGACAGAATCCAGTCTTTTGAGGAGTCTCTATGGTAGTTTCCATTTGAAGCCATTACTATTCAATGGCGATAGTAACTTAGGAGGCCAGAGATCACTCACTGCAAGCTCCACTGCTACTGAACTCATGCCAGTCATGAGTACTACAGATACTTATTCTATCAGCAGATGGAAACTTCACGGGTCATTTTCCCTCTTTCCCAAGAGTAAACGTCAGTTTGTTTGAGACTTGAAAACTTGCTTTCTTGTCACCAGGTCAAAACTCTGACCTAATCAGTAACAGCAACATTTTAGGTTAGATATTAAGGAATCTCCTGATACATTAGCTGCTGACTCAAGCATATGTCCATAAAACCAGGAAAATATTCCTTTCTCCTTTGAGACTCAGGTTCCATCTTGCATGTTTGATATCAAGGCTCTGCAACATGCAGTTATTTTTAGCAGATGTCATGTCATTTTTATCTTCGAGAACAGTTTTAATGGGCCATGGATGAGCCATCAGAAAAAAAACTGTAACATGAATTCTATGCTATATAAGGTACACCACAAACAACTCTGCACTAACATATTTTCAAATTTAGAATAAGGTACCTATTAAATATGCTCAGTAGAAGCATAAGAGCATTACTCCTTTACTTCATCAGTACAGTATTAAAATCAGACAAGCACATTTCAGATGCAGGTTTTTTTCGTCATCCACAAAGACCTCAAACCTGACAGAAATCACAGCTCAGGGTTCAGAGGTCAAATGCCTGGCCAGTTGACTGTAGCTAAGCAAATGAAGCTACAGCTCAAATATCTTCCCTTATTGAATATGCTACCAGAATTCATCGGAGATTGTGGGTGCAGTGCTACTTGTCATACACACCAATATGTCTCTGAGCATGTCATGTATTGCACAAAAAGAAAATGGATAAAGAGAGGTTTAAGGTCCACTTCCTCTGCTTTTCAGACTGCTCTGAAACTGAAAATGCTGAAATTACCACACCATTAACATGCCTCCAGTCTGCTTGGAGCAGCCGGTCATTTGAAATGAAGAGACATGTCATTCTATATGCTCATACAGCCCATAGTTTCTCTCCAAAGGTTCTGAGGTTTCAAAAAAAAAATACATGAATTAAAACTTTTTTCCAAGGCCACTTACAACCATAGCTAGCATAATTGATAGTTTTATTTTATGCACATATGTGTCCTTCTGATCTGAAAGTGCAATGAAATTAAATTTAATCATGTCTTATTTCATTTCATTCTATAAAATGACAAACTATTAGAACAACTATTTAAAAATGAAAGCCAACCCTGCACTCTCTGCCAGCTTGCAAGTTCGAGTTTTGATTGTTGCTACCATAACTCCATTTTACTAGGACAGAATAACATTAAGGTTGGTAAGAGTTATAAACCTGTAGGTACTGGCCTGTGCAAACAAGATCCTTTGGAATGGAATCAAAGTTGATTCCATATTTTCACCCTCTAACAGAAAAGAAAAAACTGTATTTACAGTTATGTTACTGTGCTGCATATTTGCTGCCTGATCAACAGCAAGGTTTTACTCAAAACAGTCACCTGGATTTGGTAGGCGTGTTAGCTTTTGAAAGCTCTGCACCACTCCTATTTCTAGAAGTATTTTATCATCCCTGCCACTTGCCTGCAGCTGGATCTTGGAAAAGTTACTCCTCCTGCCTATACTTCATTTTCCCCATTTCTGAAAGTGGAATAACATTACTAATCAGTACAGCACTTCAGGATCCTGCAGTTCATTGACCTGCATTGACATTTAGTTAACATTGAGTTAAACAGTATTGTTATTATTACTACAAAGCTATATATATATTACTCCATGCCTGGTGCTTTAATGAGTTGTCCAAATAATCTTGTGATTAATAATCCAAATGTCTTGTCATTACAAGCACTGTAACTTCCTGAAATACAACTGAGATATAAACTTGAGCCCAGTCTTAAACCTTTAATGTCCTACTAATTAAAAAGGCAGTACTTTTTTAAGAACTGTTCCTTAGGAGGAAAGATTTATACAACTAGGATTATATTGTAAAAGAATAAAACACTGAAAATGTGTTTTTAATTCTTCCTGCAGGTCATGACTATTTATAATAAATATATAAAATAAAAAATGTAATACATAGATTAAAAAATATAATTTCTGAGAACTAACTGTATAATTGCCTATAGGCTGTTTCAATTCTGCATGTTCAATCCCAGGTACAGAGTCATCTCACCTAGAAATTGCAACAAATGTACACACCTGGGTTGTTAACAATCTGAATATTGCCGTATTTCAAAGTATTCCTTAAGAAAGATTTTAGGAGAGTTATTGTATATGCTCGTTCTTTAACTACATCCTGTATTTAACAATGGAATATCATTTCCTTCTCAAATATGTGAAGCCTAATCCTTTGTCTTTAGAGAACCTCACTCATTACAATTTCAAAAGTTTCTTATTTTCTGAGAATTTTCCTAATATTTGTTTTCAAAACTCTGGGTTACAGGGCCATATTCTTATCTTTTGTGCCTTAACATTGTTCCTGAAGAGTTTTGATTCCATTTTACTTCAGACCATAAAACTTGCAACTGCTGATGTTCCAGTCTGAAGAGAAAGGTACCAACAATCCTCAGATTGCAGAGGGCACTCAAGATTAAGATCTATCAGAACTGAAATTAAAGGCACGTTAAGTGATAATAGGTGTAATCTTAACTCAGATCCTACAGAACACAATGGAATAGATCAACAAAAGGACATGACTGGATTTTTTTTTTTCATTTGTTGAATCTCAGTGCATAAATAGAGTTCTAGTTCTTCCATTTTTCTCCTAAAGCTATAGAAAAGGCAATTATGGAATTTACAGAAGTATTATTTTTCAGTTTTAACATTTAAAGAATCCCTTGTGTTAATATACTCCCTACATTACCCATTTTGTAATTAAGATAACAGTGTATTTACTACAGTTTCTAAAATTCTACCAAATAAGCTTCCTTACAGTTTTGTCTCAGGAAACCTTATCCAAAGTCTACAGAGATCACATGAAAATCAGGAAGGTCTTTGAGGGCTTTACTGGCCCATGAAGTAAAATATCCAAATAAACACTAGAGCTGAGAAAAAATATGGATTATTGTAAGTTCCTTTAAGAATTCTGTTAAAAAGTAAAAAGACAGACAAAACCAACTTAAGATTAAAAAATTGCACTGTAAATTTTCAGTAGATGCAAGACATTGCAAGCAATCTGTTTGTTAGAAGGAAAGACATCACCAGTGACAATACCCAGGATCTCTATGTTGAGATATCCTTCTTCAGGACTAGACATTTCTAATTCCTGGGAAATCACATGAAAGGAAAATTAAATATTGGGTGGTCACCTTATCTTCTGAATAAGGTTATTGGACTTAAGTTAACTCTCCTCCTTATGATGAAAAGCAGCTCAGAAAAAACAGCAATAGACAAATCACAAAGACCAGATGATGATTCTTCTACCCAGCACTATACTGGATATTACATATAACAACGGTTCATCAGTGAAGAGCAGTCTACGGCCTGGAGAGAAAATGAGCCTGTGAAATTGTGAATATTATAAGGATTCTCTGTGGAGTCTAGCAGGTATTGATATCCACCATCGTAAATGTACTTGAAGTAGTAAGAATATTAAGACAGTTTATACACAAGCAGTATAGTAGTCAAAAACATAGGGAATTGATTAACCTTTAAGCATAAGAAAATAGAATTTAAAATAAAAGAGTAAAACTACTTTCCATCAGTGCTTTCTTACAGGAATCAAATTACATATGAAAAAAGCTGATAGTAATCATAAATCAGAGCTAGAAATTTTAGAAAAGCAGTAAAGAAAGCAAAAAGACATGGAAAGAAGTCTACAGCTAGCTGAATCAGTGAGTATAAGACATGGTTTTTACATATATCAGAAAAAACAGTTGTAGCAATAACTCTAATCTTCAACTAAATGCAAATAATAGAAATAAAAATGAAGAAATTTACATATCTGTCACAGGACAAAAATTAAATATTTTCCATTAAGTAAAAGTGATAGAGCATGTTTAAAAATTGTACTAAAATGTGTCATTTTAACAGGAGATCCATTTCTAATTTAAAGGGAAAAAGTGTCCAAACTACAAATAATTTAAAATTGGTTTGCCAAGGACAGCTCTGAAGTAATAAGACTGCCTCAAACAGTTCTTTGAATAATGGAGGATTACCCTAGATGGTGATATATCTTGCCACTGGAAGTCTGAACACCAAAATGTGAGGTCTTCCTCCAAATGCATGCTGTAGTTGCTAAGATAATTCAGTTGTTGAAGTCTTATTTGTATTAAACAGAAACCAAGAATGGATGATTAATTTGGCTCTTCTTTCATTATAAAATGAGTTAGTCTGAGAGGAACATTTGTAACATTTTTTAGCAGAACCAGAAGCCCAAGCTATGAATCGAACCTCCACATGAAAGAAATCTTAGGCTATCACATTCAAACACCTGATAATAGGTAGGCAACACACAATCACTTTTAGGCAATCTGAGATCAAACTCTTGGTTGGGCAGAACTTTATTTTTAGGACTATGGTGATTATGAAGAATTCTGAATGTCAAAAATGTAATAGCTGTTCATGGTGAAAAATCAAATACACCTTTTCTCCTTCTCCAAGATGTGCTTTTATAAATCATGAGGAGTCATGAATCTACCTTAAACTGATCCACCCTGGTACGATTAAAATGACTTGCAGGAAATAGCACAGTGATACAACAGCAAAACGGAACTTATAATGAATAACACCCCTAGGAGAACACTGCTAGTGCAAAGAGGAGAGGCAGGTGATTTACAATATTTCAGTGGCTCATTTACTTTGATTGGAATATCAATTCATCAGTGTGGCAAAAGCAAATTTGCTTCTCAAGAGAGTTGAGAGAAAACATTCCGTCTTTC